>NW_020172127.1:52174-88011 GCF_003031525.2 Neophocaena asiaeorientalis asiaeorientalis
TTTACAAAATTAAGGAAAGGCCCTACCTTTCCTAATTTGCTAGGAACTGTCATCAAAAACAAATGTTTAATGTAAATCAAATGATTTTTCTTCATCCATATAGTTTAATTTATTAGTGAATATATTAAAATTATGTATCAATCTGTCATAAATATAGTTTTCCAATTTACATTATTATAAACAAAGCTAAAATAAACATTTTTTACACAACTCTTCACACATGGATAAAAGAATTTAGCTAGGATATAGTAGAATATTTAGGATATGTTGGAATCATTAGCCAATGATTAATCAAACATGATGCAAATTTTCAAATTTAGTTGTTACTGTCAGATTAGTCTCGAAACAATAATTCTCAGACTGGAGCAATTTCTCATAGTCTCCAAAAATCTAATGAAAAGAAAAGAAATATTAGAGTGTAAACCCAGCAGTGATTTCTCTGCATTAAGTTTGCTACTTCTCTTTGTTTTATTTTAGTTCTGTAAATTAGAAAATGAAGTAATTGAGTCCTCCCAATAAATCACTTTGAATAAAACATCTGTTAACTCATCTAATGAGCTACAGGATAACTCTATTTTTTTTTTTTTTTTTTAGCGGTACACGGGCCTCCCACTGCTGTGGCCTCTCCCGTTGCGGAGCACAGGCTCCGGACACGCAAGCTCAGCAGCCATGGCTCACGGGCCCAGCCGCTCCGCGGCATGTGGGATCCTCGCGGACCGGGGCACGAACCCGTGTCCCCCGCACCGGCAGGCGGACTCTCAACCACTGTGCCACCAGGGAAGCCCCTCGAAACCTTTTATACTAACATTTTATGTACTGCTTTTCTATCAGCAGTATAATAATTTTGTCACACTTCTGCAAATTCTGAATTTTTTTAAGGACTTTTAGAAAAATAATATATACACATACACACACATACTGAATCCTGATCCATTTCTTTTATATGCATAACAAATATCTACTTTCAGTCTTCATATTTTTTGTTTATGTTATAATTTTTTGAACAAAAGTTTTATTTTAATTGTAATGTGGTCAAATTTGTTAGTCTTTTACACTACAGTTTTGGTTTTGTGTTTAAATAGTTTTGTTTGTTTGTTAACAGTTCTTTCATATTTTGCCATTAGGAAGAAAGTCTCTATTTTCTTCTAAAAGTTTTTCACGTTAGATACTCAAACCATCCTCAGTTACTCTTTATTGGTTTTTAAATGGTGAGGGCCCGGGTTTGGAAAGCTCTTTGTAGGAGTTTGTTGAAACAGAGTGCCAAGTGTCACTTAGATTTCTGCCCTCTGGTATTGCAGGTGCTCCCAGCCACAGGAGTTGAATGCTTATAGGTAGATCTATATTTGGGAAAGGGAGGGGGCTCATTGCTGTACCAGGAGTATGTGGGTGGACACTGACACTCCCCCAGCCTTTTTTTTAATTTTTTTTTTTTTCCGGTTCGTGGGCCTTTCACTGTTGTGGCCTCTCCCATTGCAGAGTGCAGGCTCCAGACGCACAGGCTCAGTGGCCATGGCTCACGGGCCCAGCCACTCTGCGGCATGTGGGATCCTCCTGGACCTTGGCACGAACCCGTGTCCCCTGCATCGGCAGGCAGACTCTCAACCACTGCACCACCAGGGAAGCCCTCTTTATTGCTTTTTTATAGTGTGAGGTAGTAGGAATTTATTTTTCTTTGCAGGCAGCCAAATTTCCTTTAATCATTTCTTTATCTGCAATGCAATTTTTGTTATAAATTAAAGTTTCATACACATGAAAATATTTTCTGGTCCATCTGCTCTGTTTCATTGTTCTACTAGATAATACATGTGCTGTACCACAGTATTTTGTATACTATAACTCTCTAATTAATCTTGGTAACTAGGAATAACCCTACTTTATCATTTTTATTCAAAATTTCTTAGGCTTTATTTCCTTTACATAAATTTCAGGATCAGCTTTCAAAATTCCACTACAAACTTTTAGTTATTTAATTGAACTTTCATGGTATTCCCATATTAGGTGGGAAACAATAGCAATCTTTATGATATTAATCTTTATGACATGCTCTATATGCCTATTCATTCACACCTTCTTTTTGGAGTTTCAACAGTATTTTGCAATTTTCTCATAAAAGTGTGAGTATTTTGTTAGATTTATCTACTGGAATCTTAGACTTTATCTCTACTGTGAAGAGTTTCTCTTTTTAAATAATGTTTTTGAAGTGGTCATTATAGGTGACATAAGAGGGCTATTATTTCCTGCCTTGATTTTTCTATTTTTTCTGACTCTGATACCACTTCATCAACTTTATTTTGAATAATAATTGTGTGATGTATATATTTCCACTTTTTTTTTCAACTCATCTGTGAGACTTTTATTTTAGGTAGATTTTCTGTAAATAGCATGCAGCTAGATGTGTTTAACTACTTGGATGAAATTTCTCTTTCATTAGGTGATTTTAATACATCAACAAGTTAGAAGTAATTTGGAATTAATTTTACTTTCTGTTTAACTCCTTCTTTTAAAAACTGCACTTTTCTCTATTGTTTTCCTTCTGCCTCCTTAAGGAATGCTTTCATCTGTAAGTAACAGAAAAACTTACTTAGAATGATTAAAAAAATAGGGATTCATTTTCTTAATATAAAAGAAATCCAGAGATAGGCACAGGTTTGTCATTTCAGTAATGAGGCAGGCACCCAAGTTCTTTCTTTCTTTCTACTGTGTCATTTTTAGTACTTGTTTCTTTGCCCTTTTTGCCTAATGGTTGCAAGATGCATGCTACATATCCAGGCATCACGTCTACCTTCCAAACACAATAATATGGGTCAGAGAGAAAAAGATTTTACATCACAGGGTTCTCCCAAAAATCAAATAAGCTAACCCAGTGCTCAGCATATTTAAGCTCTTGACAGATGTAAGTTATTTACATTTCCTCTTTACTATAATGGAAATCATTTCTTATTATCCAATTTTTATAAATCCCAAATCATTTTGGACCCCAAGTCCAGGCAGTATATTCTACCCTATCCTTCTGACAGGAACTTCACACTGATACCTCCAGAGTGTACCCATCACTAATTGGCTTAGGTGAACAGTGCCTCCTGGAACTGGGCTTTGCTCATCTTATATACATGAGCAGCACTGAACTCAGGCTTCCTAGTAAATGAAGCATGCAAGATCATTGATACTCCTGATAAATACAAAACACAATTCTATTAAAGTTGAAATTATTAAGTAGAGAATTTAGTAACCCACCTTCAAAGAACAAAAATTAGAATGTTCTATGGACTAATTGCTACTGCTTGCCACCACCTTTGAAAACCTGCTACCAATTTTACTATTTCTGATTGACTGAAGCTAAGCCCTTTTCTAATCAAAAATAGCTATCATTTCCCCAAGTGCTTCAACAGCAAAATAAAAGCCTCCTTATATTCACTCTATACTCAGTTTACACAGTGATACTCTGAATATGTAGTTAATATTAGCTCTCTTTTAAGTCCTCATACGTCAATCATTTTCCTCAAATGACAAAGAGAGTATCTGGTACAAAAGCACTTGGCATTATTATCCCCCAAATTAGTAAATTAGACTTTCTTTGGTTTCTTTTTTAAAGGTTGAAATTATAGGAAATTGATGAACCATAATTTTGGATTGGCCAAAGTATATTGAGAATATACTGCTAGGCACTGCAAAGATCAGTACGTAATTTTAGCTCACAGTAAAATAATCCTTGAAATCAGACTCACATAAAAATGCTTCATCAATAGTGGATTGACATGAGTGAGTTTTCTGAAAAAGAGGAGTAAATTATTTTTAAATAATCAAAACACCAATAAATATTTTAAAAATTAAATAATCAGTGCTTTTGAAAAGAAAGGCAATGACCTGATAAATTTTTAATTGAAATTTAGTATCAAATAATAGTATAGTATCTTTTAAAAAATAAGTTTATTTATTTTATTTTTATTTATTTTATTTTTATTTTTGGCTGCATTGGGTCTTCGTTGCTGCACACGGGTTTTCTCTAGTTGTGGTGAGTGGGGTCTACTCTTTGTTGCAGCGCGCAGGCTTCTTATTGCGGTGGCTTCTCTTGTTGTGGAGCATGGTTTCAGTAGTTGTGGCACGTGGGTTCAGTAGTTGCAGCTTGTGGGCTCTAGAGTGCAGGCTCAGTAGTTGTGGTGCACGAGCTTAGTTGCTCTGTGGCATGTGGGATCTTCCCAGACCAGGGCTCAACCCATGTCACCTGCATTGGCAGGCAGATTCTTAACCACTGCGCCACCAGGGAAGCCCGTATCCCAAAAATATCATCTTTTTAAGGTAAGATGAAGATCATGTTCCTAAACATTATAGTGTAAGTTAATCATCTTTGTTATATTATGATTTATAATCCTGTTTTAATATAAAGGAATTGCTGTATCTATGACTGCATATCCCTCATCCTGCAAAACAATATCTTTTTTAAAAACTGAAATATAAGTTGATTTACAATATTGTCTTAGTTTCAGGTGTACAGCAAAGTGATTCAGTTATACATGTATATATTTTTTCACATTATTTTTCACTATAGGTTATTACAAGATATTGGATATAGTTCCCCATGTTGTACAGTAAATCCTTCTTGCTTATCTATTTTATATATAGTATTGTGTATATGTTAATCCCAACCTACTAATTTATCCCTCCCCCCCCCTTTCCCCCTTGGTAGCCATAAATTAGTTTTCTATGTCTGAGTCTACTTCTGTTTTGTATATAGATTCACTTGTATTATTTTTTAGATTCCACATATAAGTGATATATAATGTTTGTCTTTCCCTGTCTGACTTAGTATGATATTCTCTAGGTCCGTCCATATTGCTGCAACTGGCAATATTTCATTCTTCTTTGTGGCTGAGTAATATTCCAGTGTGTGTGTGTGTGTGTGTGTGTGTGTGTGCGCGTGTGTGTGTGTTGTGTGTGTAGCACATCTTTTTAAAGCAATCATCTGTCGATGGACATTTAAGCTGCTTCCATGTCTTGGCTATTGTAAATAATGCTACTATGAACATTAGGGTTGCATGTATCTTTTTGAATTACAGTCTTCATCTTTCTCAAATATGTAGCTATTGTAAATAATGCTACTATGAACATTAGGGTTGCATGTATCTTTTTTTTTTTTTTAAACTAAACATTTATTTATTTATTTATTTTTGGCTGTGTTGGGTCTTCGTTTCTATGCGAGGGCTTTCGCTAGTTGCAGCGAGCAGGGCCCACTCTTCATCGCGGTGCGCAGGCCTCTCACTGTCGCAGCCTCTCTTGTTGCAGAGCGCAAGCTCCAGACGCGCAGGCTCAGTAAGTTGCAGCGAGCAGGGCCCACTCTTCATCGCGGTGCGCGGGCCTCTCACTGTCGCGGCCTCTCGTTGTGGAGCGCAGGCTCCAGACGCGCAGGCTCAGTAGTTGTGGCTCACGGGCCCAGTTGCCCCGCGGCATGTGGGATCTTCCCGGACCAGGGCTCGAACCCGTGTCCCCTGCATTGGCAGGCAGATTCTTAACCACTGCGCCACCAGGGAAGACCTGCATGTATCTTTTTGAATTACAGTTTTCATCTTTCTCAAATATGTGCCCAGGAGTGGGATTGCTGGATCATATGGTAACTCTATTTTTAGTTTTTTGAGGAACCTCCATACTGTTGTCCATAGTGGCTGCACCAGTTTACATTCCCACCTACAGTGTGGGAGGGTTCCCTTGTCTCCACACCCTCTCCAGCATTTATTATCTGTACACTTTTTGATGATGGTCATTCTGTCTGGTGTGAGGGGATACCTCATAGTAGTTCTGATTTGCACTTCTCTAACAATTAGCGATGTTAAATGTGCCTGTTGGCCACCTGTGTGTCTTCTTTAGAGAAAGGTCTATTTAGATCTTCTGCCCATTTTTTTGACTGGGTTAAAACAGCATCTTCTTTACAATAATTTGTTTTATTATTATTATTATTATTTTTCTTAACCATAGGGACTGGCTATGTCAGTTTTAAGAGGACTGACAATGCAGTGCATCCAAGACTGTAAATCTATTGTGGTGATATATGTCTAGCCAGAAGAAGCCGAAATAAAAAAAGAGAGTAAAATGTTGAATTTCTGGAAATAGTCCCCATGCCACATTTGAAAATGATACGCTAAATGAATTATGCATTAATACTTGATGAACTTTGAAACTTTTTTCACGTTATTATAGAATATCAAAACACATTTCAGAAATTTATTCTAGCACCCTGTTCTGTATTTCATTCCAAGCAAAACTCTTCTACCGTTTCTATGTAATAAGTAGTTACCATATTTATTTTTTATTATTATTCTTATTAGTTACATTCTTTATCTATTTAAAAATATTCCCTTTAACACTTAGTAGAAATTTTTCTAGCATCTATTTAAGAGATTTTGTGTGTGTGTGTGTGTGTGTGTATTTGAAAATGATACGCTAAATGAATTATGCATTAATACTTGATGAACTTTGAAACTTTTTTCACGTTATTATAGAATATCAAAACACATTTCAGAAATTTATTCTAGCACCCTGTTCTGTATTTCATTCCAAGCAAAACTCTTCTACCGTTTCTATGTAATAAGTAGTTACCATATTTATTTTTTATTATTATTCTTATTAGTTACATTCTTTATCTATTTAAAAATATTCCCTTTAACACTTAGTAGAAAATTTTCTAGCATCTATTTAAGAGGTTTTGTGTGTGTGTGTGTGTGTGTGTGTGTTTTGCCATATCCCTGACTGCTCCATTCAGATTCATGGATTTCAGTACATTTTTGAAAGTATACACAGATATATTCTAGCATACATCTCTTATTTTATCTTTCCAGTATCCCTTGTCTTCTTCTACCACTACACTGGGAAGGTCTGCCCCCAAATCCAAATGGGTCTGTTAGGTTGAAAACCACCATATTTCATTTTCTTTGTTACAGTGATTGTTCCAGAGGTGGGCATCTGACCCACATAGGAAAAAGCAGAGTCCTTCACTGAGGATATATGAGATATATTCTCTCTTTCCTTTCAGTCAAGAGCTTAAAAGTGGGTCCCAGAACATCTGGGAGCTCTGTCCCCAGCCTCATGGAACAGCGCCTGAGTACAAGGCTAACTTGCAGAGAAAATTGAGAAAAGAGTTGAGAATCTAGAACAGGTTAGAGGCTGGTATTTCCTGAGGCTATTTCCAGCTATGAACTTCTCAATTATAGCAACCTATAAACATTATTTTCTTTTAAGCTAGTTTGTGTGGTTATTTGTCTCTCAACAGTGAAAGATACTGCTTTATATAGGTATAGTTGAGTAAATATCATGTTAAAAAATTGCACCCTAGATGTAATGAACAAATAAATGTCAAAATTACTCAATATTATTTTCTAAAAATTTAAAATACTTCAGGTAGGTTTAATGGAGTATAAATAATACATAGTAAGCACTCGTGTAATGACAGACCAGCTTAAGAAATAAAACATAAATTCAGATGAAGCCAATTATGGAACCCTCCCCCAATTGCATCCTTCTCCCACATCCCTAAAGCAATCATTATTAATTTGATGACTCTATTTTAATACTATTACGATGTATATATGTATCATCTATGCACTTCTCACTGCACTGGACCCTAAACCTGGTCTGAGACATCATCATCTGTTCCCTGGATAACTGCAATAAATACCCATCAGTTCTTCCTTCTTCTGCTTTTCTTCCCTGCAGAATAGTCTCAAAAGAGTAGTTGGGATGAACCTTTTAAAACTTAAGTCAGACTGTTGCATTCCTTGGCTCAAAACCCACCAACAATGTCCCACACCACTTTCAATAGGAGGCAAAGTTCATGCTGTGTTCTCCTAGGCTCCTGTTTCTCCTCTGACCTCCTCACCTCTGCTCTTCCTTGCCACACTAGCCCCCTTTTCATTGGATATGTGGGGCTCATTTCTCCTTAAAAACATTTTGTTCTGCATGGACAATTCTCCCCCCAGGTATCCACATGGCTCTCTCTTTCATCTCCTCCAGTGTGGACACAACTGTCTCAGTGAAGCTTTCCCAGAAAACACTATTCCCAACTATTTTTTTAGCTGCAGGTGCCCAGACTTGAGCTGCTCACACTCCTCAATTCATAGCCCACAAGCATTCAATCAGCATTGTCTCTGCCAGGATCCTTCTTTGTTTGATATTTAATTATTTTTATAGTTTTCCCTTTCATCCCAATAACTTCAACTCATCACCCTCCCAACAACAGCCACCCAATCTTGTGTATTTACTATAATCCTTTCAATCCAACTTCCATATATTTGTTTACATGAATATTTACATAATGATGTAGCTATAAAAAATCTAGTATTACTTTGTATTTATTTATTTTTAATGGAAAAATATTGTGCTATAAACCTCTTTCTTGATTGTGACAAATTATATGCCAACAAATTTGACAACCTAGAAGAAATGGACAAGTTTCTAGAAACATACAGCCTAGAAGAGAAATAGAATCTGTAATTTTAAAACTCTCTACAAACAAAAGTCCAGGACCAGAGTGCTTCACAGGTGAATTTTACCAAACAACAAAGAAGAATTTATATGGATCCTTCTCAAACTCTTCCAAAAAACTGAAGAGGAGAGAACACTCTCAAAGGCATTCTATGAAGTCACAATCACCTTGATACCAAAACCAAAGACACCACCAAAAAAGAAAATCATGGGCCAATATCTTTAATGAATATAGATGAAAAAATTCTCAACAAAATATTAGCAAACTGAATGAAACAACACATAAAAAAAATCATACACCATGACCAAGTGGGATTCATCTTAAGTTCACAAGGATAGCTAAACATACACAAATCAATCAATGTGATACACCACATAAATAAAAGAAAAGCCAAAAACTACATGATCCTCTCACAATAGATGCAGAAAAAGCATTTGACAAAATTCAACATCTATTCATGATAAAAACTCTTACCAAAGTGGGTATGGAGGGAAATATCTCAAGATAATAAAAGCTGTTTATGACAAACTCACAGCCAATATAATACTCAATTGTGAAAAGCTGAAAGCCTTCCCGCTAAAATCTGGAACAAGACAAGGATGTCCACTGTCACCTCTTCTACTCAACATAGTATTGGAAGTCCTAGCCACAGCAATCAGACAAGAAAAAGAAATAAAGGTACTCAAATTGGAAGGGAAGAGGTAAAACTGTCATTTTATGCCGATGATATGATACCACATAAAGAAAACCCTAAAGACTCCACACAAAAACTAACACAACTGGGCTTCCCTGGTGGCGCAGTGGTTGAGAGTCTGCCTGCTGATGCAGGGGACATGGGTTCGTGCCCTGGTCCAAAAGGATCGCATGTGCCGTGGAGTGGCTGGGCCCGTGAGCCGTGGCCACTAGGCCTGTGCGTCTGGAGGCTGTGCTCCACAGCGGGAGGGGCCGCAGCAGTGAGGGGCCCGTGTGCCACAAAAAAACAACAACAACAAAAAAAACTACCACAACTTGTAAATGAATTCAGCAAGGTAGCAGGACACAAGATTAACATACAGAAATCAGTTGCATTTCTTTACACCAACAATGAAATATGAGAAAGGGAATGTAAAAAAACAATGCCTTTGAACTTCCTGGGTGGTGTTGTGGTTAAGAATCCGCCTGCCAACACAGGGGACATGGGTTCAAGCCCTGGTCCGGGAAGATCCCACATGTCACAGAGCAACTAAGCCCGCATGCTGCAACTACTGAGCTCATGCGCTGCAACTACTAAAGCCAGCTTGCCTAGAGCCTGTGCTCTGCAACAAGAGAAGCCACCACAATGAGAAGCCCACGCACTGCAACAAAGACTAGCCCCCTTTTGCTGCAACTAGAGAAAGCCCACATGCAGCAACGAAGACCCAACGCAGCCAAAAGTAAAATATAAATAAATAAATAAATAAATAAATATTTTAAAAATGCCTTTTAAAATCAGAACCCCCAAAATAAAATACTTAGGAATAAATTCTCTGACACAAATAATATCAATGTTTTCTTAGGTCAGTCTCCCAAGGCAATAGACATAAAAACAAAAGTAAACAAGTGGAATCTAATCAAACTTACAAGCTTTTGCACAGCAAAGGAAACCATAAACAAAATGAAAAGACAACCTACAGAATGGGAGAAAATATTTGCAAATGATGAGACTGACAAGGCCTTAATTTCCAAAATATGCAAACAGCTCATACAACTCAACAACAAAAGAACAAGCAATCCAATTGAAAAGTGGGCAGAAGAACTAAAGAGATTTCTCCAAAGAAGAAATACAGATGGCCAACAGGCACATGAAAAGATGCTCAACATCGCTAATTACTAGAGAAATGTAAATCAAAACTACAATGAAGTACCATTTCACATCAGTCAATGGCCATCATTAAAAAGTCTACAAATAACAAATGCTGGAGAGGCTGTGGAGAAAAGGGAACCCTCCTACACTGTTGGTGCAAATGTAAGTTGGTGCAGTCTCTGTGGAAAACAGTATGGAGCTCCTCAGAAAACTAAAAATAGAATTACCACATGATCCAGCAACTCCACTCCTGGGTATATATCCAGATGAAACTAATTCAAAAAGAGACATGCACCCCTATATTCATAGCAGCACTATTCACAATAGCCAAGGTATGGAAACAACCTAAATGTACATCAACAGATGAATGGATAAAGATGTGGTACATATATACAATGGAATACTACTCAGCCATAAAAAAGAATGAAATAATGCCATTTGCAGCAACAAGGATACAACTGTAGATTATCATACTAAGTGAAGTAAGTCAGAAAGAGAAAAACAAATACCATATGATATCACTTACATGTGGACTCTAAACTAAGACACAAATGAACCTATCTATGAAACAGAAACAGAATCACAGACATAGAGAACAGACTGGTGGCTGTCAAGGGGGAGAGGTTTGGTGAAGAGATGGAGTGGGAGGTTGGGGTTGGCAGCTGTAAGCGTTTATATATAGAATGGATAAACAACAGGGTTGTACTGTATAGCACAGAGAACTATATTCAGTATCCTATGACAAACCATAATGGAAAAGAATATAAAAAATGTAGAATGTATATGTATAACAATCACTTTGCTGTACAGCAGTAATTAACACAACATTGTAAATCAACTATACTTCAATAAAAAAAATCTCTTGTTACTCATTTCCTTCCCACTCAAAGTTATGTTTTTGAAATCTACTGATTTTCTTTTTTTGTTTGTTTGTTTGCGGTACGCGGGCCTCTCACCATTGTGGCCTCTCCCGTTGTGGAGCACAGGCTCCGGACGTGCAGTCTCAGTGGCCATGGCTCGTGGGCCCAGACGCTCCGTGGCATGTGGGATCCTCCCAAACCGGGGCACGAACCTGTGTCCCCTGCATCGGCAGGAGGACTCTCAACCACTGCGCCACCAGGGAAGCCCTACTGATTTTCTTATATGCATATCTAGGTCATTTTTTTTCTGACAGCTGCATAGTATTCCCTTACCTGCATATCATGTGATTTATTTATGCATTTTTCAGCAATGGACACATATATTGACTCCAACTTTTCACAGCCCCACACACACACACACACACACACACACACTACACAAACTGGAAAGCATTACTTTATTAATGCCTTTGTAAGTCTTTACATACCAAATAATTTGTTTCATCAGTAGTATTTAATGTTTTATTTTTGCCTTTAGCTTAAGAAAGCAATTATTCTTAATTGTCCTTGAGGAAAGAAAAAAACCTTCAATGATATAAGCTAAGAAATGCTTCCATGTATCTCTCTAACCCTCCATCTCTTCACCTCAGTCATTTCAGCTCACGGTTTGGTGAGGAGATAGAACTTAACAAGATCATTACAGTACAATGTGGTTGATGCGATGATACAGACGCTGAGGGTACAAAGAGAAGACTTCCCTAACAGAGCCAGCGGGAGTGCATGCCACAGATAGCTTCTTGGAAGAGGTAAGGTGAGGAGTGGGCCTCAAAGGATGAATAGATGTCTTCCGAGATAAAACCGTTTGAGAAGTGGTGATCATATTAAGTAAAGAAAATAGCATGAACAAATGTAAGCAGTTTTGATATAACAGGATATAGACTGGGAGAGGGAACATGCCAGGAGATAAACTGGAGAAGTAGAAGGAGAGGCTTGTTGTATTAGAAGCTTGCTAGAGTCAGGTAGCCAATAGGGGTCCCCAGAAATGTTTTATACTGAGGAGTGACAAAGCCAGATTAGACAGTGCCATCAAAGATGATTTTGTAGAAGGTACTATAGGCTAAGAGGACAATTAGGAAACTAGGAAGTTTTCTGGGTGAGCTGTGATGAAAACCTAAAATTGGGCAGTCACTGGGATGGAAAAGAGGGAAGACATTTAAAAAATAATTAAGAGGTAAAATCTTCAAGAATTTGGCAATTGCCTAAGTGAGGAAATGAGAAAGTGATTGGAAGACTAATGCAACCAAACTTGAACTATAAAATATAGGAAGAGGAAGAGTTTATAGGTTAAGAGCTGTAGCTTTCCATTCTATCCTCTAGCAAAACAAAACTACACTAAAATCTGATACATTGGGTTGGCCAAAAAGTTCGTTCGGGTTTTCCACAGCATCTTACGAAATATTTTTTGTGTAAATATTCACTTCAATTTCACAGGTGTATTACTAGGCTTGATTTATCCTTTAGTCTCTTGGAGTCTTAATGTCTTGATTCAAAAAATATTTATTGTGTGGGTATTTTGTAGAAGTCTCAGTGCTAGACATTGGGAATATCATAAATATTATAGTATCTATTTTAGAGGGTTATTGTAAGAATGGAGCTGCCAAATTTTTAAAGTTCCCAGCAAACTGTTTAGCAAATAAATGTCAGTTGTAATGTTGCTGTGGTTATTGCTGTTAAGGAGGATGTGTTGGGTTTTTTGAGAGGATGAGTCATCAAGTAGAATGGATAATATGTATATGTATATATATTTATTTATTCAATAGCAACAATGTCACAATAAAACATGTAAGGTAAAGCCCTGTTACTGTTACTTAGTATTTCATACACCAGTGATAGTTGTCTGTGCTTCAGAGGGTTATGTAAATTACAGAACTCACAGTGGTATGTTATTTAATGGATAAGAAGCATCTTCTGTGATAACAGTCTAAAATTGCATTTGCTTGGTGCAGGAAAATACTCAAATGCAAAAGAAGACTTGAGTAGATAGCAAAGCATATTTTTAAAAAGATTTAAACAGGCTAATGCTTCTTTTCTACAGCTGTATTGTCCCAAAGCAAATAGTAGAATATACTGATTTTTTTAGAGACTAACAGTCACTTAATAAGGAAGCAGTGTGAACTTTCCTCAGAGTGTATTATCTCATGTCTGGGTTACTTTCTTACCTGTAAACTTGGTTCCTTTAGGGAAAGTGTTACTTGGTTGAGCAAGGGCTACTTTTGTGAAATATGCTGTTTTTGTGGGGGTTTTTTGGTCAGTTCTACTCTTTTTTACTTAAATGTAGGTTTTTTTTTTTTTTCCTGTAGAAAGTTATATAAATTTCCAAATGACTTTCTGGATAAAATAAATCAGAATGATTCAGTTGGAGAAAGTAACTAATAATCTAAATGGTAGAAAAATGAATTATCTTCAATGAATTTTGCATTTTCCAAAATTCTGAAATTTATTTATTGCTGGGCATTTAGAAGATTCATTTTGACTTTTGAGTGAAGTGAAAAAAAGGTTAAAACTATTTGGTAGTTTGAATTCTATAGCATTTTTTCCCCAGAGATTTTGTATTTTATTGTTATTGGTTACAGTTAAATTTCTTAAAAGTGAAAAAGCTCCCTGTGTATAGCATTGGTGCTATCAGAATATCTTTAATGAGTATGTTAAACAGAGTACTTAGTTGCAATAACTATTACTAAAAAAGCTTTAAGAGAATGGATATTCATAATCATTTAGGGTAATAATAGGAAATTATTTATTACAAACTGCCACTTTTTTTCTCATACTTCTTAACACTGTTTGATCATTATCCCTCATTTTTTATTTCCTCATATATCAAAAGGTTGAATCATTTTACATAACTTTATGACTTCTTTTTCAAAACTCAATTCTCCCTTGGCCCAACTCTTCACTTCCCCAAACCCTTAATAAAATTGCCAAGAAAAATCTACTGTCAACTCTTTTTATGTTTCTTTGGTTCTTTATATTCGTATTTCTCAGAATAATTTTGTGTTGCCTTCATAATTTATTGACATTTAAATTTTGGTAGATGAAGAGTTAGCCTTCCTCCTCCTTGACATATAGTTATGTCACAATCTTGATTAAACTAATGTTTGGAATTTACATTAATGTGACTAATATTGTTCACTTCTGAGACCATTGGGTATTTCATGGAGTTCTTTACTCAAAGATTTCTTTTGTGTTTTATCCTCAAGTTATTAATTATCGTGTTTTACAATTTGCTTTGCTTTCTATGTACCTATTCCTAACTCTTCCCAAAATTTCCAAGAGTACTTAACCCCTCTGAAGACCATTTTTCACTTGGCTAGATACTGACGCCTGTCAATTCCTCTTTTCCTTCCCACACTAACACCTCACTCGTCATCCACTTGCAGCTAGAACTCACAATGTCTGATCAGATTTTCTCATGTGTTCTCTCTGCCTGTTGCATGACTACTGTCCTTAGAATCTCCTCATTTCACCATTGACGTCCCACTCTTCTTTTCTCTACCATTCTTGTCTCTTGGTTCCCAAGTTGTGTGTGTGGGGGTGGGGGGAGAGGGGTCTGTGTGTGTTGAGTGTGGTTTATTCTCTATGTTGGTGGAACATACCCTCATGTAACTTCCAGATAGGTAGCATAGAGACCTAAAATTTTTTGAGAACTAGACATCCCAAAATGATTTTATTCAACCCTTATACTTAATGGATAGTTTGTGGATAGAATTTTAGTTTATACTCTCTTCCACTTGGAATTTCAAGGGCATTACACATGACCCTCTTTTAAGTGTCTATTATTGCTGTTGAGACATCGTATGGATTCTTATCCTTCCTCCTTTGCCTGTAATGTATTTTAACTAGGTTTATAGGAATATCAGAATCTTCTTTATATCTCTTGCTGTTTTGAGTACAGTAATTTTATGGACATTTTTAATATCAGATAGAACAAGATTTAAAATGGTTTTATAAGCCACATAATACCTATAATGTAATTGATATTAATCTTAGTTAACTGGCCATAATCATCAACAATGTTATTTTTCTTTCCAATAGTTGCAGCTAGTTTTATAAATTTATTTTTCATGCAATAGCACTGTAACCATTAATGTTAAAAAATCTTGGAAAGTACAATAGGCAAGAGTCAGTGGATATTAGATTACATATCTGTAGATTTTAACCCACACTGTTTAATTAGTTGACTCTGGGTGAATGGTGTCATTGTTCTATGTCTCTGTTTCCATAACTTTAAAATCGAAATCATTATTCTATGTCTATATCCCCTACTGTTTTGTGACAATGAACTGGATAATGTAAAGGCATTTAGAACAAAGTAAAACTATATATCTGTAATATTTATATGTCTTGTTTTGTTAATTTTCTACAACTATGCTAAGAGAATATTCTTAGTTTATATTCATTCACTACCCTTTGCTATGTTTTAATGTCCTTATCTTGATTCAAAAGCCTCTCTCTCATAAATAAATCAGAGCACCAACTCCCAACGCAAGCAGTTTGGGGACTTCTAGGCAAAGAAGACATTTTCAAACAATATTAAAAACTGCCATTAGAGATATTAATCCCTGAAAGTCTAAAATATTCTGGGCTTAAATTTAGCAATTGCCAGTTCTTTGATGTGTGCTTAAGGCTAAGAAACAGTCAAGATGTATTCTAGAAATTTAATTCATTTAATTCATTTTTAGCGGTCAACTAATAACCTCCAGTGATGAATCTGTCTCACAGTAAAGACCCAGAATTATTTTTTATTTCAATAACAGACAATTTTTAGGATATGCTTTCAATACTAAATTCCCAGTGAATAATCCAGGAATAGAAATCAGTAGCACTGAATTTTAAACTCAGGCCATTTAGTAAAGCATAATAAGGTCTAGAAAAGACATCCTTCATAGAGGGGAAGCATTACTATACAAGGAATAACATCAGATTTATTCTGGGAAGAAGAGTAGTTTGAAATACTGTAATAAATATATGTATCATCTTTTCAAAACAAACTAGAAAATGTAGGACCTTGAAAATATCTTTTCTGGTGGAATGCCAAAGGCAGAAAAAGAAACCATTTTAGAAAACATGAGTTTAAAAGTCTTGGGGAGGGCTTCCCTGGTGGTGCAGTGGTTGAGAGTCTGCCTGCCAATGTAGGGGACACGGGTTCGTGCCCTGGTGCGGGGAGATCCCACATGCTGCGGAGCGGCTAGGCCCATGAGCCATGGCCGCTGAGCCTGCGTGTCTGGAGCCTGTGCTCCGCAACCGGAGGGGCCCCAACAGTGAGAGGCCCGCGTACCGAAAAAGAAAAAAGTCTTGGGGAAAATCAGGTCAGAAGTTTTCACTTACATGATATAGGCGATGACTGGGACAATGACCGCTAGCATTTATTGACTACGTGCCAGCCACAGTGCCAAGCGCCTTACACTCGTTATTTCCATCAACCATTGCAACACACTAATAAGGTAAATACTATTGTTATTCTTACTTTTGTAGACTAGGAATCAGAGACTTAGAGAATATGAGTAACTTGTCTAATATCATACATATAAAAATTGTCATGTGCACATTGGCATATAAAGATATACCATGTCCATGAGTAAGAAAATATTTTATGTAACGATATCAATTCCCTCAAAATTATATTAGAATTTTAATATAATTTCAAGAAATATTCATGTGGAACTTCCTTTGCTTCTCAACAAAGGGAGTTTTAAAGTTTTTTAAAATTATTTATTTATTTTTTAACATCTTCAGTGGAGTATAATTGCTTTACAATGGTGTGTTAGTTTATGCTGTATAAACTATGCATATATATATATACAGTATATATATGCTGTATATATGCTGTGTAACAAAGTATAACAAATAATCAGCTATACATAAACATATATCCCCATATCTCTTCCCTCTTGTGTCTCCCTCCCTCATGCTTGTAAATTTTGAAGATTAATCTTTTGTCAGTTGCTTCGTTTGCAAATATTTTCTCCCATTCTGAGGGTTGTCTTTTCATTTGTTTATGGTTTCCTTTGCTGTGCAAAAGCTTTTAAGTTTTATTAGGTCCCATTTGTGTGTTTTTGTTTTTATTTCCATTTCTCTATGAGGTGGGTCAAAAATGATCTTGCTGTGATTTATATCATAGAGTGTTCTGCCTATGTTTTTCTCTAAGAGTTTTATAGTGTCTGGCCCTACTAAAGTATTTTTTCTTAATATTAAAAAAATAAATGGGTAAAAATAGTTTAATTTAGAAAAAAAAAACTAAAAGTGAGAATAACAATGAGACTGGCACTGAGAGATACAAATAGACTGAAAGGTCAACTAAATATTCCATAAAGTTCATTACCAGCCATGAATATTCTTGAAAATTTTGAGTATGATTGATATGGTATTTCGTATTAGTGAGGAAAGGAAAGCTTATTCAACAAATGTTTCCAGGAAAATTTCTTGACTATTACCTCATCACATGAAATAAGCAAAATTTATTTAAATAATTCAATATTACCTTTCACACCACAAAAGAGCTAAAAACCTTAAATCTGGGTTTCCTATTTCCCCATCAAATATCCGTGTGATACCATGCCATTTATCATTCTTTTTAATAGCTTGTGATTTGACATCATTTTCCTGGATTCAATCACTTGCTCTTACCTTGTGTGATGTTCGCACTTCAGTTTCTTTTCATGTAAAACCAAGTATATTCATAGGTAATTGTAAGAATTAAATGAGATAATATGTGAAAAGTACTTAGAATAGTGTTAAGTACTTGGAATAGTTAAAATTCTTGAGAGTGTAAGCCATGATGGATACCAGTGCTATCAGATCTTATCAAAACATTAGGAAAATTTTTTTTAAATGAAGGATAAGTCATTGTGTACCTTAGAGATACTGATTATGTGTGGAAGAAAAGGAATTTTTTTGCATTTTGTAATATATTTATAATACTACTTAATAAAACAAAATTTAATTTCAAATTAAGTTTTCACTTTAGAAGTTAGTTCAGTCATTATTTTTTCTATAAAAAGATTTTTACACCATTAGTTTCTTCTTAGTTCCACATTTTTAAGGCTTGCCTTTGACTTAAATGAGGTTTCATGATTTTCTATTTGTACAGTATTTTAAACAAAAACATTTTTTTAATTTCAAGATATTTTTTCCCTGAGAAAGTCTTCAAGTTTCATTCTGTAATCCTCATTCTTCTTTCCGTTTAAAATTTGTAGTACCCCAAAGTGCTTAAATGTTAAATATGAATGTTAAATGAAGTGACAAAGTCATTCTAATTTAATAGATCATACAGATAATGGTAACTTATTTCTTGGTGCTTTTGGTATTAGTACTTAGAAATTAACATTCATATTAAAACAAAAACAAAGCAAACAGGATAGCATACAGATACAACCAAAATCCAGTGTATTGTAAACTGCAACTTACCTTCAGTGTCTGCTAGTCCTATGCCTACTCCTGGCTGTTTTATAGGCTCTTGCCCATTCTGCCCCACCTTTCCTCTGTTTAAAAAGGAAATAAAAGTTTATATATTCAGTTATGACCCTAAATGCAAATAAGGAGTCTAAGTTTGAAAAAATAGAATGACATATATTCAGACCTGCAACAAATTACTTGAATGGCAAATGTACAAACACAATAAATCACTCTATATCATGTTAATTTTAAAGTGGAAATTTGTTTATCATTCCTATTTACTCCAAACATAGTACCTCAAAATTCAGTGTCCTATTCATAGACTCATTTATGAAAGACATGAACATCATGAAATCTTCAAATTTTGTTTTAGAATTGTTTAATTTTTTTCTGCCATTTTTAACTCAAGAAGGAGAAAGGTTATTTATATCTTCACACTTTGTTATGATGAGTTGTATAGATCCTTTGGTGAGAAGGGAAATTTTGAATTGAATAATTTATAAATATAATATTGTAACTACATAGATTATCATTTCTTTCAGATCCCTCCTGTATTTTCAACTGTGTGTAGCACATTGGCTTTTGAAGTCATACAGCTTGGTTTCTGCTTCTGGCTTTGCTACTTTATGCTCTACGTCATGTAAGGTAAATCTCTTAATCTGGTGAAGACTATTTCTTCTTTTGTAATTTAAGGATAGTAACATGAGCTACCATTTAGTTATGGGAAAATCACATGGAAAATGTATGTAAGTGCTTAGCATAGTGTCTGAAACATAATAATATTCAATAAATATAAATTATTAATAGGTAGATATGTACATAACAGCTTTAGAATTCAGCCAAAGGCTGTGAACCATTTTTAATTTCAGCCTTAAACTTCTTGGAAGGCCAAACAGAGGAAGAATTCATTATACTTTGAGCACTGTGGGTTCAGAATATTGATAATGTAGCAGCCAAAAGATTATAGGTCTTTTCTTATTTCTTCAGAGAAAAAGCTACATGGTGTACAAAAGATTTGGAAGTTGCCTTTATATGTAGTTATATAAGATGTTCTAAAGAGATGGAATAGAGCTTCCCTGGTGGCGCAGTGGTTGAGAGTCTGCCTGCCGATGCAGGGGACACGGGTTTGTGCCCTGGTCCGGGAAGATCCCACATGCCGCGGAGCGGCTGGGCCCGTGAGCCATAGCCGCTGAGCCTGCGAGTCCGGAGCCTGTACTCCGCAATGGGAGAGACCACAACAGTGAGAGGTCCGCGTACCGCAAAAAAAAAAAAAAAAAGATGGAATAAAAATTCTTAAGTGTTAAAAATGGTGCTTGAACAAAGGAATGTCTTGATACTATACTTTCTAGACAATAATTCAAACTTAGCAGTATTTACTAACAATTCATTCACACTCTCACAAAAATATTTAGTTTGACCAACCAGCTGAAAATGTAACCATACTTATTTCTTAAGACTCCAATTAGATCTTACTTGAAAACTGCTCTAAAGATCCTCTCATCATTCTACTGAAATGGTTCTGCACATAATGAAAGAGGAACTGATATAAATTCCAAAACCATTTTATCTTGAAAGCCATTACATTGTTCCAAGATGACAATTCTAGGTCAAAGTTTTAAACACAAATTTTTATTAAGTGATTATGTGAAGGATAAAGTACATGAAGAAATGTTATAAATTATATATATATAATTATATATAGTTTGCATCTGAATATATACAAAAAAGTCTTGATTAAGCAATGCACAAAACTTCAATTTGTGTAATTACTTCAATGAGATTCAAGACAAAGAGTTGATAAATTTAAAAAATTGACTTTGTCTGCCAGAATTAGACATGGAGAAAGCTTAATAACTTAGTAGCAATCTCACCTTTAGCAGTATACTATACAAGCAGAGCGGGCCAAAACACATCTTGTTACTGGGCCAAACTCAATTGAAAGTGAGGATCGTTTTAGTAGTGCTAATTGAGTAGGTGAGAGTACTGAAAAATTACTATCCTATACTATCCCAAACTTTAACAAAATAAGTATAATTTTTAGTAATTGTAATAAAAATTTTTTGGATAAGTTTTATTTGATCTTGAGGCCTACATTTCATATTTTAATGATGCTATTCAGCTGCAGTATTTGCTTCTAATGAAAACTGATTTAAACATTTGGTATTTAGCCAAAATGTGTATTAGGAGCATTTCTAAGATTATACAGAAAACTTGCAGCACTGTTAAGCTAAATGAAGTACAAAGGAAATGTAACTGTGGGTCATAAAGGATGCAATTTTTCTGAATTCCCAATAAATAATCTTCATCTCAGAACATTCTGACTGCACAGGTTATAATTTGTCTTTGTTAAACAATCACCAAATAGTTATTAAACACCTATGCTAGCCCAAGCAAAACTGTGTTAGATACAAAAAGATAGAAAAGAACCACCAAATACTGCTTTTTACTTATATCCTGTAATTCTTTAGAAAAGAGAATTCTCTTTGTGCTCATATGGCAAAAACAATAGCCTCCTACGCAGTTTTAAAGGCTTTTGATTTACAAGAGAAACAGAAAAATGGGAAAAAGCAAAATTGAAATGTGGTTTGTATGTAAAAAAAACAATCTACTTCCACTTCACACATTCAGATATTGAGGAAATAATGTATTTTACGCTCTGAAAGTTATAACTTTATCATCAGTGTTAGATTATATATTTTGAAAGGTACAGATAAATTGGAAGGATAGTAAGTGATGTGTGGTGCAAAACCTTTACAAATTTATATGATATTCACAGCTTGGAGAGAGAGGAATGTAATGAATTTGTAGAAATTCTCTTCAGTTAAAATGGATTATCAGAGTCTGCGGACTAATGAGATCACACTCCTTTTAGAAATAACTGCTAATAATAAACGAACTGATTAAATACAAATAACTCCATTAAATCCACAGCCTAGGTCTCAAAAAAAATAGACAGATAATCCAATAATTAGTCAATTTAAGTAGGAAAAATGTAACCTGAAAATCACAAAATAAACATATTTTTCACCTTGCAAATACATTTTCCCCATTATTTTGCTTTTATAAACTTGAGCCATTATCTAAATATTAGAATTATTCTGGGGATCAAAAGAAAAGATTCATAAAAAACCGTGATATTAAAACAAAGAGAAATAGAAGTTCTACTCCCAGAGATGGTTTCACTAAACAGAGAAAATGAAAAAGACCCTCTAACAAGGGCCCAGACCAGGGATCTTCAAACTCACTTTGCAAAGGGCCAGACAGTGAATGATCTGAATGGTCTCTGTTGCAATTACACAAGTCTGCCCTTAGAGCACAGACAACATTAGGCAACACATAAGCAAACTGGTGTGGCCGTGTTCCAATAAAACTTAATACATGGACACTTAAATTTCAAATTCATGTAATTATCATGTGTCACAAAATGCTATTCTTCTGGGTTTTTGGGAAACATTTAAAAATGCAAAAGCCATTTTTAGTTCTTCACAGACCTTACAAAACCAGACAGCAGGCTGGACTCACCCTGGGCTAGATCCTGGAGCTGCATGGCCCAATGGTGTTCTTGAAAACTTAGAAAACTAGTTACTGGAGAAAGTCAGGAAGTTTAGATTTTGATATTGGAATAGAGATAACATATTTATCTTGGATTTATCTTGGATGCTGCTAGATTCTGCCACTGATATGACTAAACCCATTCTAACACATTTTAAATACAGTCTGCTTTAGTTTTGCATTTTATTTGCAATATGATTTTCTCGAGGCTTAACGTATTATAAATTAACTTTATTCCAAGAGTATCTATTTGGGGACCTATGTCCTGCTTGTTATTTGTTCTAGAAAATATGGATCCACTTCAAAATCTTCCATTTTAATGGTAGAGGAATTTATAGTTGAAAAGTCTATAACCCAATGTGTTATTTTAAATGTGATATGAGTTCTTTAAATATGTTTAAATATCTCCTGATTCAAAATCAATTAATCTATGCATTATGCGATTAAAGCATCCATGTATTACTGCTGCTGAACTTGATTCAGGCATAGCTAGGTTATTATTATTTTAGCAGTTTTTCTATTAAATACAGAATGTACTGATTAAGTAGTCCTGGTGGTGACCAGCATTCATGCTTAGAATTCACTAAATTAATCCAATCTTTCCTGAACAGTCTATTTTTTACATAGGCATAAACAGTTGAAGTCCTTCAGGGACACTGACTCAGACTTGGATAATTATCTAGTTATTTCCTTTTCAATGTTAAGAAAACCTTACTCATGAGGCTGTTAATTTTCCAGTGGAAAAAAAAAAAAAACCACCACTTACATCCTTGGAATAGGAAATAGATTAGTGTCCCCTGCAGTGCTGCTGCTTCCTTCACTGTCCACGCTATACCCACTGCCAAAGCTGCTGCCCAAGGAGCCAGTGGACAAGGAGTTTTCTTCAGGCCAATGATTGGTGGGCTTGGCTGCATGGTGTGGGAAGAATCAACACCACAGTCAATCAATGAATCTCCCATTGATCTCCGAATGCATACTTATATGTTTTCTTCATTTACGTGTGTAAAGAAACAGCTCTAGCGAGAACTCCACATCTTAACCTGCCTTTCATTTTCTTTTCCTTAACCAGTAACTCTCAGTGGCAACACTAAAGTCCTTGATTGGTTTTGTTGGATATAAAGAAAAAAAAATTAACTTCTAGGAATCAACCGTCAGATTTTTAGACTGAGTTAAATAGTATTATTATTACTTGTTATTTCTTTATACAGTATTGCAATAACGATATGGCAAACAAATAAGAATTGTGGCTATTTCATGGAGAAAGGAATTGAAGAAGACTTGGGTAGATAGAAATGACAGAATATGAAAATTTCTTAATTATTTCCCATATTAATAACCAGTAATTTGTTTTTCTCCTGAGAAGTGAAGATACAAAATAGAATAGATAATTTCAGGAAATGACTGAAAATCCTGGACTTGTTTGTATGTAGCTCTACCAACTACCTCCAGCAGGTTTTTAAATTTGAAAATATTTGTTTCCCCTTAGGCATGTCCTAGTTTATGACTGGGGCTTGTTTTAAATAACCCATGAGTTTGATTTTTTGTATATAAGAACCCATATTCCCATAGAAGAGTTATGAATTTGTGTTATAAATTATGCAGTAATAGAATGGTACTATTGTTAGCAGAGTTCTAGATTAGAGATTTGGGAGAAGGCAAGTGTAGGCAATTGGGATTGACATGTATACATTGATGTGTATAAAATTGATGACTAATAAGAACCTGCAGTATAATAAAACAAACAAAAAAAAACAACGAATACTAAACTTTCTTGGGGTTATTTGTATGGAAATATGTTAATATAAAAGTTTCAGACATTACATGAAATTTCTAAAAATCTTATATGTCCTAGTATAATGTTATAAAATATAATTTTAGCTATTACTTTAAAATGTATATCTCAGAAATAACTAAAAAAAAAAAGAAAAAAAAGAAGGCAAGTGTTTCCTCTTTTTTTGTGGGGGTGGAGATTCTCTAGGCAAATTTTTGTCTTCTGCCACGTGGTCAGAGTTTAAGAGCATGAGCTCTGATCACACGGATCTGGTTTTGAATCCCAACTCCTGCTGAAGTTAACTCTAGGTGGTCTCAGTTTCCTCATTTGAAAATAATGGGGTCAGTAAAGCCCTCCTCATAAGACTGTGATTATGAGGAGTGAGATAAAACAGGAACTCAGTAACTCATTCTTCTTTGTCTTGTGATTTAATTTGCTGTACCCCCAAGCTCTTCTTCAGGACTTTATTGTCAATGGCTGTTCCCCATTGAACAGCGCACCTAGTCCCGGACAATGAATTCACTTTGATTCTCTTCTAATTTTAGATGTATTCTAGGCTTCAAAAGTACTTAAGAGTCTCTCTCCTCCATAAATATTCTCCTCCTGTTCACTCAGGAGTTTCTCAAGCAGTTGGATAGATCCACACAACTGGGTAAAGTGTTGATAATCATTTAATGATTCTAAATTATCAACATTTTTCTTAAGGAAATGTATAAAAACACAATGACAATCCGGTGGAGTTTTAACCAATATACCAAAATAAAGTGAAAAGCATAGATACTGTGAGGGAAATATCTGAGGGCAGGAAACTCTCCATCAGATTAGCCAGGATCAAGTCTTGCAGAGGCTTTAGCTTTTCCTCACTTCTTCCCTTCCATTTGTGAACTAGCAGTTTCTCTAAAGCCACCAGAAATTTTCATACTATCTATTCCAGTGATAGTAGGATTCCTTTCCCAGAATAGAGAAGGAAGAAATGTTTGATAATCAGTCAGTTATATATCAGGTATCTATAAATTGGGAATAGCTAGGTAGAAAAGGGTCTGAATCCTGTTACATAGCCAGTCACCAGTGAACTAAGAGTAACTCACAGGACTAGATTTCCAGGAAAAGAATAATAGTCATAATGTTTGTTTAATATTTTCTTCAACGTACGTAGAAGAAACCCAGCTGATGTATGTAGTGTTAAAGACCTTTTAAAAGGATAAGTTAAAAAATGTAAAGGTAATATGACTGATATAAAATTATGAACATTATAAAGAAGATTAAACTGTATAACCAACCACATAATGAGTCAGGTAAGTCAACTGATTGTAAACAAGGAAAAGCTATCATAGCTTTTGGTTGTCATTATATAATCCACCTACTAGATAGTTAATAATTTTTAGTATGATATTGAATGTAAAAATTTAATTTCATCAACTGGAAAATCTCAATATACTATTTTCAAAGACAAACCTTAATTAATAGACATTAATTTTAAAATCAATTTATCTTTACTAATTTAAAACTTTTTTAGCCCAGAGCAATCTCACAATATATCAAAATATCCACATTATAGAAATGATGTTTCTTATTTACATATCAAAATATCCAATCTTTTCTTTTGCAAACTTTGATTTTACCTGATGCAATTTCTAGCTCTATTCCTCTTCTGGGAAATTTGAGAAATGTGAACAGAACGTAAAACAATATAGTAAAAGAAAAGGAACAAGGATAGAAATAAATTTAAGGAAAGCCAGTTTTGTCATACTGCCTAGGTGAATAGAAATTTCATTTGGAAAACCTGTGCAAGTGTTGTCAATATTTTAAACGCAGACAAGTAATAGTTTATAAGAAATATTACAAGAAAAAAACCTAAATATAGGGAACATATACATATTTCAGAATAAGTCTAGTCTACCTTAACATCTTTGCAAAACAAAATCTAAAGAAATTTTGGGTGGTTAGGTGAATAATTCAAATGAGTCTAGATATTTGGCATTATCTCAAAACATCTGGTGCATGACTGAATTTTTTATACTTAACCTGGTATGTAAGCATAGAGATAGCCTGACATTTAGTTCATTTCTGAAAATGACTTAAACTAAAATGCAGAGTAGATCTTCCCTGTACAGGGCTATATATACATAGCATAAAATGAGATTTAAAATACAAAAATGCTGAGGTTTTGATAAGCTGGTGCTAAGAGTCCAAATATTTTAAAAGTTCTTTTTCAGTTACTTGAAACAACATGTCTATTTGCTAATTTCTTTTAATTGAATCAGCCCCCACATAAGAAACCATCAAATCAATTAAACTGAACTAAATCTGTATTACTGCAAAGTTCTTAATGACTAAAGCACTTTTAGGATTCAATATTGGAGGCCAGATCGTATGCAATTTCAAGACATCTCATGATTTCAGTCAAATTCTTTAGTTTGCCTCTCGAAGTCCTTTATCATCTGCTCCTTTCCATATGTACCTCCCACAATTTTCCTTTGTATACCCTTCACTGAAGCCCATTCAGACCACTCACTCTGAATCCCTATGGTTTGGCATTTTTTCTCCTGAGCTCTAGCCAAGCCTCTTCTTTCCAGTTTTGTTATACCCTCCTCTGACCCTGTCACTTTCTCATATCTAAATTATACTCATCTGGAAAGGCTCAGCTCAGATAGAACCTGCTTCATACATTTCCCTCATCTTTACAATCAGAAGTGAACTTCTATACCTAGACTCTCATAGAACATAAGTTTTGTCTTTTATGGCAATTGTCACTTTCTATTTTTAATTGTAGTTGATACATTCATGTGGCTATTGGAAACAGAACCTACCTATGTTTGCTCCATGGTAACCTTCTTAAAAGCTTAATCCTGGGACTATGTTTAAGCAATATTTAATAAATTGATAGTAAAATTATAATAATGATAACATATTAATAATTCTTTCCTTTAATCAAACAACTTAAAACATCTGAGTGATTTAGTAGATTTTTCATTTTTAATCCAGTTCTGTTGATACAAATTTAAAAAATCTCATCAAGGACACCACAATACAGGTTTTTTTTAACCCCACGTTCTTTGTCAATGAAATTTTGGGTGACCTAGTTTTTTTTTAGTAGCTTTTAAAATCAGAGATTTAACTTTAATCTGTCATACTATATATAAAAATGTGATCACTCAACCAGATGTTCTGTTATCCCAATTCCCTCAAAACTGGTTTGACTGAAAGAAATATTTAATGATAATACATGAAACATGGGAGAGCATAGACTTGTGAATTAAAAAAATTCATAACAGACCATTAATATTATATATATATTTCTAAGTTGAAGTGACAAAATAATTTGTATGGTAACATTCCATGGGAGGCACTAGATGGTGCTAATACAGATACTAGTACTTAGGCTGATTGCACCTCTTGGTATACAGACAGGTGGTGAGCTCTGGTTTATATTTCAGTGTAATGTCTCTCTTTCTATGTTCTTGTAGAAAATATTATTTTAAAACACTAAAACTAAATATGACTTTCCATAATTTTATGATTTCAAAATTAACAATTTAAAAATATTCTATCTGCTTTATTTTTCCAAATCTTGAAATCAGAATTTCAGAAATCATGTATTATGCACCTGTGTATTACATATGAAAATATTTATTTTACATTAGAACTGAGATTTATTTAATAATGAAAAACATTTTTGGAGCCATTTTCTTAAAGAGTTACATTTTGGGGGGCCTACTTTCTTTTTGAATTTTTATTTGTACTATTAAGTACCAAGTAGAGAAAAAAATGTATCATATAAATATGTGATAGAAGAAGTCCACTCCTACAGAGAGGGTCCCTATATGCTAGAAGAATAAATACTAGCATGTTGAATAATTTTGTGACTCAGTTATTGAGGGGGCATTTCAGGTAAACGAATTTTATTTTCAGTGAGGCAATTCAATCTGTTTTAAATTATTCTTTGACCTCTTCATTTTCTGTGGCTGCTAGGTGGTTAGAAAACATTTTGTTTTATTACTCCTCTGTGGCTAACCTTAATTAAACCTGGTAGTGTCTCTTTGACTGCACATCTGTTTTCAATGTTTGCTCTGTTGATTTTCCCCCTCTACTATATATACATACTTAAAAAATACAGAACTATTACTGTGCCTACCACACGATGGCAGCACCATGCGCAAAGTCTCGGATCAGAACTGTAGATGATTTTATAATTGTGTAATCATGGAAATTAAAAGCTGGTAAGGACTCTAAAGACAACCTGTTCCAGAACCATCATCTTGCTTATAGAAAAACTAAGCCCTGGAAAGTTTAAGTGACTTGTTCCAGGTCACAAATCAAAACTAAAAAGCGCTCATCCACTTTTCTATCATATTGAATTGTCTCAAATTAAGAGAGGTTGCCTACCTTAGGAGTCAGTGCTTGGAATGTATGAAGCCTCACTTCCATTGGTTTTATATCTTTGGTCTCGCTCAAAGGTATTTCCAAATATTTCAGGAGTAATTTATTATGTATGTAACCTGTAATTTCCCAAATTACTTGGTTGATGTAGTATTATCTTCATAGATACAATATATAGGATTTTAGGATCAACTGCTTGAAATTAAGAGAAATCAATCAATAATTCTTTTGTTTATTCCAATAGTATAATGATGGAACTGAAATAACTACCTGTTTATTTTAGAAATTATATAATTATAGCATGCTTTTTTTTGGTTCTTTAGCTAGTTTAACTTTAATCTAGCTGGTATTAACTTTAGTGACCTTTTATACTTTATCTCCTTTACCTTTCACTCTTCCTATTTATCTATCTATCTACCTTTTATTATTGCCATTGTTTTAGTTGTTATATTTACTAAAGAGATTTTGCAGTTTTATCTCATTTGTTGATTGGATTTGGATGTAGCCCTGAAAAATGTCAACTTTTAGTTTCCACTGTTACCAGCACTGTTGGTAGGTTTCCCCTTGAATTATGTGCAATAACATTTTTAGGTTTTTTACTATCATCCAGAGGTATTAAGAAGGGGTGTTGCATCTTACAAGGACTTTAGAAATTTAACATACTTTTTTCTGAATTTACTTCAGGATATTCATTATCCAATTTGGAAAAATTTAAAGGAAGACACTAGAAAAATGGCATAGGTAGCTTCAATACAACTATTGTAGGAGTGTTCACATACCTCCAAATTACAAGTTTTCACAAATAAAAGTATGTTAAATAGACAACTCTGATTTCTACAATATATCAGTCCTTTGTAAACCCTTGGGTGGGGTCAGTGAAAGGAAGGATGTCATTGAAATATTTTTTAAATGAAAAACTATTGGTGATCATATTACCTCTCTCCCAGGGTCACTGAGGATGAAATTAACACTAACACTGGGCTTGGTCACTCAGAAAAAATAATTATATATATCAGAAAGTTATAACAAACTTATAAAAATCAAAATATGTCCCTCAAGATGTTCCATATTATTCACATAGTAGCTTCTTTCAGAGAGGGAGATGAAGATGCAATGTCTCTATTTTCTATGTCCTGGGAAAGGTGGTAAAGCTTTGAATCATGTTCACACTCTTCCCTCTCCATCCACATTGGCCTTACAACTGACTTTTTCAAGACATTTTAATAATCAGTTCAATCATTTTTGCTCTAATCCATCACCATTTTGCAGGTGTCTCCCATTCACTCCCTAGCTTTACAGATAATAGGATCAATGATCACTTTAGGGAACAAAAGTAATAGCATATATATTAACTTCAATACAACACGTATTTGAAATGAGAGTAAAGTTAGCTTAATAACATGGTAGAGAGGATTTTTTTCTTACATAAATACAATATGTGATGGCTCAGTGTACTATAGTTCTTGCATTTATGCTATAATGTTGCCTTTTAAGTGTGTCTTCCTTTCTAAAGGGGTTTTTGGTTCAGAACTTATTTTGGAAGAAGACACTTAAAATAAATACAGTTTAAGTGGGGACAAAAATTTCACAGTAAATAATGGATAAAACTTTGATTAAGACATCATAAAGAAAGTAAATTCATTTTATCTTTAATAAGTTTAGTTTATAATTCCAGCTATGTCCAAATAAATAGAATGAACAAAAGAGTTTATCAAGGACCCAGTTTTGGTTTTGTGCTAAAAAAATGTTAACACAATTAAGATCTTTACCTTTAAATAACACAATAAAGATCTTTACCTTTAAAAGATTAATAGTAAGGAGAATCATATTTGAAAGAAAAAAATACTCAAGATCTACCTCAATTTTTCAAGGACAACTCAATTTTTCAATATTTATTTCATTCTCCTTTGAAATTGAAATATTGTCTCTCACAGTTTGCTTGCAAAACAAGCGGTCCTGTTTGAGTGAAAGTAATTATAAAAATAGTTTTGAAAAATGTTCTTACATAATCCTGAAACTGATCACCTAGATCATGAATACTAAGATAACAAGGATGTTATCTTTAAATGGAATCCAAATAATTTGATTTATGTAAAAATCCTGCCCAAAGGAGACATTTCCAGTGCAAACAAATACAAATTAATAATAGCATACTGATTTACATGGCTAATGCTACAACAAACACTGAGCATTATTTTTCATATCATTCAAATGTAGTCAGTGGCCATAAAGTAAAGAGGAATTTGGACAATTATTTGGTAAACACATGTCCAGTCCCATGGAATCCAACATCTCTAATTAATTTCATTAATATTCCTACCTTCTCCAAATAGATCATTTTCAAACACTTTCTCTCCTCCTATACTTGGTTATATATCCCAGTGAACTGTAAAGATTACGAGAGAGTACCATACCAGAACAAATAACAAAATAATTCTATTTTCAAATATTTCTAAACATGATGGTGTCTGTGCATATAAACTTAAGTCAATGACTAATTGCAATGTTCTACTTTAATTTCAGTTGAAGACAGACAAAATTCATGCTTTTGTCATTCTTCAAATTTTTCCCACATATCTTTAATCGGTTATTCGATAAATATTACTAGGATGGGAGATTTATGGGGACAGTGATTTTTGTCTATTGTGTCCACTGAAGAACCACTAACACTTTGAAGAATTTCTAAAATATACTATTCATTAAAAAAAATGTGTAAAACAAAACAAAACAAAACAAACAAACAAAAAAATGTGTGTATGAATGTGAATAAATGATGAGCAACTAATATGGGTAATTCAGATAATATTTTCTATAAATGATAAATACATATTTTCAGAATTCCCTTTTTAGCTTTAATTATTTAAAACCACAATAAATTATATGTTTGGAATTAAGGATCAAGGATTAGGTAAGAGGTAAGAAACAACATTTCCTCAAATTTGAATCAAAGGGATGATCTTCAGAGTTTCTATTGTTATTTATGCCAACAATGAATTTGCAATGTATAGGACCACTAATATAGATAATACAATAGAAGATTAAAGAAACAAATAATTTATAAATGTTTTTCCAATAAATTTTATCACCAAAATAAGGACATAAATAAAATGTGCTCTACCTTTATAATACTCCCTCTCATTCTACCTTAGGCTAGGAACAACTTGATTAAAGTTGATAGACAACTTACCAGTCAAACTGCAAATGTAAATAATGAATATGGCATATAATCATAACTTAATCTAAATCATGCCCAATAAAATATTTAAAATAAGAATATAAAATGAAAAATCATTTCTCAAACTTAAATTATAAATTAACATTAAATAAGAAAAGAAAGTAGGGGTTCCAAAATGCAATACAAGATATAAAAGGCATAGAAAATTTAGAGGTAAATATGATAATTATATCTTATAAGAAATTTCTAATTATCCAACATCATTGACTACTGGAAAAATTACGATTGTGCTCAGGTATAAATCAGTGGCTCTTCAATATTTTGGTCTCAAGACCCCTTTTCCAGTCTTAAATACTGTTGAATTTCTTAAAGAACTTCACTTTATGTGAGTTATAGCTATCAATATTTATCATATTCAAAATTAAGAAAAATTTAACATAAGCAGTTGACAAATACATATTCCATTAGTCATCAAAGCAATGATGTCATGACATCTCATGGAAATGTAGGAAAAGTCCACCGCACACTAAGGAAGGAATGAGAGTAAAAAAGGCAAATAACATCTTAAGAGTCTTAAGAATTTTTTGACCTTGTAGAGTCCTGCAAAGATCTCTGGGACACCTAGGGATCAATGGACACATTTTGAGAATTACTGGTCTACATCTACAGTGATGAAAATGAGGTATGAACTGTGAAAATGAAAAAAAAAAACAAAACAATTAGCACCAGCTTTTTTTGACAATCATCTTAAACCAGTATATACATGACAATCATTCTATGCTGTCTTTTATTTTTTATTTTCTGCACTAAAAAAATCAAGTTCTAATGCCTTACTTGGAAAGATTTATTATTATTATCACCCTTTTAATTTCTCTAAGCTTCTTCAAAATTTGTTTCACCCATAACTTCACAACTCTAGAATTATAAGGTCTGAGTTAAATATTATATGTATCATAAAAATTTGCTTGTCTGCTCTAATTTTGCCTAAAAAACCCCACAAAAAACTATATTACACAGAAATCCAGAGCAAATAATGAAATTTGGCAGGCATAAAACAATGCAAATTCTTTCCCAAACGGCTTTTCTCTACATTAAGTCTCTTCAATTTTCTTGTACATTAATAGTTGGATGGAGCCAAAGTAGTTATTTACTTTAAAAACGTCAGTAGCAATGAGAATGCTTTACAGAAAACTAAAAGTATATATAGAAAGTATATATATATCCATATAGAAAGAAATTTGAATTGTGTAGTATAAAAATTACATTTTCTCTCTCTAGACTCCGACCTCATTTTACCTAAAGAGTCAGATAAAAATATAATGTGACCTATATGTATAACTGAATCACTTTGCTGTATACCAGAAACTAACACAGCATTGTAAATCAACTATACTTCAAAAACAATTTTTAAATAAAAATAAAAGCTATAAGATCTCTGAAAAAAAAATAATGTGACCTATAGAACTTAAAATAATGTGGTTTTTAGTTTCAAATGTCTTAATGAGGAAAAGTAGATTTTGCTTCTGTGTTCTTTTAAGAATAAAGTAGAAGTAGAAATTTTATTCCATTGTCTTTCTTATGTTCAGAAATAGGGACCTACCTCCTGACTTTTTCTTTTTGTTTTATTTTATTTTATTTTTTTTGTCTGCACTTTGAGGCTTGTGGGATCTTAGTTTCCCAACCAGGGATTGAACCCGGGCCCTTGGCAGTGAGAGTGTGGAGTCATAACCACTGGAACACCAGGGAATTCCTACCTCCTGATTTTCATCAAGCATTTTCTTCTTAAAAACTTATCTGTTCTTGTTTGATTTGTATATTAATATTTTGATTAGTTTCTGTTCAAATGATCATTTAATTAATTTTATCTTTCAGTATTTTAAAACACAATGAGGTATAAAGCTATGGTTCTATCTACATTATTTCTCTTTATACATCTGAAAACCATAATACCCCAATCAAAATATTGCTGAAGTGTTGTTTTCACTTGAAATCCGAAAGATTTTTTGGTCACCTCAATGATTAAAATATATATTTACAGACTCAACAAAGTAATAAAATAAAAACGGCTATTTTTCACACTCTGACTCATTATACATAAAGATTCCTTTCATCCTATCCCATCCCCGTATGTCCCCCTCCCTCCCGAAGATTATCTTGCACAACAGAGAATGGGTAAAATATCATGATTTTACATAATGTAGTACATTCGGATGAAAAGTGGGAAAAAAATCAAGTAATTCATGGATAGATATCTGGAATTAGGCAATGTTGTTAAGTAGCTACCTACTAGCCTTTGGCATTACTCCACCTCTCCCCAGGTGGCATTTCACCCAGTTCCAGGATCCTTCCTGCCCAGGTGATAACGTTCCCAGCCCCAAGCTCAGATTGTACCCTCTGTCCATGGTCCCGCACTGTGTCCCCATCAGCCTTCTCGTGCTCCATGCTTCTCATTTCTTTCCTCCATCAGCGTTTACTTGTCTGTCTCATTTGCTCTGGGTCCTGCTCTCTGCTGGTAATTTGGTAAATTAACTTTTTGAAAATAAATTTGTTTACACCTAAAATAAAATAATTTGAAATCAAAAAAGTAAGTTTAACTTTGTTAAAGACATGTCATAAATAGCATTTAAGGGACTTTGACATGTTAAAAATTAGGCCTTTCTCTTCTTGGATCATGTATTAATAGTCCCGCTCAATCATATAGGCCCATAGTTAGATCACGTGACAAAGGCACAGCAATACTGAAGCCAAGTTTGATACTTAGATAGGCCAGTTGGTCCTGCTATTCATGTCAGATGAAATGCACATAGAAGTCCTCAGTATGAACCAGTAATTCTTTACGTGGATGGCTTGACACACTCATGGCTACTACTAGAAAAGAACAAAAGTATCCACTGATGATACGTCAGTGAATTCACCTTTGGGAAGGAAGGTGCATAAACAAGAGACAGTATCATATGTTCAGAGCTATATATTTACTGTCTGTGCCTCCGCATGTGCAGCAGAGATATTTCTGACAATGAATGTTAAATGACTATAGAAAGATTTTAAAATGCATAACCAATCTTTCTAAGAAAATATGGAAACGCTTAAAAACCCAAAACTTTAGAACACTTTGATTTTCACAGACAACCAAGAAATACAACCCTTGCCCCCAGAGAAATAGGCAGAAAACTTTGACAGCTGAAATCCAATTTGATTCTCTCAGATTTTTGCTGGCTATTTGCTGTGTTCACATCATTACAGTTTGTTTTCTTTTTATTTTAAACTACCCAAAGTTTCCTTTTTAAAGCTTTTCTCTGCTGCCTTTCTTTTCTTTGCACAAACACATTGAAACGAGGAATGTTAAGTCTGTTTCTATTAACCTCTTACACACATTCCAGAAGACTTCACCTCCAAATGATCTCATTCTGATTTCTTTCCCTTTTGAACCCTCTCCTTTCCAGAAACAGAGAACACCAAATTCCTTCTGATCAAAAGTGACCATCTGCTTCGGGTCAGAACAGAATGGACCACTGATCAGCTACTGCCTTTGTAACCAACATTTCTCTCCACTCCCAGTGCCCGCCCTGTTTCCCAACCCAGCCACCCATACCACTTGCCCAAGACAGCAGCTCTCACAGAGAGATGGCTTAGTCAGAGTTCACCACGGCAATATGGATAGGAAACTCTTTTGACAGGTGCTGCAAAGGAGCCTTACGGAAAGTGGAGTTTCCAGCAGCGGTCTGTGGAAGTAGCTTCAGGACCTTCTCCTACAATTCGGCCACAACAAGGGGCCTTCAGTCATAGTTCCTCATACAACTCAGTCAATGATTCATCTTCTTACTAACCTCTCCAAGCTCTCATCTTATTGTCCAGGGTGGAGGGATACTTCTATCCATCCTGTATGAGTGTTTCTAAACTTAAAGCTTACCTAAAATCTCAGCATCAAACAAAAACAGCTCAGGAATTTTAAAATGCCCTTAATATATATATAAAATGTAATATATCCAGAGCAACTAAATTCATTTTCAAGGTTTTAAAAACACTTCAATTTGTTTTAGTCTGGGTATGGTTTTAAAAAACAACCTATTTTGAAACTCTTTTCCCTGGTTGGCGTTACCTTCTAAAACAGCCGGGCCTATATTCCACCAAACCAACTGGCTTGGAAAAAAACATTTCCAGGGATTTCTAAATACAAACAGAGAGTTGTTTAGGTATCAGGATGATTTGGCACAAACTGTCTAAATCCTTCCCTTCAGGTTCCCTAGCACGCAACTAAACCCTGGAGGGAGAGAAAAAGTTCCTCCTGGCTTACTTCATTATTCTCACCTGACCCATATTTTCTTCTACTTCAAGCAGAAATCTGCTGAAAAACT
>NW_020172127.1:88127-114096 GCF_003031525.2 Neophocaena asiaeorientalis asiaeorientalis
TATATATATATATATATATATATATGAAAAGTACAAGCTTTTCATATATATATGAAAAGCCCTTTAGGGACAATTTCGTCACCCTTGATAGAAATGACTGCAGATGTACACACAGCCTCCTCTACAGAGCCTCCTTACTGCTGCACTTGGCTTGTGCAGTGGGAGGGTTTTACTTCCCTGGTTTGTGGCAGCTTAATTATCAGCCTTCAGAAAAGAGGATCAAGTAGGTAGACCAAGTCTAAATCGTATTCTGCCATAATTTCTAGCAACCTCTAATCATTTGTAAGGACTGGAGTGTAAATAGCAAATAAATAAATGACAATTGTTTTTAGTGAAATCAGGAAAGTTTGTATTTCAGGAGCCAATGTATTTCAAAAGCAAAGGCTTATTAGGTGCAGTCATAAACAAGGGTTAGATTGCCAATTCTGACAATTTCCACCTATGTGTTCTTCATCAGTCATGCCGCCACCCACACACCCCGACTCTCTGATGGCTCACTCAGAAAGCAAAAATGAAAATATCTGCAACGAATCCTTCATCCACTAGGTGTGACAAAATGAGAAAATGGGTGATGAAACACTTTGCACAATGTGAAGAACTATTCTAAATGTATAAGAATATCCATTAGAGCATTATTCAAAGAAAGGGAGTTAAATGCATTTTGCTGCAAATTTTAAGACCCACACCTAGGAAATCTCAAAGTATCATAGGAATACTTAAATCATGATAATTAAAAATAGAGTGAAATAAGAGAAGCATTTGACTACTATGACATTCACAATTATGAAATATTTGCAGTAAGAAAATGAAGTAAGAAATCAACTGAACTTATTTGATGGAAAAAAAGGTGAGAGGTGGAATTTTAAGTACTCTTGGACAGTACTAGTAAGGCTAACTAGAAAAGGGAAACTGCTTTGGTGATAGTCTATAAACTGGGCTCAGTAAATGCATATCCACAATTATCTTAATATTTAAGCTGTTTCCTTAATTGCCTGCTAATTCAAGGAACATGACAGTGGTTTGCCCTTTGTACTGCCACATACATCCTCAATTGCTCCTGAATATCTGATTAGTTGGGACAAAAGCATATTAAATTTAAAAATTTTCTGAGAATACAGAGAAATGCAATAGGAAAGTACAAGTCTTAATTTTAGTTTTGTGGAAAGTACAGGATCATAGAATTAAGTGTTTTCGGGCTGGAAGGGACTTAAGGGGGCAAACACTGCTATCGTTTTTTTTGTTTGATCCCTGTCACTGGCAGTGAGTGGCATTCTTTCTTGGGGAAAATTCCACAAATTGTTGGTGTCAAGTTAGGGACAGATATTAACTAGATTTCCTTCCTAACAAAGCCACAGAATCAAGTCTAGGTGCCTGTCCGGAGCAAGACTCATTGGAATTGTCTTCCTCTATCCAGTAAGCTGAGAAGATTGTGAAGTAGATCAGATGTGCAAGAAAGGAAGAGTGGAAGCATTGCCTAGAGTAGCCCAACCCCATTATTTATTGACATGTTTATGTAAGCTCTGGTACTTTTCTTTGGTAATAATTCCCCATCCATCTTATGTTTCCGACATGAAACTTTGTCCTGCAACTCAATATTCTATCATTATAGCTCACGCTAGCAATGAAGCAGTAACCTTAAATTCTCTATTGCAAGGAATCAAATGAGAAAGCAAAAACTGACACTCATTTTAAGCTGCATCATATAACAATGGATCAGAACCCAGTGGTTTATGAATGAAATAAAGATACTTTATTACACAGGCACTTGGATATTCACATGCCCAACACATCTGATACACTTGACAACTACGGAAACATGAGTGGAAAAAATGTGTTCATAGGGTCAAGAAAGAACTTTCACCATGTAAATGTGAATGAGTGCATTAACATTTTTTTCCTTTACCTTCTCTGAGAAGTTCCAAAATCCACTGAATTTTTTTTTGAAGTTACACTTGAAATAATATTCAACAAAAACTGATCTACATTCCAACTGGTATGCTAACTCGAATTGTGAGTAGTTTAAACTTTTATCACAGGGCAATATATTTATAGTCATGCTTGAACAGATTAGGTTAGAAGCACGTGTTCCATTCTGCAATATGAATACTGTTAATCTATTTCCCAACAAAAGTCAAAAGATGCCCAGTGCATAGAAAAATACAAATCACTGCAGTCAATACATTATGGGACTGATCTTGGGACTTACACAGTGATGATGAAGTCCTGAAATGCCATGCCCACAAAAGCACATTAAAAAGTGGATAAACATTCTTTATTAGACAATCTCTAAAAATTAAAAGATGAGGGCTTTAAATTTGAGGGATGTTCTTGCTGTGTGCTTTGAATAGTGCATTTCTGCTCACCTCCTGGCTTGACTGGTCCATCAGACATCACCTTCTTGAGGGCTAGCTGGCTTTGGTCTTGGTTGCCATTAGCTGGTGGAGGCAGATTATCAGACTGAGTTCTTTGAATGGGGAGGACTCCTGCTATGCTGTGTCTGTGCTGCTTCCTGGCATGATTAGACTGACCGCTTTTATGTGCTGCTGTGGTAGTGTGGGTGAAATGGAAACCCAGAGTATGTATCCTTAGATGGAACCAGCTTGAATGTTATTCATGCAAACAGAAGTGATCTTTTGCTCTATTGAAGTAAGTTGTGTTTTCAAATGCCAAAATGACACAACATGCACAGCACTAAAGGGGGTTAAAACTGGCTGTTTCTTTGGAAATGATGACTTTGAGAGATGGAGAGAACATTCATCTATCTCCGTTGTTTGCCTGATGCCTCTTGGAAGTAACAGTGCCCCTACATTATTAAAGTCTCTGTACTCATTAAGTTCTTATATAATTCTATCATTTGAAATTAGAGCAGTTAAGATGGGTGAATTGTTATGCTTTAATTGATATCTTGACTTCCAAAGGATTTCCAATGGTTAGAAAAAAGAATAACCCTATAAATTCTCTTGTATCATATACAAAGTGTGATCCAACAGAATGGACCCCACTGTGCTCCTTAATGAGGTAACATGGCCTCACTGAATATGCTCAGACATATATTAATACTACATACTTTTTTGAGAATATAAGAAACATTATTTTCTTTAGATTTTTTTTCCAAAAGACTAGAAAGTTTCTCACACGGAAAGCTTCATTATTTCACATGCATAATTTATTAAAAAATTTAAGCATAAAATGTTTTTTCCATTTCCCCTAGGTTCTAGAACTTGACTGTTGGTTACATGACTCTTCTGCCTAAAATTTTTTAGTATTTTTCAGAGGTGAGACTCTCATTGCTAGTCTGCTCAAAATGCTTATGTGTGTGCCTTTTTTGGTGTAATGCCCGGAAAACTGGCAGCCACTTGTGCTTATAATTCCTGTATTCTAAAGGATATTTAAGTGCACACAAAAAGGACACACAACATAGTTTTGCCTGCACACATCACAGACACAGCTACCAAATACTATGAGCCAGGTTGGACGGATGGTGGAGACAAAGGAGAAACAGCCAGTTTTATTTCGTTCTATGTAAATTAAAACAAAAAAGAACTAAATGAGAGACAGCATATTTATGTATCGATACTGTTCCTACACAAAGGGACAGAGAACAGAGGGAGCAGGGAAAGCACAAAACAAAGCAAATGGGGAAGGACAGCAGGAAAGAAAGGCAACAGATGAACATTAAGTTGCCATGCTGAGGAATTTTTTGCGTCTTTTACTTGGTTGAAGGCGGAGTTGTTGCACGGCGGCTTTGGCAGCGGCTATAGCAGCCCCTGCATCTTCCAGGTGGGTCTGAGTGACGCTGGTTTTGCTTTGACCGCGAGATGGTCCATGAGAGCGGAGATGGCCTTTGGATGAGGATTTCGAGCTACCGGGACTACTATGGGATTTCTCAATGGTGGGAACCTGCATGTCTGGTTACAAAAGGGTAAAACATGAGTTGAAGTTGCTCCAGCGTTCCTCCTGTCAAGCTGGGTCTCACATAATTTGAAACCACCTAAGATTTATGTTAATTCTGTTTCTTTTTTGGCGCGTTTATTCAACTGCTCACCATACAGCTGTGTGATTCAACATTTGGGAGACAATTTTTGGGAGAAAAGGCAAGAGGATGATAATCTGGAGAAGAGAGGTTTGAGAAGAGGAATGAATACATTCTAAGTAGTCTCATATAAATGAATATATTAACTTATAGTTTCACCAAGCAACTCTGCTAATTCTAGTAGGGACCAGGTAAGAAACAACAGGCTGACACTGCCGCAGGAGGAGTTTTAAGTAAAATTCCTGGAGGAAGGTGTGTGAGTCACTGGGATACATGGAAGTGGAGGCTATTATATCATCATCTCAGGTGATTTTAGAGAATGTATATATAAGATCACACATTTACTGTGGTAGTCATAGAGAGAGAGGTCTTTATACCAATCATCTTCCAGAATGTTAATTAGTGCAGAGTTGATCTGGCTAAGTGGAATCCAGAAATGATCTATACAACTCATAAGTAATCTACAGCACTTATTGTAGTCAGTGGCTTATTGTATCAACTCAGTGGCCTCCTGGACGTGACCTCAGTTTTTCATCTCCTAGAACACTTGCATTTCCAATCCAAATTGTAAAGAACCACTTTTCAATTTGCTGTACTTCCTGAGAATTGGCGAAAAGGAAGGAATACTCAGATCCAATATAAAAATTTTTATTTAATATTTATAAATAGCTCAGCATATCCTGGAAACATACTACATGGTTCCCTCATACAGGCAGTAACTCATTTTATGATGAAGATTACTGTTGTGTTGTAGGATAACTGGTTATTGAACCTCCCAAAGGAAAAGCTCATTCCAATGGGAAAGCTGTGCATGTTGCAAAACCCAATGTACGATGCTGCAATTTAAAAATAATAATAGTAGTTAAAAAAAAAATCATAGAATTAGTTTGAATGCACCATTTAGGAAAGGTTTAAGTAATTTTCAGCATACCAATTGTTTTGATGACATGAGGAAAATGTTTTTGATATAATTAAAAAGCAGAATGCAAAACTGTTTTGTCCATATATTACAGATATGATTTATGAGTAAGAATATGCATATGAAAAAATAGGGATTTAAACAGAAGAAACATGCATAAATGGTAATGATGATTATGTCTAGTCAATGAACTGTTGAGGATTTTTATGTTTTCTTTATGAAATACCCCAACGTATTTTATAAAGTCATATTAACCTAGATTTTGAGAGCTGAAAAAGACCCAATAGCTCATATAACCCAACCTCCTCTATTTTATAGGTTGAAAAACAGAGAACCAGAGAGGTGAAGATCACAAAGGCATCAACCTAATTATGAGCTGATCTGAGACTAAAGCCCATTTCTCCTGATCCCATATCCATTATCTTTGCATGATATTATATTAAATATTTCCCAATATAATACTTTTCAAAAGATATTAAATATACAGGCACTCATATTCAAGAAGATACTGAGTGAACAAACAGACAAAAGTTTTTTTCTACTTGAAATATCTCCTACCCTTGGATAGGTCAGGGAAGATACCATGGCTTCTACTTTTGATGACAGACGGCTTTGGGGACTGCTGGCTGCTTTGACTGGAACGGGACTTGCCATGATCAATGCTTTCAGTTTGTTCTTTGACAGGATATCACCTAGGCATGTTATCGAGGTGAGATGTGCTAGATAAATCAATCAATACCTCAAAAAAAGTGCAATAAGTGAATAAAATGTATGGATTAAGCTGTAATTCGTTTGTTGTTTTTTTCTGTGATCTGAAATTTATTCAAGGACATAAGTCAAAGGATATAGTATAACCTTTAGGATGATGAGGTCTTCCTCATTTTTCTTCACCCATGATACTGAGAATGTCTTGTGCATATCGGACGCTGTATAAACGTTTGGTTAAATCGAACTGTATGACATCTGACTATTAATTAAATTATTTGGAGATGATGCAAAAAGTAGAGTCACAAGTCAATCTCTTTATGAAATAAAGTCTTCTTTTGTTAAATGGACACGTTATATTCTTAAACTGGGCTAGTGTTTTTTTTACAGATTGTTTGATTTTAGTTACAAGAGGGAAAAAAATGAAAAAGAATGGCTAATTTTCAATTACTAACTTATTCCCTCTATTTTAAAACATACTTTAGTTCACATTTGAAACAGAGATATTACCAACAGTTTACAATAAGAAAGCGCTGTGTCATGGTTTAATTGGCAACATGTTTTCTTTCTTAGTGGTACATTAAAAATGGTGCATTTTACAGTAGTTGGCATCTTAAATTTGAGCAGATATTAAAAAATCAAACCGCACAATGGATATATGCTTTAGGTTCATGAGAACAATAAATTATAAGGACTTCAATAAATCAGCTTTTTGAAATAGGACAATAAATCAGATATAACCATACTCTAGAGTAGTCCTGCCTAAGACCAAGATTAGTCCAAGTGGCTATACCGCATGGAGCCTGCAGGTGAAGTTCAAATGATCTAGTTTTGATGGGAAAGAGGTACAGAGTGTAGGAACCAAACAAGACCTCATGTCACCTAGACTACTCAACTGTTTTCTATTGTCTCTATCAAAAGGATATTGTATTTTCTAGGTGTTATATATTTTTGGAGATTTATTTTTTTAACATTAATTCATCACTTCTGCTTTAAGCAAAAATCACTAAACAAAATATGTATTTTTGGAATATGATAGATGAAAAATATCACAGAATCTGACCATCCTGCCACACATTTCATAATTAGGTTACACTCCTTGTGAATTTATAAAAATTGTTTTTACTGTTTTCTCCTACTTCTAGTTTTGCTTCTTAAAATATTTTGAGATTTTTTTTGTGGGACACTTAAAAGAAATAAGAATGTAAAATGTCATATCAAGTCATTCATACGTGCAATGAGGAATAGCAATTAAATAACCTGAAAATGCATTTGAAAAAAATCCAGCTCATTTTATATTACAATAAATTTATCTCAAATCTTTTACATAATCATTTGGATTCACAGTACGATTATATAACTTTCAATCAAAACAATTAATATTTCATCTTGCAAATTAATTATAAAGTACATCAAGTAGTAAAGTGAAAATTATTTCTCCAGTTGCTATTCATCTATTCAAAGAGTCATTCATAAATAAATTCTATCCACCAAAGAATTTTATCCAGAAACAGTTATCTTATACACTTAAGAAATATGCTTTCCATAAAGATTTAATTGATGGTTTATAATGAAGCAAATAAAAAAAGGAAACCATAGGCTCACCTCACCAAGAAAATCATTGGAAGAAAATCTATCATAATCCCAGACTGTCACCTCCAGTGTTTTCTTCTTGAGCTACAGTTCAAATCAAAATGTCATTAACCTCATTTCATCATAAATTTTCATTATACTCATATAATAGACTCATTTATATTTTCATTCCTTGAACTCTTTCCACTTATGTAAAAATACTTTAAGTTTATATAAAACTGTATACTTACATTCAATATTATGTAAACTGTCAATCATTTTGTGGTCCAACCAAGTATTTGATCACAAGATACCTCACTATTTTGCAAAAAAAAGGGTGATTTTTACTTATTTCCTGTTATTCTACCCCTGCCCATTATTAAAAGTACCAAGCAGAATCTATATATACTCTTTAAATACATGAAATTCATAGGTTGCAAAAATGTCTAGGTTATTCAAAGTATCCGGGTTATAGTTTTTTGTTTCAGTAAATTGCCAAAACATATTAGTAGCACTGTCTTATTTCTGCAGGTGAAATTTAACTTATTTTAAATTCAAGAACCCAGATTATAATTTATATCCAGCTTCAATTTCATAGTCAAATTAGAAATCTTCCAAAGGATAAATTAGAAACCTCATTTTGAAAGACAACTCATTTGTAAATTGTTTTCATGGATGTTTTCTTCCTATTCTATTTGTATTCTTTTCTCTCTGAATTCATCTTTATAAACCATCAGCTATTTTCTATTATTGATACAAAGTTATGACATGAAGATTTTCAGAAACACATTGATGCAATTCTGCTTAGAGTCATCTATTTGTTATGATAATCCTTTACACTAGTCTTCTTCATGCTTTCTCCCGTACAGCTTAGTTGCACAATGCTAGATCCGTAGGAAGCCTCGATTTAGAAAAGAGATGATCCCTAAATTGTTGCCAGGAGGAGTAATTCATTTCAGTGCATCTGAATCTTATTTTTTCTTTGTTTATGAAAGTCAAAATACAGCTAGTTGGAAAATATTTTCCCTCAAAATATGATAGAGACCAGTCTATTGAAATATTTAATTTTGAAATAATCAGTGGAAAGTGTCCACTAGTCTTATTCATTTTGTTTATTTTTTAGCTGTTTTGTCAAAATGTGCACATTTTCTTTCACTGTATCTTCGAACTGCACCCAGTTCCTTTTACTGGCTATATTTTTTTTTGTTTGTATGGAAAAATTGATATGAATCACAATCTTTCAATAACTCTGTCATCACTATTTTTATATTAGCCTGAATCTGTCATATAGAAAATAATCATTGCATACCTGTTCCATGGAGATATTTTTATAAATTACTGTTTGATTCCATTCAGGATTAAGACTTTTCTGAACATATTTAGTCCTTCTCTTGTACTCAGCACTGAATTGGAAAAAAAGAAAGAATTACCCTGATTATTTACCTTGACCGATGACTTCACAGTCAACCTGAAGGGCATGCAGACTTTTAAAGGTATTTTGTTTTGAATCACCTTGTAATCGTCTCATCATACTCATGTCTTAAACTGTATTTTAAGTTGAATGCACAATGACAATTTAAAAATATATTGGATGCCTTTAGTTTTACTTTCCCTAAGGTATTTATTTTTTAAAGAAAAGCTTTTAGGTGTTCTAACTAGAATACAATTTTAGAAATCTTAATCGCTCCTGAATGTGTGAGATAATTACATGAACTATACAGTAACGTCAATATCTTCATGTCCTATAAATAATTTGATATTTAACTTTCCAATAGTTTTGCAATTGATCATGTCAGCAAAGCCAAATGGTATTTCAATTCATTTTTTTCTATAGAAAACTGAAATAACTGTACTGACTGAGGAAAGGATGAAAAATGGCTGTTGCTATAGCTGAGATTCCATGAACATTTGTTACCTTATTTATTTATTTTTTTTTTTTTTGCGGTACGCGGGCCTCTCACTGTTGCGGCCTCTCCCGTTGCGGAGCACAGGCTCTGGACGCGCAGGCTCAGCGGCCATGGCTCACTGGCCCAGCCGCTTCGCGGCATGTGGAATCCTCCCGGACCGGGGCACGAACCCGTGTCCCCTGCATCGGCAGGTGGACTCTCAACCACTGCGCCACCAGGGAAGCCGTGTTACCTTATATTTATAGTAGATTTTGACACTCTTGGTAAAGTAGAATACTTAATCTAGTTATGAAACAATCTTAATTAAATACAAATTCTTGGTTTATGTCAATAGCTTATGTTACAAATGATGAACCAAATCAAAACTTTTCCTCATTCATTATAACTTGGGGCATTTCAGTTTATCCTTGACTCTTCCATGCCCTCTGATCACCAGTTAGAAGCTTATACCTTACACGTTTAAGCATAACTTATTTTCAAAACTTATTCTAATTAAGTCTGACCAAACATTTATAACTGGCATCAACCAGCTAATAGGGTTGGAATTATTGCCATTTGCTATGAGCCAATGGTGCCCACATAGACAAAGCTTTTCTCTAACACTCACTGGCTTTTCCAAATTTTCTGCCTAGAAAAAAAATCTACTTGTTTGGGGTCCATTCACGTGCCTGGACTTCATAAACTGCCTTACCCTAAAGGTACTGCTTCCTGACCCTGGACCTGTAGTTCTATTCTCAACTGTCGGCAGACTAACTCTTGTTATATTCCTGGTCTCAAGCAATGCCAAATTCTGGAATACCTACTATTGTTCCCCAGATGCTAATTTACTTATTCATTCTAGATAAAACTATTAAGAATCAAGCTCCAGTTCACCACTCACTTTTAGAGTTGGGTCTACTGCCAAGTATCTTTTTTTCTCCCTCTGGCTTTATTCTCTTTCTTATCAGACATACACAAGGGCAATAATTTCCAACATTGACTGCATATTAGGATCACTCTGGGATCTGAGTTCCAAGGGTTGTAGGTGGGGCAACTAGCATGGCACCCACATCCCCCTGCCCTTCACCCCCAAGGAGAGTCTTACTTAACAGGTCTGGGGTGAGGCTTGAGCATCAGAATTTTAAAAATGATCTAGGTAAATTTAAAGTATTTTCAAGATTGAGAACCACTGAGAACCACTGAGAACCACTGAGCTCATGTCTCCTAAGACCTCACATTTCAGCCACTGTGAACTGAATCCAATTTAAGAAATGAAGCAGCACTATTCTCATTTGTAACCAACCTATCTGAATGTACAGAACAAGAGAGTAGGATTTGACAATTTTGTCATTCGGCACAAAGTGCAAATAATTCTGGGGAAATGTATAGGCAATGATTCAAAGACACAGGAAATTTCATAGACTGTGGACAGAAAGTATACATTTGTACATATACTTTTTAGGTAAATTTGTCTATGTCTAGTGAAGTTTATGCACTCAAGTACCCAGAAAATTCCACTTTGACTTAATTCCACTTCTGCTTTAGAGAAATTCTCCCACATGTACAAAAGGAATTTGTTAAAGAACATTCATTGCAGCATTGTTTCTAATAGTGTGTTAATAATATAATAAATACATTATGATATATTTATTCAATGAAATTTAAGCAGCAGTTAAATTAAATGAAATACACCTTCATTTATCAAGATAGATAAATCTTAAAAAAAAATCTTGAGCAAATAATTTGCAGAAGAAAACCCATAGTAAGTTATCATGATATAAAGTTAAAATTACATGAAATAATACTGTAAATTATTTATGTCTACTTGTATATATGTATGACAAACATTAATATCATAAGACAGCTTGGGAATTATAGACGTTAAACTCTATTTTGTGGTTATCTCAGGAAGACAGGGGAATGGTTTCAGAGGACTTCAGGGGTACCTGTAATATATATATATATTTTTTAAAAATCTGAAGCCAATATAGCAAAATGTTACAATTTGGTAAAATTGGATAGCAAGAACACAAGTATTTGTGACAGTATTTTCTATAATTTTCAGTAAGTCTAATATATTTTATAACAAAATTCAAAACTATTTTAGCAAATTATGTCCCTTTATACTTTATGATTTTGATTCTTTAAATTAATGACATAAGAAGAATGAATATGACCACTTTTAAGTTAATAGCCAACTTTGGTTGCTACTGTAGAATTCATGGCTATTCCTGTAGTAGGTATACTAAGAAAAAAACACATTGTGCAGTATGAGCTTTAACGTTTCTATCTGTTTTGGACTTAATTATCCAAGTGGTAAGATCATGGGAAAAACATATTAGGGATAAGATTCATAATACAGTGAACAGTGGTAAAATTGTTATTTTTTTCAAATTCTGAAAAATTGAATGCACAAAATTTTAAAATAAGATTGAAGATGGGAATTAACGTCAAATGCAAACTCATGTATTTTTACTAAAATTCTATGTATGTCAGTATATATTAAAATAGCCTGAACTATTGAAATGTCTTCAAAAAGATGTATTAGTCAACATATTTTCTTAATTTATAAATATTAATAATTGTTATTCACATGCATACTTTAGTCATTTTTCACCCATATGTAGCAAAATTATTGAATGCCAACTCTGCACCAGGAATTATGCTCTATCAAAACAAAACGTACAACTGCAAAACTCTTAATTGTACTGACATACCATTATGTCATGAGAAGCACTTTATAAAGTAAGCACATTGAAATAATAACAGCTAACATTCACGAAATGCTTTTTCACAGGCAGAGTTCTAAGTGCTTTTCATGTTTTACATTATTTAACCCTCAAAGCAACTCTATGAGTCCAGTATTATTTATTATCCGATTTTATAGCTGATAAGAACTGAAGCTCAGAGGAATTCAGGCATGTTGGCAAGGTTGCATAGTTATTAATTCATAGGACCAGGTTTCAAACACAGGGAAACTAATTTCTTGCTCTGAAACATGGGCTATATGAACTCACTTGATTAGGCCTATCATAAAATTTCTTAATTGCAGCTTTCATTAGCTGACGTGTCTAGTTTGTCTTCTTTATTTTACAGTCAAAAACTGTGCATTCAAATTAAATATATGTTTTATATATATAACATAAATTATTTATAGTGTGTGTATATATACACATATCAAAAATGAGGACAGCTTTAGAGTTGCCTAGGGAAATATTGAATTGTATATCCTAAGACTAAGAGAGTGCTGTGGAACAACTAAGGATAATTATTATAAAAATTTACTTTTCCTCAGATACACTCACATATAACCCCAATTAGTTGGGAAAAATCTAGATGTTCACTTTACTAGGTTATCTTAATCTTACTAATAAGTTTGAATCTCTAGTTCTCTCAAGACTCAAGGTCTGAGTCCTTTGCCTTTAGGGTTAATGAGGGTAAACACACCTTTCTCCTGATCCTGCTTCTACCAGCCCTGGTTGACCTGTGTAAATGCCAATGAGATCCTTTGCAATGTAAAGGATCACTTGCAATCACTTTGCAATGTACACTTGAATTTCCTGACACGCAGAGATGGCCACACAAAGCTCTTCCTTCAAGAACCCTTGTTTGATAGCTACCATGTACTGACCATCTTGGGCATGATGTCAATGGGCTGTGTTCCCACTTTACACAATTGAAAACTCCACAGTGCTCATCGCCATATCAAAATTTGTGGATTTACAAGTTGAATGTGGCCAGGTAAGCAGAGGGATTCTTGAATGTGAGCTGAAATCCAGGCTGAGAAATAAGTGGAGCTCCTTTTCCTTTCCTACCGTGTCTGGTAAACACACTACAATCCCTCATGGGAAGATTGCAATAATGACATTATTTTAGGACAATTAAGCCATATGTAATAATCAGAGAAGTTTTTTATAAGGGAAAATAAAAAGTCAATTAATCAAGATGGAACATGGTGCTTATCAAACAAAAATCTAGGGACTTCCCCAGTGGTCCAGTGGTTAAGACTTTGCCTTCCAATGCAGGAGGTGCGGGTTCGGTCCCTGGTCGGGGAACTAACATCCCACATGCAGTGGGGGTGCGTCCAAAAACTTAAAAAAAAAAATCTAAACCTTTATTTCCTTAAAGTTTTGACTAATTTCTTTTATCATTCTTTCTCTTTTTTATTATTGAACAATCATTTTCTCATAGGTAGATATGATTTTAAGGCTGGCAGAAAAAGGTACTTAAAATTCAATTACCCTCTCCTAAACCAGCAGAATAAAAATATTTCTCTGAGTTTCTCTGTAAAAAAAATTGAGAAAGAAGAATGGAATATAATGGCTTGTTTGTTCTTAACTTTCATAGAATTATCTAAAGTACTGAAGGTCTTCATATATGTATGTGTGTATGTGTGTGTGTGTGTGTGTGTGTGTGTGTGTGTGTGTAGTTTTTTTCAAAATTACTCCTCTGAATATGTTGCCTTTAATTTAGAAAGAAGCACAGAGCATATCCCATTTTATAAGCTCTGTTTCTCTGTGTGCAATAGTGCATTTATGGGCTGTCACTTGATTGTCCTCTGTGCTCCCTGAGGTCTGACACTATGGCTGTGTTCTCAATGCCAACCCCAGCACAGAGTCTGGAGCAGTCTGTGCTAAATAAATGGTTTTTGGATGGATCTTTAAAACATGTTTGTAATTCTCTTTTTCCTTTAAAATCTATTGAAATAAAATGTTTGGGCCTTCAAATTGTAAATACATACAACACCTGAATCTGCTTTACATTCTTTCCAGAGGAAATAGTTTGAGATGCTAACAAGGGTGTTTAGAGAAAGTCCAGCCAGGAATTAGGTTTCCAGGTATCATGATAGCAAAAATCAGCTTCAGCCATGGCAAAATCTCACTAGTGGGAAAAAATCTATACTCTCTCCAACAGTGTAATGAGAGAAAACCACAACGAAATCCTTCAGATATGCTCATTTCCATTTCTTAATTGTCCAGGGACAAGTTTTGAGTTCATGGACTCTTCAGGCTATTTCCTTGTCTTTCTTTCACCTCATCTCGGCTGACATTTGGGCTGTCAGAGCTTATGAGTATCTTGATTAAAGGATGGCAAGAGGAAATGAAAGGAGACAAGAAAACTGGACCAGTGAAATTCTTTTAGCTAACAGGACATTTTTTTTAAAAAATTTAAGAATGAAGGACGTAGTACACTTATTATTGAAGAAAAGTTGTTTGATTTTCTATATAGTGTTGTTAAATAATTTGGTGTAATTCAGTAGCCCAAGCATTCTGCATTTCGTTTTTGCAGGGATAACTGATCATTGGCTACATGGAGTTTATTATACATGTTTCTAGCAATAATAGCAACTGCCATTTATTGCGAGCTTACTACGTGCCAGACATTATGCTAATCATTTTTGGTGCATTCTCCCTGTGTTTCACAAAAAACCCTGGGAGGGGGGCTATTATGATTCCTAGGTGGAAGAGGAAATAGTTTTAGAGAAACTTCAACAACTTCTAAGTGGCAGGGCTGAAATTCAAATCCAAATTCTTAAGGACTTCGCTCATTGGCCTCCTCAGCCTAACTTACAATGTCAGTACCTCATCAGTATAATTCCTTTTCACATTGACAATTCTCGAAGAGATGATGAAAGTGATTTCAAGACGAAAGATATGATGAAAAAGTGACTCTAGATCTTCTAAATTGTAATCTAATACATCCCAGATTATTCTGACCATTATTTACATTTACAGAAAACACGTTCTCTTCTAAGTTAAATATAGACAATCATTGTCATTCTGACAATTTTCCCCTGGTTTCTCTGGATAAAAGAGAGGAAGCTTCTGAGTAAAGTGACTGATAACGTCTGTTCTAAAATGACACTAACTCTTTGAAACAAAACTCATTTCGCGTATCAGTCTGAGAGATCTGGAGATGAGAGAGCCAGTCATAACAAGCAACCTTTCTCAGTATCAAATTTTACTGGTTGCCATAATTATGTGGTTGCAAAGAAACAGAAAGCTTCTGGGCACCAGAAAGGTTGTAGTAATACTATTCTTTGAGATATTTAATATTCACTGCCTCTTTTGGGCCACAGCTTGTCAGGTTTAGTAAAGATGCTGAATTTTAATGTCACAGACAAAAATCCTGTACCACTAATATTCTGGGTGGGACTAAAATTCCCATCACCCTGTTGCTACAGATGGTACAAGATTCACCTCCCCAACTAAATAACACATTTAATTTATAATGCAATGAGATGGGCAAAAATATGCTTTTGGCTATGTGTTAAGAAATATCCTTAGTTGACAATGTAATGATGCAACATGCTCTAGCAGAAAACAGACAAACCAAGGAGGTTGCTCTTATGCTGTTGCTAACACCCTAGAGTAGGCAGATTACGGCATCCTATATTACACAGCAATAATTCTGTGGTACAGAAGGCATGAAAATGTTTCAATAGCAGGTCTAAGTGAGGGTAAAAGACCAGACAGCTATCATCTTTAAGATGACATACACACCTAGTACTGGTCATCCAGAAGATCAGTTAATTCCTTTTGAAAAATGACTAGAGTTTTTTGTTTGGTTGTCATAGAAGACTCAGAAGAATCTGAGCCATGATTTTTGCATGAGAAGCTAAATGAATTTTAGCAGACAAATTATAAATGCAAACTTTAGTTATATCTAATTTCAAAGTGATAGTTCCTTATTCATACCGTTCTATGTTTTTACTCTTTTCTACTTTTCTGGGCTCCAATGCACACACCTGCTACACATATTTAGTAATGCTGTGGTCAGAATAGTCTGCTATTAGCCTAATTCAATTGATACCAACATGTAGAAAAATAAAAATTATAGCCGAAGTTGAACTGCAGGTGAATGTACTTAAAAGGCAAACAAGAGAACTCTAGACATTTCACTGAAGTGTGACACTGAAAGAGAACCAACTCTACCTTGCATTCTAGACAACCATGACTTGACTGCATTGATTCCAAGAGTGAGAATGAAGGATACAGCAGGAAAGTAGGAAAGACAGGAAGAAAAAAGTTAGGAACAGAAATAAGGAAGAAAATGTGAGAATAAAACCTAGAGGAGCTATACCATAATATATTAGCAACTTGAGGCAGAAAGTAATCTTATAACTAAAGTGAAAATAATACCTCAGAAGTGTAGTAAATTACAAGGTGTTGGCCACTATAATAATTAGGAGTGATTTAATGAAAGGGCTAGGAATTGAATACGAGTAGCACATTAGCCTGCTTTTTTGTCAAATTCCACCGAGAAGGCATGTTTTGTTTGACAAATGGCATGGGGATAGCTTTAGGTGGGACCTCACTCTTCATTTCACTATAGTTCCCACCCTTCTTTCTCTGTTACCTACTCCAGAATGGACTGACATATTCATGCCACCTGCCTGAAAAAATAACCACTCTCTTATAGTATAAAAGGTGATACTCCAGGATATTAAAGAAGATAGAAAATAAAAGACAGTGTTTTATTTTCATTAGCAAATGCTGATTTAGAGATATACCCTTGGCAGTCATTTCCTCTTGTCCCATAATACTGTCATTAAATAACAATGAAGGTCTAATGATCCAAATCAAAGACAGAATGAAGCTATCAGTTAGTTATATTCAAGTTAAAAAAATAGTGGTGGGATGAGGGATAAATAAGAAGTTTGAGATTAGTATATACAAACTACTACATATAAAATAGATAAACAAGAAGGTCATACTGTGTACCACAGGAAACTATATTCAATATCTTGTAATAAACTATAATGGAAAAGAATATGAAAAACAATATATATATATATGTATAACTGAATCACTTTGCTGTATACTAGAAACTAATGCAACATTATAAATCAACTCTACTTCAAAAAAGTAGACAAATTACAGTTATAACTACTACATAAAGACATAAACTAACATAAAATAAAGCTTCCCTTCCCTGTTCTATATGGCTAGTTGGTAATGTCTCAATTAAATTCATTTCAGCCTGCAGAATTCTCTTCAGTATTTCCCAAAGGGCAACTCAGCTGGGAAAAAACTGTTTCTCAGATTTGTTTTTTTCTGGCAATGTCTTATTTAGTTATTTAACATCTTTACTGACACAAGATGACAATCCTACACTGCAGCACTATTTACAATAGCCAAGGCTTGGAACAACGAAAATGTCCATCAACAGATGAAAGCACAAAGAAGAAGTGGTCCGTGTACACAATGGAATATTACTCAGATAAAAAATATAAATTAAATGTAAATAACAAACATAAGTTAGGAGACATAAGCTTTGGGGCTTTATCCGGGCACATTCCACTCTAATTTACAACCAAGGAACACTACTTCCAGGAAGAAACTGTTTCCTTAGTAACCAGAGTGGGGAATGTAGAAATGCTGCCGCCCTGTGGCCGATTGCCACAACAGCAGCCTTAAAACCTGCGCTAAAGGACACTTCATATTCATAAGGACTGCAGGGCTATAAATGACACGGGAAAACAAAATGTGTTGAGGGATGTAATGGCCAAAAAAATTCAAAACATGGCACATACTTCAAGAAACCATTTGAATAGGTAAGCTGTACTCATTCTTTAAAAAACAAAACAAAAAAATTACATGGCTATAAGCTTAATATAAGGAATTATTAGACATATGCAAATCCAGCCACAAAAAGGTATCAGCTCACACCGGTCAGAATGACCATCAGCAAAAAAATACAAACAACAAATGCTGAAGAGGTTGTGAAGAAATGCATATCCTCAACTTTAAGTGGCTCATAAACTGGTAAGTGCCGCTAATGAAAACAGAACGGAGCTGCCTTTAAAAGGTAAACATTGAGATGCCATATGATCCCACAGGACCACTCTTTGGCCTGTAACCTGGAAGACAGACATGGAAAGACACAGGCAGGCAAAACTGCACTGCAGCAGTATTACAACAGCCACGACATGGAAACAACCAAAAAGTCCACCAAGAGACGAATGGACAAAGAAGAACAGGTACGTGTACAGATGGAATATTAGGCACGGAAAAAAAATGAAACAATGCAGTTTGCAGAACCATAAATGACTCTGGAGGTAGTCTCACAACTGGAAGTAAGTCAGAAAGTAAAAGACACATATCCTATGATCAATTATAGGTGTTACCTAAAAATTGATACCAATAAAGATATTTCCACATAACAGGAATCACAGATTTATTAAACAAACTTATGGTTAACCAATTGAAAGGTGTGAAGACTGGATACATTAGGATATCGGGGTTAACGGAGGTATACAAACACATGTGAAACTTATAATCACCAAAGACCTACATAATTCCAAAAGAAGACTACTCAATACTGTGTCATAACCTACACGGCAAATGGAGCCCAAGATGAATACATATATGTATAGGTGTAAAACAAACACATCTTGCACACCTAGAACAAAACATTATAATCAAATTTGCTGTGGTAAAAATAAAAATTATATTAAAAAAACGAACAAGAAGTAATGAGGCATACAATTATAGGGGTTCTTCCTGGCTCATTCCATTCTAACTTACAACCCTGGAACACAGCTTCCAGGAAGGCTCTGTTGACCTAGTAACCAGATTTGAGAATGGAGAAATCCTGAAGCATTTTGGCCTTCCTGCAACAGCAATTTTAAACCCAGTGCTAATGGTCAGTTAAAATTCAACTTAACTGCAGGCCTGTAAATGACACTTGCCCTCAAAAAAATTCAGGGGTCGAAAATTGACCAAAAAATTCAAAAGAGGGCAACCTTTAAAAAAGACCATTTCAAGAGGCACATTTTACACACATTTTGTCTTTTCTTTCTTTTTTTTTTCTTTCACCAAAAAAAGGGCATGGAAAAATGCTCAACATCAGAAATTAATAAAGACATGCAAAACCAATCTATAAAAACGTTCACCTCACAACAGTCAGAATGATCATCAGCAAAACAGTACACAAACAATACATGATGAAGGGGTTTTAGAGAACTGTGGACCCTCTAGCTGCTGGTGGGTTGTAAACTGGTAACAGCCAGTAGTTAGAACAGAATGAATGTGAGTTTCTAGGTAAAAATTGAGCTACCATAGGATCTGGTAGGCCCACTGCTGTGCCTATCACCTGAGAAGACCAGAATCCAAAACACACAGGCTGGCAATCCTACACTGCAGTAATATTTACCACAGCCAAGACTTGGAGGCAACCAGAAACCAGAATATCCATCAACAGATGAACGAAGCAAGAAGAACTGGTCCATGTACAAAATGGAATATTAGCCATGGAAAAGCATGAAACAGTGCTGTTTGCACCACCACAGAAGGACCTAGATATAATCATACAACTTGAAGTAAGAAAGAAACCGAAAGAAAGATATCCTTTGATATCACTTATAGGTGTTACCTAAAAATTGATACCCATGAACTTATTTCCAAGAAAAGGACCCTCATGGATTAACAAATCAAAATTATGTTGAACCAAATGGAAAGGGGGGAGGAATGGATAAATTAGGATATGGGGGTGACAGAACTATACTAATACATATGAAACATATAATCACCAAAGACATATGGAATATCAAGAGAGGTCCACTCAACACTCTGTAAAAACATCCATGGGAAAGGATCCAAAGATGAATAGATAGATACATAGATAAAATGAAACAGATTCTGTACACCTGGAACATACACAACATTTTTATCGAATTTGCTCTGATAAAAAATAAAAATTAAATTGAAAAAACAAACAAGAAGTAAGGAGATATAAGCTGTTGGGGGGTTGCCTTGGTACATTCCACTCTAATTTACAGCCTACTAACACGATTTCCAGGAAGGCTCTGTTGCCCAACTCCCTGAGTTGTAAATGTAGAAATTTTGCCACCTTGTGGCCGTTTCCCACAAGAGTGGCTTTAAACCACAGCTAATGGTCACTTAATATTCACAAGGACTCAGGGCTGTAAAGGCCACCCGCCCCCCCAAAAATGTTCTGAGGTAGGGAATGGCGAAAAAAACTCAAAGGAGAGCAAAATTTTCAAGATCGTATGAGAGGTAAGTTTTACACACTGATTAAAAAAAAAAAGAAAATGGATAAAAGGTCAACAGCAGGAATTATTACTCATGCAAATCTAATCTATGAAAAGGTTTCAACAAACACCAGTCGAATGACCATCAGCAAAATGTCTACAAACAGTAAATGCTGAAGAGGTTTTAGAGAACTGTGTACCCTCTGGCTGCTGGTGTGATGTAAAGTGGTTAAGAGCCAGTAATGAGAACAGAAAGGACCTGCGTTTCAAAGTAAAAATTGAGGTACCATTCAATCCAGCAGGCCCACCGCTGGGCCCTTCACCTGAGTTGACCAGAGTCGAGAAGACACAGGCTGGCAAAGGTGCACTGCAGCAATATGCACAAAAGCCAAGACATGGAAGCAACCAAAACGTCCATCAACAGATGAATGGGCAAAGAAGAAGTGGTCCATGTACACAATGGAATATTAGCCATGGAAAACAATGAAGCACTGCTCTTTGAGGCACCACAGATGAGCCTGGAGATAATCACAACACATGAGGTAAGTCGGAAAGCAAAAGACAAATAGCTTATGATATCACTTCTAGGTGTTATCTAACAACTGACACAAATGAACTTATTTCCACAGAGAAAGACACTCACAGACTTAGAAAACAAACTATGGTTATCTAAAAGGAAAGGTGGGAGCAGTGGACAAATTAAGATTAGGGTTGCCATCCGTATTCCAATACATATTAAATACATATATCAAAAAGACCGACCATATACCAAGGGAGGTCTACTGAAGACTCCGTATTAATTTGCGTGAAAAGAGGATCTGTACATGAATAGATATATATAATGTACAAATGAACCAGATTGTGTACACCTAGAACAAATGATATTCTAATCATTACTCTGATTAAAAAAGTTAATTTATAACAAGGAAGAAGATGTACTGAGACATAAACTTATGGGGTTTTTCGCTGGCACATTCCATTCTAATTTACAACCAAGGTACAGGACTTCCAGACAGCTCTGCTGCCCGTTTCTCATTCCCTAGATTTGGGAATGGAGAAACGCTGCCGCCGTGTGGCCGTTTCCCACAACAGCAGCTTTCAACCCAGTGCTAATGGTCACTAAATATTAACAACAATTGCAAGCCTGTTAAGTGACACGCGCCCTCAAAAAAAGTTCTGGGGTCGAAAATCGACCAAAAAATTCAAAAGAGGGCAAGGTTTCAAGAAGACAATTTCAAGACGTATATTTTCCTCGCACTTTTTTTTAACAACAACAAAAAAAGGCATGGAAAAATGCTCACCATTAGGAATTATTAAAGACATGCAAATCCAGTCTACAAAAACATATCAGCTCACACCGGTCAGACTGACCATCATCAAGAATTCTGCAAACAATAAATGCTGAAGGGGATGTGGAGAAATGCGTACCCTCATCTCTAAGTGGGACTAAACTGGTTAAGAGCCACTAATGAAAACAGAATGGAGGTGCCTTTAATAGGTACACATTGAGTTACCATAGGATTCAGCAGGCAAACTCCTGGGCCTATGAGCTAAGAAGACAATTAGAAAGACACAAGCAGGAAAACTGCACTGCAGCAGTATTACAATAGCCAAGACATGGAAGCTACCAAAAAGTCCATCAAAAGATAAATGGAAAAGAAGAACTGGTACATGTACAGATGGAATGCTAGCCAAGGAAAAAGATGAAACAATGCTGTTTGCAGCACCATAGATGGGTCTAGAGGTAATCACAACTTGAAGTCAGAAAGCGAAGGACACATATCCTATAGTATCACTTAATGGTGTTACCTAAAAATTGATACCAGTGAAGATTTTTTCACAGAGAAAGGCAATCAAAGATTCGATCAACAAACGTATGGTTAACCAAATGGAAAGGTGTGAGGATTGGATAAATTAGGATATTGCGGTAAACAGAGATATACCAACACATGTGAAATATATAAGCACCAAAGGTCTACGGAATACCAAGAGAAGAGTACTCAACATTATGTCATAACCCACATGGAAAATGGATCCAAAGATGAATAGATATATGTTTACATGTAAAAGAACCACATCTTACACACCTAGAACAAACAAAACATTGGAATCAAATTTGCTGTGATAACAAATAAAAATTAAATTAAGAAAACCAACAAGAAGTAATGAGACATAAACTTACGGGTTTTTTTCCTGGCACATTCCATTCTAATTTACAAGTTGGAACATTACACCCAGGAAGGCTCTTTTGCCATAGTAACCAGATTTGGGAATGGAGAAATGACACAGCCTTGTGACCATCTCCTGCAAAAACAGCTTTAAACACAATGCTAAGGGTCACTTAATATTCACAAGAATTGCAGCTCTGTAAATGACACCTGCCCTCAAAAAGAATCCTCTGTTCAAATATCGACGAAAAAATTCAAAAGAGGGAAACCTTTCAAGAAGACAATTTCAAGAGGCATATTTAACTCACATTTTTTCTTTTCTTTCTTTTTTTTTTTAGTTTAACAAAAGAGGCCATGGAAAAAGCTCAACATCAAGAATTTAAAAAGACATGCAAATACAATCTACAAACACTTTTACCTGACAACAGTCAGAATGATCATCAGCAAAATATCTCTAAACAATAAGTGCTCAAGGGGTTTTAGGGAACTGTATACCCTCTAGCTGCTAGTGGGATGTCAAATGGTAACAGCCAGTAGTGAGAACAGAAAAGAGGTGCGTTTAAAGGTAAAAATTGAGCTACCATATGATCTGGGAGGCCAACTACTGGGCCTATCACCTGAGAAGACCACAGTCAAAAAGACACAGGCTGACAATCCTACACTGCAGCACTATTTACCATAGCCAAGACTTGGAACAACCAAAATGTCCATCAACAGATGAAAGCACAAAGAAGAAGTGGTCCGTGTACACAATGGAATATTGCTCCGATAAAAAATATAAATTAAATATAAAAAAACAAACATAAGTTAGGAGACATAAGCTTTGGGGCTTTATCCGGGCACATTCCACTCTAATTTACAACCAAGGAACACTACTTCCAGGATAATACTGTTTCCTTAGTAACCAGGGTGGGTAATGTAGAAATGCTGCCGCCCTGTGGCCGATTGCCGCAACAGCAGCTTTAAAACCTGTGCTAAAGGTCACTTCATATTCACAAGTACTGCAGGGCTATAAATGACACCTGTCAACAAAATGTGTTGAGAGAGGTAATGGCCAAAAAAATTCAAACTATGGCACATACTTCAAGAAACGATTTGAATAGGTAAGCTGTACTCACTCTTTAAAAAACAAACAAAAAAAACCGTACATGGCTATAAGCTTAATATAAGGAATTATTAGACATATGCAAACCCAGCCACAAAAAGGTATCAGCTCACACCGGTCAGAATAACCATCAGCAAAAATATACAAACAATAAATGCTGAAGAGGTTGTGAAGAAATGCATACTCTCAACTTTAAGTGGCTCGTAAACTGGTAAGTGCCGCTAATGAAATCAGAACGGAGCTGCCTTTAAAAGGTAAACATTGAGATACCATATGATCCCGCAGGCCCACTCCTTGGCCTGTAACCTAGGAAGACAGACATGGAAAGACACAGGCAGGCAAAACTGCACTGCAGCAGTATTACAACAGCCACGACATGGAAACAACCAAAAAGTCCACCAAGAGACGAATGGACAAAGAAGAACAGGTACGTGTACAGATGGAATATTAGGCACGGAAAAAAAATGAAACAATGCAGTTTGCAGAACCATAGATGACTCTGGAGGTAGTCACACAACTGGAAGTAAGTCAGAAAGCGAAAGACACATATCCCATGATATCAATTATAGGTGTTACTTAAAAATTGATACCAATGAAGATATTTCCACAGAGCAAGGCAATCAGATTTATTAAACAAACTTATGGTTAACCAATAGGAAAGTTGTGAAGATTGGATACATTAGGATATCGGGGTTAACAGAGATATACAAACACATGTGAAATATATAATCTCCAAAGACCTATGGAATTCCAAAAGAAGACTACTCAACACTGTGTCATAACCTACATGGCAAATGGATCCCAAGATGAATACATATATGTATAGGTGTAAAACAAACACATCTTGCACACCTAGAACAAATAAAACATTATAATCAAATTTGCTGTGGTAAAAATAAAAATTAGGGCTTCCCTGGTGGCGCAGTGGTTGAGCGTCCGCCTGCCGATGCAGGGCACACGGGTTCGTGTCTCGGTACGGGAAGATCCCACATGCCGCAGAGTGGCTAGGCCCATGAACCATGGCCACTGAGCTTGCACCTCCGGAACCTGTGCTCTGCAACGGGAGAGGCCACAACAGTGAGAGGCACGCATACGGCAAAAAAAAAAAAAAAAATTATAATAACAAAACGAACAAGAAGTAATGAGGCATACAATTATAGGAGTCCTTCCTGGCTCATTCCATTCTAACTTACAACCCTGGAACACAGCTTTCAGGAAGGCTCTGGTGACTTAGTAACCAGATATGAGAATGGAGAAATCCTGAAGCACTTTGGCCTTCCTGCAACAGCAGTTTTAAACTCAGTGCTAATGGTCAGTTAAAATTCAACTTAATTATAGACCTGTAAATGACACCTCCCCTCAAAAAAAAATTCTGGGGTTGAAAATTGACCAAAAAATTCAAAAGAGGGCAACCTTTAAAAAAGACCATTTCAAGAGGCACATTTTACACACATTTTGTCTTTTCTTTTTTTTTTTCTTTCACCAAAAAAAGGGCATGGAAAAATGCTCAACATCAGAAATTAATAAAGACATGCAAAACCAATCTATAAAAACGTTCACCTCACAACAGTCAGAATGATCATCAGCAAAACAGTACACAAACAATACATGATGAAGGGGTTTTAGAGAACTGTGGACCCTCTAGCTGCTGGTGGGTTGTAAACTGGTAACAGCCAGTAGTTAGAACAGAATGAATGTGAGTTTCTAGGTAAAAATTGAGCTACCATAGGATCTGGTAGGCCCACTGCTGTGCCTATCACCTGAGAAGACCAGAATCCAAAACACACAGGCTGGCAATCCTACACTGCAGTAATATTTACCACAGCCAAGACTTGGAGGCAACCAGAAACCAGAATATCCATCAACAGATGAACGAAGCAAGAAGAACTGGTCCATGTACAAAATGGAATATTAGCCATGGAAGAGCATGAAACAGTGCTGTTTGCACCACCATAGAAGGACTTAGATATAATCATGCAACTTGGAGTAAGAAAGAAACCAAAAAAAAGATATCCTGTGATAACACTTATAGGTGTTACCTACAAAATGCTACCCATGAACTTATTTCCAAGAAAAGGACACTCATGGATTAACAAATCAAAATTATGTTGAACCAAATGGAAAGGGGGGAGGAATGGATAAATTAGGATATGGGGGTGACAGACCTATACTAATTTAACATAAGAAACATATAATCACCAAAGACGTATGGAATACCAAGAGAGGTACACTCAACACTCTGTAATAACATCCATGGGAAAGGATCCAAAGATGAATAGATAGATACATAGATAAAATGAAACAGATTCTGTACACCTGGAACATACACAACATTTTTATCGAATTTGCTCTGATAAAAAATAAAAATTAAATTGAAAAAACAAACAAGAAGTAAGGAGCTATAAGCTGTCGGGGGTTTGCCTTCGTACATTCCACTCTAATTCACAGCCTGCTAACACGATTTCCAGGAAGACTCTGTTGCCCAACTCCCCTGAGTTGTAAATGTAGAAATTTTGCCGCCTTCTGGCCGTTTCCCACAAGATCGGCTTTAAACCACAGCTAATGGTCACTTAATATTCACAAGG
>NW_020172128.1:0-20276 GCF_003031525.2 Neophocaena asiaeorientalis asiaeorientalis
AAGATAAATACCTTATGCTAACACATATATATGGAATTTAACCAAAAAAATGTCGTGAAAAACCTAGGGGTAAGACAGGAATGAAGACGCAGACCTACTGGAGAACAGACTTGAGGATATGGGGAGGGGTAAGTGTGAGCTGTGACAGGGCAAGAGAAAGTCATAGACATATACACACTAACAAACTTAAGGTAGATAGCTAGTGGGAAGCAGCCGCATGCCACAGGGATATTGGCTTGGTGTTTTGTACCCTATACAAATGGTGAAAACAAAGCTATACAGACAAAATCTCACACAGAAGCAAACACACACACACTCTCAAAAAGAGGAAAAAGGGGAAAAAATAATAAATCTTGCTCTAAGTTCACCTCCTCAATTTGGGATGATTCGTTGTCTATTCATGTATTCCACAGATGCAGGGTACATCAAGTTGATTGTGGACCTTTAATCCGCTGCTTCTGAGGCTGCTGGGAGAGATTTCCCTTTCTCTTCTTTGTTCTTACAGCTCCTGGGGCTCAGCTTTGTATTTTGCCCCCCCCTGCGTGTAGGTCGCCGGAGGGCGTCTGTTCTTCACTCAGACAGGACGGTGTAAAAGGAGCAGCTGCTTCAGGGACTCTGACTCACTCAGGCTGGTGGGATGGAGGGCTACGGATGCAGGGCCAGACTGAGCCGGCAGAGGCCAGAGTGACGTTGCACTAGCCTGTGGTGCGCCATGCTGCTTTCTCCGGGGGAAGTTTTTCCTGCATCCCGGGACCCTTGGCAGTGGTGGGCTATACAGGCTCCCCGGAAGGGAGGTGTGGATAGGACCTGTGCTCGCACACAGGTTTCTTGGTGGCAGCAGCAGGAGCCTTAGTGTGTCATGAATGTCTCTGTGGTCCATGCTGATAGCCATGGCTCGTGCCTGTCTCTGGAGCTCCTTTAAGTAGCACTCTTAATCCCCTCTCCTCGCGTACCGGGATTCAAAATGTGAAGAGAAAGTCTCTTGCCTCTTCAGCAGGTCCAGACTTTTCCCCAGACTCCCTCCTTTCTAGCAGTGGTTCACTAGCCCCCTTCTGGCTGTGTTCACGCTGCCAACCCCAGTCCTCTCTCTGGGATCCAACTGAAGCCTGAGCCTCAGCTCCCAATCCCCGCCTGCCCTGGCAGTTGAGCAGACAAGCTTCTCGGGCTGGTGAGTGCTGGTCGGCACCGATCCTCTGTGCGGGAATCTCTCCAATTTGCCCTCCGCACCCCTGTTGCTGTGCCCTCCTCTGCAGCTCCGAAGATTTCCCCCTCCACCACCTGCAGTCTCTGCCCGCGAAGGGGCTTCCTAGTGTGTGAAAACACTTCCTCCTACAGAGCTCCATCCCACTTACACAGGTCCCGTCCCTATTCTTTTGTCTCTGTTTATTCTTTTTTCTTTTGCCCTACCGAGGTAAGTGGGGAGTTTCTTTTCTTTGGGGAGGTCTGAGGTCTTCTGCCAGCATTCAGTAGTTGTTCTGTAGGAGTTGTTCCATGTGTGGATGTATTTCTGGTGTATCTGTGGGGAAGAAGGTGATCTCCACATCTTACTCTTCTACCATCTTTCCCCTCGCTCCCTGATTTTACTATTGACTCTGGTTTTTTAGTAGCACCTTGTTTAGTCTTCGTGTGTTTGTTCTTTTCTTCTTTCTTTCTCTGGTTGATTTCTAGTTTCATAGCATTTTCTTCAGAATAGATGCTTGAAATAATTTCTCTCCTCTTATATTTGTTGAGGCTTGTTTTGTGATCTAACATGTAGTCTATCCTAAAAAATATTCCATGCACAAAGAATGTGTATTCTTGTTTTTTTGGATGTAGTGTCCTGTAGATATCAATTAAGTCCAACTGGTCTATTGTGTCATTTAGGACCTCTGTTGCCTTATTGATTTTCTGTCAGCATGATCTCTCCATTGATGTCTGTGGGGTGATAAAGTCTCCTACTATTATTGTATTATTGACAGTTTCTCCTTTTATGTCTGTTAGTATTAGTTTTTTATATTTAGGTGCTCCTATATTGGGTGTGTATATGTTGATGTATGTAATATCCTCTTCTTTTATTGATCCCTTTATTATTATATAATGCACTTCTTTGTCATCTTTATGTACTTTGTTTTAAAGTCTGTTTTGTCTGATATGAGTATTTCTAACCCTGTTTTCTTGTTGTTTTGATTAACATGAAATATCTTATAGCATTCCCTCACTTTCTGTCTGTGTGTGTGTTTAGCTCTGAAATGAGTCTCCTGTAGGCAGCATATTGTATGTTCTTGGTTTTGGGTTTTTTTTTTGTTTTTTTATCCATTCTACCATTCTATGTCTACCATTCTATGATCAGAGCATTTAGTCTACACTGACATTTAAAAAATTATTGATAGGTATGTATGTACTGCCATTTTAATCCTTGTTATCCAGTTGTTTTGTAGTTCTTTGTTCATTTCTTCTTTTTATTTTTCTCTTTTGTAGTTTGATTATTTTTTTCTGTATTATTCTTGAGTTCCTTTCTTTTTGGTTTTTGTGAATCTATTGTGCACTTTTGATTTGTGGTTATCATATAGTTCAAGTATGTTGACCCATAACTCTATCTGCTTGCTTTAAACCGATAGTCATTCAAGTTCAAAGTCATTCTGAAAGATCTACATTTTTCTAGTCTCTCAATTTTTGATTTTTATGTCCTGCTTTACACCTTCATGCATATCTTTTTGCTGTTAATTGTAGTTATAATTACTTTTACAATTTTTTGTTGGTTTTAATCTATGTATTGGCTTATTTAAGTGATCTTCAAGCCTTTTATATATTTGCCTTTCCTACTGTATTTCATTTTCCTATAGAATCTTGCCTCTTTTCTAGAGAAGGGCTTTCAATATTTCTTTTAGGGTAGGTTTAATATTGCTGAATTCTTTTAGTTTTTGCTTGTTTGAGAAATTCTTTATCTCTCCTTCTATTCTGAATTATAATCATGCTGGTTAGAGTATCCTTGGTTGCAGGTTTTCTGTTCAGGTCTTTGAATATATCATGGCACTCCCTTCTATCCTACAAAATTTCTACAGAGAAATCAGCTGGTAGCCTTATGGGGGTTCCCTTGTAACTGATTCTTTGTTTCTCTCTTACTGCCTTTAGTATCCTCTCTTTATCTTTAACATTTCCCATTTTAATTATGATATGTCTTGGTGTGGGTCTGTTTGGGTTAATTTTGTTTGGGACCTTCTGTTTCTCTTGTACCTCAATATCTGTTTCCTTCTTTAGGTTTGAGAATTTTTCAACCATAATTTCTTCAAATATATTTTCAGTCTCTTCTTCTGGAACCCCTATTATGCATATTTGATGTTATCCCAGAGATCTCATTTCTTGCACTCATATTTTTTTAATTTGTCATTCTGTCTGCTGTTTTTATTGGGTCATTTCCTTTATTCTGTCTTCCAGATCACTTACTTACCCTTTTGTGTAATTTAGTCATTTATTCATTGTTTCTAGATTGGTTTTTACCTCTGAAATTAATTTATGTACCTTTGGTTCATCTTTTTGTTCCTAGTTCCTTATTACAGTAATCTGCATTTATATCAATAATCTTTGTTAATTCAGTTATCATTTTTATTACCACTTTTTGAACTTGGGGTCTTGTAGACTGGTGAGCTCTGTTTCATTATTTGTCCTTTCAGGGGATTTTTCTTGCTCTTTTAATTGGGAGTAATTCCTCTGCCTTTTCATTTTACTTAACTTTCTCTGTCTCTATGAATTTTGGAGAAACAGTTATCTATTGTGGTCTTGAAGGGGTATTTTTATGTGGAATCATACTTGTGTACACTGTGTGTGTCCAATGTCTTTGGCATGAGGGCTGGTTTTGATATGGATGCCAGTCACATCTTTCCTCATGGTGTGCTGGCCATTATCACCTTGATAAGGGGTGTGGTTGGTGTTGAGGAATCTAATGCCTATGCAGGTTGTGTAATGGGACTTCCTCTCTGCTTCATGACTATTGCCACACTGTCAGGGGTAGGGCCTGCTCCCAAGTTGCTGGAGTAGAAGCCCTGAGTGTTGGACTCAATCAGGCTCCATTCCCTGTTGAGTGGGTGCCCTACCCCAAGGAAATTATTGATGAAGAAAGTGAGACCCACGTGTGTGCTCACAGAAGACCTATATGCCACCTGTGTAGGCTTCTGTGGCTCTGCTCAAAGGCAGCCTGAATTAGCATCCCTTCCTCTCTTGTGTCTTTCCCAGATCTAGTGCAAGACTGTTTGTGGAGTGGGTGGGGCCAGAGTGTTCACTAGGCTGGGGTAGAGGGTTGGGGCATTGTGACTGCAGAAACTGAGGTGCTGCACTGCTGTCAGAGATCTAGGATGCCTCTGTGGCAGTCTTCTCCCAGAACCTGTCTGCCCCAGATCCAGTTCCAAGCTGTGGCATGTAGTGAGTGGAGTTGGAGTGTTCACTCAGTTGGGAGTGAGGAATGCAGTATGTTGGTCACAGGGTTTGGAGCAACTACTGTCACCAGAGGTCTGGTCTGTGCTTGTGGTGCTATTTGGATAAATACCAACCATGGCTGCCACCACCCCACCCAGACCACACCCTAGACCCCCTAACCAACTCTGTGTTGCTAGATGGAGTCTTTTCCCAGGACTCTGCTGTCCTATATCCCATGCCTAACCATGGCATGGAGTGAGAGAGCCCAGTGTGTTTGCACAGTTTGGATTGGGGATCATGTGAGATGGCAGCCACTAGTGCAGAGCTATCTCCACCTTGTCTGTGGGCAAGCCAGCACTCAGACACTCATTTTGAGTGGAGTCTAGTCTTCTCCAATCTTTCTCTTTGTCCCAGCGATTCTCCTAGCAGCCATGGGGCTTGTCTCCCATTCATAATACCCCAGTAAAGGGACACTCAGTCTGCGTCTAGAACTGTTCATTCCCCAGGGTGACTGTACACCTGTGCTATCTTCTTTTTCCTCTTAGATCCCTCCCAGGGGCACAGGTACCATTACAATGCCTTTTTTTCCCATCTTACCTCATGACATAGGAATCTTTCTTGAAACGTTGGTTCTATAAGAGTTCTGCAAGTTTCCAGTTACTTTTCCATAAGAATTATTCCACATGTAGATGTGTTTTTCATGTGTTTGTGGGGGGAGATGAGATCCATATCCTCTTACTTCACCATCTTGATTCCCCTCCAACAATAGTCTTCTTCTCTCCTATTTAGCCTCTTTTTTTCCCTTTGATTCTCTCTGTACTCTTTCCCTAGTTGATCCTAGCCACTACCATGGCTTTTATTTCATTTTATTTATTTTTTTCTGTTTCACTTCAATATTACTTTTTTTTAAATAGATCTTTATTGGACCATAATTGCTTCACAATGCTGTGTTAGTTTCTGTTGCACAAGAAGGTGAATCAGCCCTATGCATACACATGTCCCCATATCCACTACCTCTTGAGCCTCCCTCCCATCCTCCCTATACAACCCCTCTAGGTCATCACAAAACACTCACCTGATCTCCCTGTGTTATACCCGTGCTTCCCACCAGCCAACTATTTAACACTCTGCAGTGTATATATGTTGATGTTATTCTCACTACACCCCAGCTTTGCCCTCCCACCCCATGTCCTCAAGTCCATTCTCTATGTCTACCTCTTTATTCCTGCCCTGCAACTAGGTTCATCAGTACCATTTTTTAATATATTCAATATATATGCATTAGCATACAGTATTTCTTTTTCTCTTTCTGACTTAGTTCTCTCTGTATGACAGATTCTAGGTCCATCCACCTCACTACAAATAACTCAATTTCATTTCTTTTTATGACTGAGTAATATTCCATTCCATATATGTGCCATATCTTCTTCATCCATTCATCTGTGAATGGACAATTAGGTTGATTCCATGTCCTGGCTATTGTAAATAGTGCTGCAATGAACATTGTGGTGCATGTCTCTTTTTGAATTATGGTTTTCTCAGGGTATATGCCCAGCACTGGGATTGCTGGATCATATGGTTGTTTTACTTTTAGTTTTGTAAGAAACCTCCATACTGTTTTTCATGGTGGTGATATCAATTTACATTCCCACCAACAGTGCAGGAGGATTTCCCTTTCACCACACCCTTTCCAGCATTTATTATTTCTAGATTTTTTGATAATGGTCATTCTGACCAGCGTGAGGTGAGTTTTGATTTGCATTTTTCTAATAATTAGTGATGTTGAGCATGTTTTCATGTGCCTCGTGGCCATCTGTATGTCTTCCTTGGGGAAATGACTATTTAGGTCTTCTGCCCATTTTTTAACTGGATTGTTTGTTTTTTTGATATTGAGCTCCATGAGATGTTTGTATGCTTTGGAGATTAATCCTGTTGTTTCATTTGCAAATATTTTCTCCCATTCTGGGGGTTGTCTTTTTATCTTCTTTATGGTTTCCTTTGCTGTGCAAAAGCTTTGAAGTTTAATTAAGTCCCATTTTTTAATTTTTACTTCCGTTACTCTAGGAGGTGGGTCAAAAAAGATCTTGGTGTGGTTTATAACAAAGACTGTTTTGCCTATGTTTTCCTCTAAGAGTTTTATAGTACCTAGTCTTACATTTAAGTCTTTAATCCATTTGGAGTTTATTTTTGTGTATGGTGTTAGGTAGTGTTCTAATTTCATTCTTTTACATGTAACTGTCCAGTTTTCCCAGCACCACTTACTGAAGGGGTTCTTCTTTCTCCATTGTCTGTTCTTGCCATCCTTGTTGTAAATTAGGTGCCCATATGTGCGTGGGTTTACCTCTGGGCATTCTATCCTGTACCACTGATCTATATTTCTCTTTTTGTGCCAGTACCATACTGTCTTGATTACTGTAGCTTTGTGCTATAGTTTGAAGTCAGGGAACCTGATTCCTCCAACTCCGTGTTTCTTTCTCAAGATTGATTTGGCTATTCACGATCTTTTGTGTTTCTCTACGAATTGTAATTTTTTTTCTTCTAATTCTGTGAAGAATGCCATTGGTAGTATGATAGGGATTGAATTGAATCTGTAGATTGCTTTGAGTAGTATAGTCATTTTCACAATATGGATTCTTCCAATCCAACAACATGGTATATTTCTCCATCTGTTTCAAGAATATGGTATATTTCTCAATCTCTTTATGTCATCTTCGATTTCTTTCATCAGTGTTTTATAGTTTTCTGAGTACAAGTCTTTTGCCTCCTTAGGCAGATTTATTCCTAAGTATTTTATTATTTTTGTTGCAGTGGTAAATGGGAGTGTTTCCTTAATTTCTCTTTCTGATCTTTCATTGTTGGTGCATAAGAATGCCAGAGATTTCTGTGCCTTAATTTTTTATTCTGCAACCTTACCAAATTCACTGATTACTTCTAGTAGTTTTCTGGTGGCATCTTTAAGATATTCTATGTATAGTATCATGTCATGGGCAAATAGTGACAGTTTTATTTCTTCTTTTCTGATTTGGATTCTTTTCATTTCTTTTTCTTCTCTGATTGCTGTGACTAGGACTTCCCAAACTATGTTGGATAACAGTAGTAAGAGTGAATATCCTTGCTTTGTTCCTGATCTTAGAGGAAATGCTTTCACTCTTTCACCACTGAGTATGATGCTAGCTGTGGGTTTGTTATATATGGCCTTTATTATGTTGTGGTAGCTTCCCTCTATGCACACTTTCTTGAGAGTTTTTATCATAAATAGGTGTTAAATTTTGTCAAAAGCTTTTCCTGCATCTATTGAGAATCATATGGTTTTTATTCCTTAACTTGTTAACGTGGTGTATCACATTGATTGATTTGTGTATATTGAAGAATACTTGCATCCCTGAGATAAATCCCACTTGATCATAGTCTATGATCCTTTTAATGTGCTGTTGGATTCTCTTTCCTAGTATTTTGTTCAGGATTTTTGCATCTATGTTCATCAGTGATCTTGGTCTATAATTTTCATTTTTTGTGATATGTTTTTCTGGTTTTGATATCATGGTGATGGTGGCTTTGTAGAATGTATTTGGGAGTGTTTCTCCCTCTGCAGATTTTCAGAATAGTTTGAGAAGGATCAGTGTTAGCTCTTCTCTAAATGTTTGACAGAATTAGCCTATGAATGCATCTGGTCCTAGACTTTTGTTTTTTGGAAGATTTTTAATTACAGTTTCAATTTCATTCCTTGTGATAGGTCTGTTTATAATTCCTAATTCTTCCTGGTTCAGTCTTGGAAAATTGTACCTTTGCAAAAATTTGTCCATTTCTTCATGATTGTCCATTTTATTGGCGTATAGTTGTTTCTAGTAGTGCCTTATAATCCTTTGTATTTCTGCAGTGTCAGTTGTGATTTCTCTTTTTTCATTTCTAATTGTATTGATGTGCATCCTCTCCCTTTTTTTCTTCATGAGTCTGGCTAAGGGTTTATCAATTTTGTTTATCTTCTCAAAGAACCATCTTGTCGTTTTATTGATCTTTGGTACTGTTTTCTTTGTGTCTATTTAATTTATTTCTGATCTGATCTTTATGATTTCCTTCCTTCTCTTGACTTTGGGTTTTCTTTGTTCTTCTTTATCTAGTTGTTTTAAGATTGTCCATTTTATTGGCGTATAGTTGTTTCTAGTAGTGCCTTATAATCCTTTGTATTTCTGCAGTGTCAGTTGTGATTTCTCTTTTTTCATTTCTAATTGTATTGATGTGCATCCTCTCCCTTTTTTTCTTCATGAGTCTGGCTAAGGGTTTATCAATTTTGTTTATCTTCTCAAAGAACCATCTTGTCGTTTTATTGATCTTTGGTACTGTTTTCTTTGTGTCTATTTAATTTATTTCTGATCTGATCTTTATGATTTCCTTCCTTCTCTTGACTTTGGGTTTTCTTTGTTCTTCTTTATCTAGTTGTTTTAAGTTAGGGTTAATTGTTTATTTGAGATTTTTCTTGTTTCTTGAGGTGAGATTGAATTGCTATTACCATCCCTCTTAGAACTGCTTTTGCTGTGTTCTGTATGTTTTGGGTCTTCGTGTTTTCATTGTTATTTTTTTCTATGTATATTTTTATTTATTCTTTGATTTCTTCAGTGATCTCTTGGTTATTTAGTAGCACACTATTTAGCCTACATGTATTTGTGTTTTCTTACAGTTTTTTCCTGTAACTGATCTGCAATCTCATAGTGTTGTGGTCAGAAAAGATGCTTGATATGATTTCAATTTTCTAATATTTCCAAAGGCTTGATTTGTGACCCAAGATGCAGTCTATCCTGCAGAATGTTCCATGTGCACTTGAGAAGAAAGTGTATTCTGCCATTTTTGGGTGGAATGTTCTACAAATATCAATTAGATCTATATGGTCTATTCTGTCATGTAAAGCTTGTGTTTCCTTATTTATTTTCTGTTTGGATGATCTGTCCATTGGTATAATTTGGGTGTTAAAGTCCACTACTATTATTGTGTTTTGTCATTTCCTTCTTTCATGGTTGTTAGAATGTGCCTTTTGTATTGAGGTGCTCCTATGTTGGGTACATAAACATTTATAATTGTTACATATTCTTCTTGAATTGATACTTTAAACATCAGGTACATGCTGATGATGCCCAGATATACATGCTCAGCCCCGCCTTCCTTGCTGAGCTCCAGATTTATGTGCCCAACTGCCTGTAAGATATGAATGTCTAAGTTTCACATTCAGTATGACCATAAAGAACTCTTCATTATCACACTGCCTTCATTTTCCTCTCCCACTTGACACTATCTTCCTTATCTTTCTGAATCACACCATTATACATCCAGTTGCTTAGATGTTATCCTTGATTTTTTTCCCTTGTCCTTGCCCCATATCTAATCAGTCAACAACTCCTATCCACTTCCACTAGCTTTTTAGTGTGACATTTCAATCCCACAAGAACATTAAAAGAACAATAAAATAAACACTTGTATACTCTTTATTTAGATTCATCAATTGTTAACAATTTCTTTTATCTTTCTTCCCCACTCTCACCTCTTGCCTTGTATGAACCATTTAAAACTTAGTTGTAGACATCTTGAAGCTTCACTTATATATACTTTAGTATGTATCTCCTAAGAACAAGGGTATTCTCCCACAGAACTATAATGCAATTATACATACAAAAAATTAACACTGATACAATATTATTTAACAACAGTCCATATCTGAATTTCCCCAATTATTCCCATAATATCCTTTGTAGATTTTTTTCCTTATCCAGACTCAGACATTGCATTTATTTGTGGTGCTTCTTTAGTTTCCTTTAATATAAAACAATACCTGTAGACTTTTCTTGTCTTTCATAATATTAGCATTTTTCAAGAGCCCAAGTAGTTGCTTTGAAAACTAATTTTCAATTTGGATTAGTATGATTTTTTCATTGTGTTTAGGTATGTCTTCTCATTTATACTTCCAGGATATATCTTAATTAATTTTTGTCTTCACCTTTACTATCCTAGCCCAAGTCACAGTTATTTCTGATCTGCACTAATATGAAAACATTCCTACTGTTTCTTTTCTGACTCCACTCTACCTTTTTTTCCAGTAACAGCCAGACTGATCATTTAAAAATGTCACTTGGATCATATCATCCCTATACTTAAAACTTATCAGTAGCTTCTGCTCCTCTTTTAGAAAAATATCCAAATTTTTAAAAAATTTTACTCACTACCCTCCAGGGCCTCATTGCCATTTAAAATTATACCATTTCTTACTTGCTTTGGGATATTTTCATGAACTGTATGTTCTTTTTGGAATGTTCTTTCTCATTTTTTACCTGGCTATCTCCTGCTCATCATTCATATCTCACTTTAAATATATCCTTAGAGAAGACTTTCATGACCATTTATTGTAGAATACATATGTCCTATGATTCTCTTTCACATCCTGTTCCTTATCTTGATACCCTTATTGCAGCTTGTAAGTTTATATTTATTTGTGTAATTATTTATTTAATGTGTATTTCATGAGGGCAGTGTGTGTGTTTTATACTCTACTGTATTCCCATGGTTTGCCACTGCCTAGCACATAGTAGTGAACTTAGTAAATATTTGTGAAATAAAGGAAAGATTTTGGTGGGAAATGTTGTGGACCCTCAAACTCCTTTTAATCACACATTTACAATTATACATATCACTAGATCTGTCCATGAAGTAGAAGTGTTTGAATAATCCTGTTCACAAGTCTAAACTTTTCTACTGCACACTTTCATATTTTTTAAAAAATTAAGTCAGTACCCCAGTTACCATCTGAAACCCGAAGGCCTGTCTAGGTTATGTTTACATCTCTTTTGTCAAACCCTGCCTTGTGACTTGCAGACATCCAAGGGCAATGTCTCTCCAACTTAAATAATATGGTGGCCATACTTTAATAAAAAAAATACTGTAACACTATAGTTGACTTAAATTGTTTTTATTATGATGGTATTTAAGTATGTACAAACATGAAACTATACACATATTATTTATGCTTATAGTCCTAAAACTATAAACCAAAATATATTTCTAAATTAAATAAAACCTGCTCAACTAGTAAAATTCAAAGTAACAACATTATTTTTGGTTACAAATAATTTACCATTTGCAAGATGAATATATTACTGACTATTGTGGAGCATGTTACTCTGAATGTTCATCCCTGTATTTTTGTAAGACTCAATTTTCCCATTACATTTTTCTATTCCAGTTACTGCAGAACTATTACTTGCATAGCCATCTATGATGCTATTTAGTCTTTCCTTGGTGAGAATACATCACTTACATATTCATTTCACTGCCATTCTAATCTTACTCAACTATAATTAAAATAGTGGAATATATAATTAAAGTAACATGTGTAACACAGATTTCAAAACTGATGGCAGTACTCACATGTGAGGTGGTCAACCAGATGATCCAGAATGTGATTTTGTTAAGTTATATTATCGGAATAAAAATACACAAAGATGAAATTATTATAGACAACTTGCTGCCACCTGAGATTATCTTCATGGATCCCCAGAGGGTCCTGTGCACCTCAGAGAAATAGAACATGTAAGGTTCAGAGATTCTACGATCCAGATTTAACATTTTAATAGCTAAATGGATATTTTTGAAAAGAGATTGTTTTACTATCAAACAGATCAGCCTTGATGATGGGTTGATCATTTGGGCCTTAGGTATAATAATTACAATGACTACTACCAATTTAGTGATCATCAGAGCAGGTCAAGATAGCAGAAGAGTAGGACATGGAGTTCACCTACACCCCACAGATACATCAAAAATACATCTACATGTGGAAAGACTCTCACAGAACATCTACTGAACTCTGGCAAAAGACCTCAGACTTCCAAAAGGGCAAGAAAATATCCACATAATTGGGCAGGACAAAAAAAGAGAGAGAAAGGAATAGAGGTGAGACCTGCACTCCTGGGAGAGAGCTGTAAAAGAGGAAATGTTTCTGCATACAGGGAAGTCCCCTCACTGCCAGGGAGATCGGCCAGGACAGAGGGGGGGCTTCAGAGCCTTGGAGGAGAGCGCAGCAAAAGGTTTGCAGAGAGCAAAGCAGAGAGAGACCTGCACAGATGATCGGTGCTGACTGACACTCACCAGCCTGAGATTCTCGTCCATGTGGCAGGCAGGGGCTGGGTGCTGAGACTCGGGCTTCGGAGGTCAGACTTTGGGGAGAGGACTGGGGTTGGCTGCACAAAGACAGCCTGAGGTGGCTAGGGTGTGGTGCACAACAACAGAGGGAGTCCGGGAAGAAGCCTGAGCCCGCAAGAGGTGCAAGGCACCATTGTTCGAGGGCACATGAGGATAGAGGCAGGTCCACCATAGGAGCTTCTTTCATGGCAGGGCACTGCCTACATGAGCTGCAAGGATGAGCATGAGCCGACTCTGGCATCTCGGAATCCAGAGGTGGGAGTGGAATACTGCTGCCACCCAGGGTCCTATGGGGAGGGGGAGAGGTTGCAGCCCCCACCTTCCCAGGATTGTGCACAGCCTGCTAACACCAAGTGTCCCATGACCCAGCACCGACCACTGTTCCCACTTGTCTGGAGGCGTGAGCAACATATGGTTTCTGCGAAGGGTCCCATGACCTGGCGCCAACCACTGCCAATGCCTTCCTGGGAGCATGGACGTGGGCCATGCACCTGCACAACCCCTATCAAGGGGATAAGGGCTAGCACATGCTGAAGAAAGAGATGGCAAACATCCAAACCAGAACCAGCCCTCACTCCAAAAAACCATTAAACACACACAAGCTTTGCAGAGATGCTTCCACATATAAATAGCCCTCCAAGGCTACAGTAGATATTTGTTTCTCCTAAACTCACAGAGTCAGAGATATATAAGTAAAATGAAGAAGCAGAGGAACCACTCTCAGTTAAAAGACCAAGAGAATTCCCCTGAAGGAACAAACAATGAAACAGACCACTTCAGTCTAACCGACACCGAGTTCAAAAATGAGGTAATGAAAATGCTGAAGGATTTAGAAAGGCTATTGACAAATATGCAAATTACTGTAAAAAAGGAACTAGAAACTATAAGGAGGAAGCAAGAAAAATTTATAAGTTCATTTGCTGTGATAGAAGTTGAGCTCAAGGCAATGAATAATGCAGAAGAAAAATTAAGTGACCTGGTGAGTGGGGTCATGAAGAGGGCTTTCTGGCTGGTGATTTGAATCAGGCAGAACTGCCCACGGACCTCCCTGGCAAGAGAAGGGCCACCGACTGGGCTCCACAGCTGTGGGGAGGACTGTGGTCAGACAATATCTGAGCATTGGTTGCTGCACCCAAAGAGTGCTGCCAGTCAGAGCAGACTCCAGCTGTAAACATCTAGAACACCTTACAGGAATAATTCTAAAATACATTCAAATTAAAAATAAAACTGATTTAGGACCCTAAAGTAGGTGGAGAGATCACCTTCTTCCCCACAAATACATCAACAATACATCTACATGTGGAACAACTCCTACAGAAAACCTACTGAATGCTGTCAGAAGGTGTCAGACTTCCCAAAAGGCAAGACACTCCTCAAGTACCTGGCCATGTGGCTGACAGGGTCTTGGTACTCTGTCCGGGTGTCAGGCCTGAAGCTCGAAGGTGTGGGAGCCGAGTTCAGGACATTGGAACACCAGAGACCTCCCAGCCCCACATAATATCAAATGGCAGAAGCTCTCCCAGAGATGTCCATATCAACACTAAGACTCAGTTCCACTCAACGACCAGCTAGCTACAGTGTTGGACATCTCATACCAAACATTAGCAAGACAGGACCACAACACCACCCATTAGCAGAGAGGCTGCATAAAATCATAACAAGTTAACAGACACCCACCCATTAGCAGAGAGGCTGCAAAAAACCATAATAAGTTAACAGACACCCCAAAACACACCACTGGGTGCGGCCCTGCCCACCAGAAAGACAAGATCCAACTTCATCCACCAGAACACAGGCACCAGTCCCCTTCACCAGGAACCCTACACAACCCAATGAACCAACCTTACCCATTGGGGGAACACACCAAAAACAACAGGAACTATGAACCTTCAGCCTGCGAAAAAGAGACCCCAAACACAGTAAGATAAGCAAAATGAGAAGACAGAGAAATACACAGCAGATGAAGGAGCAAGGTAAAATGAAACCACACCAAACAAATGAAGAGGGAATAGGCAGTCTACCTGAAAAAGAATTCACAATAATGATAGTAAAGATGATCCAAAATCTTGGAAATAGAAAGGATAAAATACAAGACACGTTTAACAAGGACCTAGAAGAACTAAAGAGCAAACAAACAATGATGAACAACACAATAAATGAAATTTATAATTCTCCAAAAGGACTCAATAGCAGAATAACTGAGGGAGAAGAATGGATAACTGACTTGGAAGATAAAAAAGTGGAAATAAGTAACACAGCGCAGAAAAAAAATATTGAAAAGAATTGAGGACACTCTCAGAGACCTCTTAGATATCATTAAATGCAACAACATTCAAATTATAGGGGTCCCAGAACAAAAAGACAAAAAGAGAGGGAAACAGAAAACATTTGAAAAGATTAGAGTTGAAAACTTCCTTAACATGGGAAAGGAAATAATCAAGGGCAGGAAGTGCAGAGAATCCCGTACAGGATAACTCCAAGGGGAAACACGCCAAGACACATATTAATCAAACTATCAAACAAATATTTCACAATTTATATGGAAATAAAAAAGACCCCAAATAGCCAAAGCAATCTTGAGAAAGAAAAACGGGGGTGAAGGAATCAGCTTCCCAGACTGCAAACTACACTAAAAAGCTACAGTAATCAAGACAGTGTGGTACTGGCACAAAAACAGAAATATAGGTCAAAGGAACAGGAGAGAAAGCCCAGAGGTAAGCCCACACACATATGGTCACCTTATTTTTGATAAAGGAGGCAAAAATATACAATGGAAAAAAAGACAGCTCCTTCAATAAGTGGTGTTGGGAAAACTGGACAGATACATGTAAAAGAATGAAATTAGAATACTCCCTACCACCAGACAAACAAATAAACTCAAAATGCATTGAAGTCCTAAATGTAAGGCCAGACACTATAAAACTGTTAGAGGAAAACATAAACAGAACACTCTATGACATAAATCACAGCAAGATCCTTTTTGGCCCACCTCCTAGAAAAATGGAAATAAAAACAAAAATTAAAAAATGGGACCTAATGACAATTAAAAGCTTTAGCACAACAAAGGAAAGCATAAACAAGACAAAAAGACAACCCTCAGAATGGGAGAAAATAATTGCAAATGAAGAAACTGACAAAGGATTAAACTCCAGAATTTACAAGCAGTTCAATATCAAAAAAACAAACAAACAAAAAAACAATCCATCAATGGGCAGAAGACCCAAACAGACATTTCTTCAAAGAAGGTTTACACATTGAGAACAAACACATGAAAGGATGTTCAAAAGCACTAATCATTAGAGAAATGAATATCAAAACTACACTGAGGGGCTTCTCTGGTGGCGCAGTGGTTGAGACTCCACCTGCCGATGCAGGGGACATGAGTTCATGCCCCGGTCTGGCAAGATCCCACATGGCGTGGAGCGGCTGGGGCTGTGAGCCATGGCTGCTGAGCCTGTGTATCTGGAGCTTGTGCTCCGCAACAGGAGAGGCCACAGCAGTGAGGGGCCCGTGTACAGCAAAAATAAATAAATAAATAAATAAACTACGCTGAGGTATTACCTCACACCACTCAAAATGGCCATCATCAAAAAAATCTACAAACAATAAATGCTAAAGGGGGTGTGGAGAAAAGTGAACCCTCTTGCACTGTTGATGGGAATGTAAATGGATACAGCCACTATGGAGAACAGGATGGAGGTTCCTTAAGAAACTAAAAATAGAAATACCATAGGACCCAGGAATCCCACTACAGGGCATATCCCCTGAAAAAACCATAATTCAAACACAGTCATGTACCGCAATGTTCATTGCAGCTCTATTTACAATAGCCAGGACATGGAAGCAACCTAAGTGTCCACCAACAGATGAATGGATAAAGAAGATGTGGAATGTATATACAATGGAATATTCCTCAGCCATAAAAAGAAACGAAATTGAGTTATTTATAGTGAGGCAGATACAACTAGAGTCTGTCATACAGAGTGAAGTAAGTTAGCAAGAGAAAAACAAATACCGTATGCTAACACATATATATGGAATCAAACCAAAAAGGTGCTGAAGAACCTAGGAGCATCAGGAATAAAGATGCAGATGTAGAGAAAGTACTTCAGGACAAAGGGAGTGGGATGGGGAAGCTGGGACGACATGAGATAGTTGCATGGACATATATACACTACAAAATGTAAAATAGATAGCTAGTGGGAAGCACCCACATAGCACAGGGAGATATGCTCAGTGCTTTGTGACCACCTAGAGGGGTGGGATAGGGAGGGTGGGAGGGAGATGCAAAAGGGAGGAGATATACATACGTATATGTAGAGCTGATTCACTTTGTTATAAAGCTGAAACTAACACACCATTTTAAAGCAATTATACTCCAATAAAGAGGTTTAAAAAAGTTAAATACAAAGAAAAAATATTAAAAGCCACAAGAGAAAAGCAACAAAAAATATACAGGGGAATCCACATAAAGTTAACAGCTGATTTCTCAGCAGAAACTCTGCAAGCTAGAAGGCTGTGGAAGGACATAATTAAGACATGAAAGGGAAAAACCTACAACCAAGATTACTCTACACAGCAAGGATCTCATTCAGATCCGATGGAGAAATTAAAATCTTTACAGAGAAGCAAAAGCTGAGAGAGTTCAGCACCACCACACCCACTTCACAACAAATGCTAAAGGAGCTTCTCTAGGCAGGAAACACAAGAGAAGGAAAGAACCTAAAAAAACATACACAAAACAATTTAGAAAATGGTAATATGAACACACATATTGATAATTACCTTAAATGTAAATGGTTTATATGCTCCAACCAAAAGACATAGACTGGCTGAAGAATACAAAAACAAGAACCATATATATGCTGTTTACAACAGACCTACTTCAGACCTACGGACACATAAGACTGAAAGTGAGGGGATGGAAAAAGATATTCCATGCAAATGGAAATCAAAAGAAAGCTGGAGTAGCACTTCTCATATCAGGGAAAATAGACTTTAGAATAAAGACTATTTCAAGAGACAAAGAGGACACTACATAATGATCAAGGGATCTACCCAAGAAGAAGATATAACAATTGTAAATATTTATGCACCCAACAGAGGAGAACCTCAACACATAAGGTAAATGCTAACAGCCATAAAAGGGGAACTCAACAACAACACAATCATAGTAAGGAATATTAACACCCCTCTTTCGCCAATGGACAGATCATCCAAAATGAAAATAAATAAGGAAACACAAGCTTTTAATGACACATTAAACAATATGGACTTAATTGATACTTACAGGACATTCCATCCAAAAACAACAGAATACAGCTTCTTCTCAACTGCCCGTCAAACATTCTACATGAGAGATCACATCTTGGGTAAGAAATCAAGCCTTGGTAAATTTAAGAAAATTGAAATTGTATCAAACATCCTTTCTGACCACAACGCTATGAGACTAGATATCAATTACAGGAAACAAGTCTGTAAAAAACACACACACACACACACACACACACACATAGACACTAAGCAATACACTACTAAATAACTAAGAGACCAGTAAAGAAATCGTAGAGGAAATCCAAAAATACCTAGAAACAAATGATAATGAAAACACAAGGATGGAAAACCTATGGGATGGAGCAAAAGCAGTTCCAAGATTGAAGGATATAGCAATACAATCCTACCTCAAGAAACAAGAAAGATCTCAAATAAACAACCTAACCTTATAGCTAAAGCAATTAGAGAAAGAAGAACCAAAAATACACAAATTTACCAGAGGGAAAATATCATACGATAAGATCAGAAGTAAATGAAAAAGAAATGATACCAAAATTGAATAAGACTGAAAGCTGGCTCTCTGAGAAGATAAACAAAATTGATAAGCCAGTAGCCAGATTTATCAAGAAAAAAGGGAGAAGACTCAAATCAATAGAATTAGAATTGAAAAAGGAGATGTAACAACAGACACTGCAGAGATACAAGGATCATGACCAATTACTACAAGAAATTATATGCCAATAAATTGAATAACCTGGAAGAAATGGACAAATTATTAGAAAAGCACATCCTTCTGAGAATGAAACAGGAAAAATAGAAATTATAAATAGACCAATCACAGGTAATGAAATTGAAGCTGTGATTTAAAATGTTCCAATGTTCCATAGAGAATCCAAAAGACACTACCAGAAAACTACTAGAGTTAATCAACGAATTTGGTACAGTAGCAGGGTACAAAATTAATGCACAGGAACCTCATGCATTCTTATATACCAGTGATGAAGAATCTGAAAGAAAATATAAGGAAAAACTCCCCATTTACCATTGTAAAAAAGAATAAAATACCTAGGATTAAATTTACCTAAGGAGACAAAAGACCTGTATGCATAAAACTATAAGACACTGATGAAAGAAATTAAAGATGTTACAAACAGATGGAGAGATTACCATGTTCTTGGATTGGAAGAATCAACATTGCAAAAATGACTATACTACCCAAAGCAATCTACAGATTGAGGTCAATCCCTATCAAACTACGAATGGCATTTTTCACAGAACTAGAACAAAAAATTTCACAGTTTGTATGGAAACACAAAAGACCCCGAATAGCCAAAGCAATCTTGTGAAAGAAAAACGGAGCTGGAGGAATCAGGCTACCAGACTTCACACTATACTACAAAGGTACAGTTATCAAGACAGTATGATACTGGCACAAAAACAGAAATATAACTCAATGGAAAAGGATAGAGAGCCCAGAGATAAACCCACGCACATATTGTCACCTTATCTTTGTTAAAGGAAGCAAGAGTATACAATGGAGAAGAGACAGCATGTTTAATAAGTTGTTCTGTGATAAATGGACAGCTACATGGAAAAGAATGAAATTAGAAGACTCCTTAACACCATACACAAATATAAACTCAAAATGGATTAAAGACCTAAGTGTAAGGCAAGGCACTATAAAACTCTTAGAGGAAAACATAGGCAGAATGCTCTATGACATAAATCACAGCAAGATCCTTTTTGACCCACAACCTAGAGAGATGGAAATAAAAACAAACATATGGGACCTAGTGAAACTTTAAATCTTTTGCACAGCAAAGGAAGCCATAAACAAGACAAAAGGACAACCCTCAGAATCAGAGAAAATATTTGCTAATGAAGCAACTAATAAAGAATTAATCTCCAAAATATACAAGCAGCTCATGCAGCTCAATATCAAAAAAACAAACAACCTAATCCAAAATTGGGGAGAAGACCTAAATAGACATTTCTCCAAAGAAGATATACAGAATGCCAACAAACACATGAAAGGATGCTCAACAACACTAATCATTAGAGAAATGCAAATCAAAACTTAAATGAGGAATCATCTTACACCAGTCAGAATTGCCATCATTAAAAAATCTAGAAACTATAAATTCTGGAGGAGGTGAGGAGAAAAGGCAACTCTCTTGCATTGTTGGTGGGAAGGTAAATTGATACAGCCACTATGGAGAAGAGTATGGAGGTTCCTTAAGAAACTAAAAATAGAACTACCATACTACACACCAATCCCACTACTGGACATTTACTCTGAGAAAACCATAATTCAAAAATAATCATGTACCACAATGTTCATTGCAGCACTATTTACAATAGGCAGGACATGGAAGCAACCAAAGTGTCCATTGACAGATGAATGGATAAAGAAGGTGTGGCATATATATATA
>NW_020172128.1:20293-30046 GCF_003031525.2 Neophocaena asiaeorientalis asiaeorientalis
GATTCTGAAGAACCTAGGGGTAGGACAGGAATAAAGACGCAGATGTAGAGAATGTACTTGAGGACATGGGGAAGGGGAACGGAAGCTGGGACGAAATGAGAAATTGGCATGTACTTATATATACTACCAAATGTAAAATAGATAGCATTCACTTTGTTATAAAGTAGAAACTAACACACCATTGTGAGCAATATTACTCCAATAAAGATGTTTTAAAAAAATTTTAAGAAATAATTATGCACAAAGAAAGGTAAAAGAATACCCCCATCGGTAATATATGACTATTTACATCTGCTTTTAAATGTCCCAACCTTGGTTTCTGCTAACAATTATTCTAGGATCTTTAATTTGTTTATCCTCAGATTCAGAATTTTTTTTTCCATTGTCAGGCCTTACACTTAGAAGAAACCTAAATTCTATTGAGTGGACCACTATTTCCCAAAGTGTGTTCTGTGGAACACAAGTTCTACATAATATTATAGAGTCTAATGGTCACATAAATACCACATAGTATGTTTGCCTCTTGTAGAGTTACAATGCACTTTAGAATGATAAAGAAACTTTAACTGTGTTTGATGCCAGTGTTTGCCAGACTTATTTTGGAATCACTTTTTAAACCTATTAATCTCTCTTATAACACATACACATATGTGTGTGCATATGCACAGGCATGTGTGCATGTATACACACACACTTTGAGAAACCTTGGAAGGAATACTAACATTGATGTCCTACACAAAAAGTCCTCAAATGTTCTCAGAAAGGACTCTCTTTCTTTTCTGGAGATAATTTCTGAGGTTCTGATAGGCTAGAATTCTCCTTATTTCCTTGCTTTGAGCAGTTCTAATTCACTTGTAGACATATGCATGATTTCCTTGTTTGTTGAAAAGTGTGGCCACCCATTTGGTAGAGCTAAGAATACTTAGAAGAATTTTCTAGTGTGGATAAACTAGAAAGTACCTGACTACCTGTTTCATTTCCCAGCTTCAGAGTTGGTAATTGCTGTTGCATTTCCTTCTCATGAGACTCTACTTAGACTCATGTAAACTTAGTAGTGGTATAAAATGAAAGTAAAGTAAACCTAGTTTCATGGTACAGAAATCTTATAGGATGCTTTAGCACAAAAAGTGTTCTATGGTCTAATAAGTTCAAAGAGTACTGTATAAGAGTGAAGTAAGTCAGAAAGAGAAAAGCAAATACTGCATGCTAAAACATATATATGGAATCTAAAACAATAATAATAATAAAGTTCTGATGAACCTAGGGGTAGGACAGGAATAATGAGGCAGATGTAGAGAATGGACTTGAGGACACGGGGAGGGGGAAGGGTAAGCTGGGATGAAGTGAGAGAGTATCTTTTACATATATACACTGCCAAATGTAAAATAGATAGCTAGTGGAAAGCACCCACATAGCACAGGGAGATCAGCTCAGTGCTTTGTGACCACATAGAGGGGTGGAATAGGGAGAGTGGGAGGGAGAAAAAAGTGGCAGGGGATAAGGGGATATATGTATACATATAGCTGATTCACTTTGTTATACAGCAGAAACTAACACAATGTTGTAAAGCAATTATACTCCAATAAGAATGTTAAAAAAATAAGAGACATATGTTATAATGTAAAGCAGGCCAATCTACATGTAATAGGGATTCCAAAAGGGGAAGAAAGAGAAAAGGGTATTGAAAATGTATTTGAAGAAATTATGACTGAAAAATTTCCAAACCTAAGAAGAAAACAGACATCCAGATACAGGAAGCACAGAGGGTCCCAGACAAGATGAACCCAAACAAACCTACACCAAAACATATTATAATAAAAATGGCAAAAGTTAAAGAAAGGATTCTAAAGGCAGCATGAGAACAACACAGAGTTAATTACAAGGGAACCTCCATAAGTCTATCAACTGATTTCTCTAGAGAAACACTGCAGGCCAGAAGGAGTGACAAAATATATCCAAAGTCTTGAAAGAGAAAAACCTGCAACCTAGAATAATCTACCCAGAAAGATTATCATTTAGAATAAGAGGACTAATAAAGAATTTCTCACACAAGCAAAAACTAAAAGAATGCAGCAATACTAAACTTATCCTTAAATAGTGAAAGATCATCTCTAAAGAGAAAAGAATATACAGGAAGGAGGAAATCACAATTGGAAAGTAAATCACTTAAATTAGCCAGTATACAGATCAAATAGAAAAGAAAAAAAACTATTTGTGAAAGCAATGATAAACACAAGGAACAGCAAAAGGATAAACATGAAGATATAAAAAGGGACATAAAAATCATAAAATGTGAACAAGAAGATAAGAAAATGCCGATTCTTTTCCTTTCTTTTAGAATGTGTTTCAACCTATATGAATATCAGTCTAAAGCAAGCAGATATAGGAAGGAGTTAACATACTTGAAAAACAGGGCAACCACAAATCCAAAACACACAGTAAATTCACAAAATCTAAATAAAAGAGAGCACAAGCATAAAATAAAAGGAAATCATCAAACCACAAAAAGAAAAGAAACAAAGAATCAACTGGGAAAACAAGGTTTGAAATGTCAATACATACATATGTATCAATAACTACATTAAATGTCAATGAACTGAATGCTCCAATCAAAAGACATAGAGTGGCAGACTGGATAAAAAAACAAGAGCCTACAATATGCTGCCTACAAGAGACCCATTTTAGGTCAAGGGACACACATAGATTGAAAGTGAGGGGATGGAAAAAGATATTTCAGGCAAATGGAAATGACGAGAAAGCAGGACTTGCAATACTCATATCAGACAAAATGAACTTTAAAGACTATAAAGAAAAATAAAGAAGGACACTATATAATGATAAAAGGATCAATACAAGAAGAGGATATTATAGTCATCAATTTATATACACCTAATATAGGAGCACCCAAATATATAAAACAAATACTAACAGACATAAAGGGAGAAATCAATTGGAATACAATTATAGTAGGAGTCATTAACACTTCACTCACATGAATGGACAGATATTCCAGACAGAGAATCAATAAGGAAACAGAGATTCTAAATGATATAATAGAACAGTTAGACTTAATTGATATTTTCAGGACTTTACATAGCAAAAATACCAGAATACAAATTCTTTTCAAGTGCACACGGAACATTCTCTAGGATTGACCACATACTAGGGCAAAAAAACTAACCTCAACAAATTAAACAGTATAGAAATTATTTCAAGCATCTTCTCTGACAACTATGGAATGAAACTAGAAATCAATCACAGGAAAATAAATTAGAAAAAAATGCCTAAATGGAGACTAAACAAATGCTACTAAAACATTGTTGATTCAACAAGGAAACCAAAAAGATACCTTGAGACAAATGACAATGAAAACACAACCATAAAAAATCTATGGGATGTGGCAAAAGCAGTTCTTAGAGGGAAGTTCATAGCAATACAGGCCTTCATCAAAAAAGAAGAAAAATCTCAATAAACAACCTAACTTACCACCTAAAAGAATTAGAAAAAGAAGAAGAAGAACAAACAAAACCTAAAGTCAGCAGAAGGAAGGAAATAATAAAGATCAGGGAGTAAATAAATAAAATAGAGATTTTAAAAATAGAAAAAAATCAATAAAAACAAGAGCTGGTTCTTTGAAAGGGTAAACAAAATTGACAAACCTCTGACCAGGTTCACCAAAAAGAAAAGAGAGTGAACCCAAATAAAAAAAATAAGAAATTGAAAAGGAGAAACCTCAACTGATACTGCAGAACTACAAAAAAAACATAAACCAATACTATGAACAATTATATGGCAACAAATTTGACAACCTAGAAGAAATGGGCAACTTTCTAGAAACATACAGGCCACTAAAATTGAATCAAGAAGAAATAGATGATTTGAACAGCCTAATCACTACAAGTGGAATATAATCTGTAATAATAATAAAAAAACTACCTACAAACAAAAGTCCAGGGTCAGATGGTTTCACAGGTGAATTCTATGGAACATACAAAAAAAATTATACCAATCTTTCTCAAACTCTTCCAAAAGATTGAAGAGGAGGGAACACTCCCAAATACATTCTATGAAGGCACCATCACCCTGTACCAAAACCAGACAAAGACACCACCAAAACAGAAAATTACAGGCCAATATCTTTGATGACTATCGATGCAAAAATTATCAACAAAATATTAGCAAACAGAATCCAACAACACATAAGAAAGATCATACACCAAGACCAAGTGGCATTCATCTGAAGTTCACAAGGATGGTTCAACATTCATAAATCAACGAATGTAACACACCACATAAACAAATGAAAAGTCAAAAACCACATGATAATCTCAGTAGATGCATAAAAAGCATTTGATAACATTCAACATCCATTCATGATAAAAAAAACCTCTTACCAAAATGGGTATACAGGGAACATATCTCAACATAATAAAAGCCATTTATGACAAACCCACAGCCAATACTCAATGGTGAAAAGCTAAAATTCTTCCCAATAAAATCTAGAACAAGACAGGGATGCCCACACATCACTTCGATTCAACATATTATTGGAAGTCCTAGCCATAGCAGTCAGACAAGAAAAAGAAGTAAAAGGTATCCAAATTGGAAAGGAAGAGGTAAAATTGTGACTATATGCAGATGCCATGATACTATATATAGAAAACCCTAAGGACTCCACACAAAAACTATTAGAACTAATATCAAAATTAAGCAAGGTTGCAGACACAAGATTAATATACAGGAATCTGTTGCATTTCTATATATTAAAAAGAAATATCAAAAAGAGGAAGAAAAATATAACCCCATTTAAAATCACATTAAAAAATAAAAGAAATTCACAGAAAGATAGACAAGATGAAAAGGCAGAGGGCTTTGTACCAGATGAAGAAACAAGATAAACCCACAGAAAAACAACTAAATGAAGTGGAGATAGGCAATCTCTCAGAAAAAGAATTCAGAATAATGATAGTGAAGATGATAATGAACCTCAGAAAAAGAAAGGAGGCAAATATGGAGAAGATGCAAGAAATGTTTAACAAAGACCTAGAAGAATTAAAGAGCGAACAAACAGAGATGAACAATACAATAACTGAAATGAAAACTACACTAGAAGGAATCAATAGCAGAATAACTGAGGCAGAAGAACGGATAAGTGACCTGGAAGACAGAATGGTAGAAATCACTGCTGCAGAACAGAATAGAGAAAAAAGAAAGAAAAGAAATGAAGACAACATAAGAGACCTCTGGGACAACATTAAACACAACAACATTCGCATTATAGGGGTCCCAGAAGGACAAGAGAGAGAGAAAGGACTATAGAAAATATTGGAAGAGATTATAGTCAAAAACTTCCCTAACATGGGAAAGGAAATAGCCACCCAAGTCCAGGAAGTGCAGCGAGTCCCACACAGGATAAACCCAAGAAGAAACATGCCGAGACACATAGTAATCAAATTGGCAAAAATAAAAGACAAAGAAAAATTATTGAAAGCAGCAAGGGTAAAACGACAAATAACATACAAGGGAACTCCCATAAGGTTAACAGCCGATTTCTCAGCAGAAACTACACCCAACATAGGAGCACCTCAATACATAAGGCAACTGATAACAGCTATAAAAGAGGAAATCGACAGTAACACAGTAATATTGGAGGACATTAACACTTCACTTACACCAATGGACAGATGATCCAAAATAAAAATAAATAAGGAAAGAGAAGCTTTAAATGACATATAGACCAGATAGATTTAATTGATATTTATAGGACATTCCATCCAAAAACAGCAGATTTCACTTTCAAGTGTGCAAGGAATATTCTCCAGGATAGATCACATCTTGGGTAACAAATAAACCCTCAGTGAACTTAAGAAAATTGAAATCATATCAAGCATCTTTTCTGACCACAACACTATGAGATTAGAAATGAATTACAGGGGAAAAAAATGTGAAAAACACAAACACATGGAGGCTAAACAATATGTTACTAAATAACCAAGAGATAACTGAAGAAATCAAAGAGGAAATCAAAAAATACCTAGAGACAAATGACAATGAAAACACGACGATCCAAAACCTATGGGATGCAGCAAAAGCAGTTCTAAGTGGGGAAGTTTAGAGCTATACAAGCCTACCTCAAGAAACAAGAAAAATCTCAAATAATGCATCTAACCTTACACCTAAAGGAACTAGAGAAAGAAGAACAAACAAAACCCAAATTGAGCAGAAGGAAAGAAATCATAAAGATCAGAGCGGAAATAAATGAAACAGAAACAAAGAAAACAATAGCAAAGATAAATAAAACTAAATGCTGGTTCTTTGAGAAGTGAAACAAAATCGATAAATCATTAGCCAGACTCATCAGGAAAAAGAGGGAGAGGACTCAAATCAATAAAATTAGAGATGAAAAGGAGAAGTCACAACAGACATCACAGAAATACAGAGCATCATAAGAGACTACTACAAGCAACTCTATGCCAACAAAATGGACAACCTGGAAGTAATGGACAAATGCTTAGAAAGGTATAACCTTCCAAAACTGAACCAGGATGAAATAGAAAATATGAACAGATGAATCACAAGTAATGAAATTGACTATGATTAATAATTTTCCAACAAACAAAAGTCCAGGACCACATGGCTTATCAGGTGAATTCTATCAAACATTTAGAGAAGAGCTAATACCCATCCCTCTCAAACTCTTCCAGAAAATTGCAGAGGAAGGAACACCCCCAAACTCATTCTATGAGTGCACCATCACCCTGATACCAAAACCAGACAAAGATACTACAAAAAAGGAAAATTACAGACCAATACCACTGATGAATATAGATGCAAAAATCCTCAACAAAATACTAGCAACCAGAATCCAACAACACATTAAAAGGATTATACACCATGATCAAGTGGGATTTATCCCAGTGATGCAAGGAGTCTTCAATGTACACAAACCAAACAATGGGATACACCATATTAACAAATTTAAGAATAAAAACCATATGATCATCTCAATAAATGCAGAAAAAGCTTCTGACAAAATTCAACACCCATTTATAATAAAAGAAACTCTCCAGAAAGTGGGTATAGAGGGATCCTACCTCAACATAATAAAGGCCATATACGACAAATGCACAGCAAACATCATTCTCAACAGTGGAAAACTGAAAGCATTTCCTCTAAGATCAGGAACAAGACAATGATGTGCACTCTCCCCACTATTATTCAACATAGTTTTGGAAGTCCTAGCCATGGCAATCAGAGAAGAAAAAGAAATAAAAGGAATAGAAATTGGAAAAGAAGTAAAACTGTCACTGTTTGCAGATGACATGATACTATACATAGAGAATCCTAAAGACGCCACCAAAAAACTACTAGAGCTTATCAATGAATTTGGTAAAGTTGCAGGATACAAAATTAATGCACAGAAATCTCTTGCATTCCTATACACTAATGATGAAAAATCTGAAAGAGAAATTAAGGAAACACTCCCATTTACCATTACAACTGAAAGAATAAAATACGTATGAATAAACCTACCTAGGGAGACAAAATACCTGTATGCAGAAAACTATAAGACACTGATGAAAGAAATTAAAGATGATAGCAACAGATGGAGAGATATACCATGTTTTTGGATTGGAAGAATCAATATTGTGAAAATGACTATACTACCCAAAGCATTCTACAGATTCAATGCAATACCTATCAAATTACCAATGGCAATTTTTATGGAACTAGAATTTAAAAATCTTAAAATTTGTATGGAGACACAAAAGACCCCAAATAGCCATAGCAGTCTTGAGGGAAAATAAACGGAGCTGGAGGTATCCAACTCCCTGACTTCAGACTATACTGCAAAGCTACAATAATGAAGAAAATACAGTACTGGCACTAAAACAGAAACATAGATCAATGGAACAAGATAGAAAACCCAGAGATAAACCCATGCACCTATGGTCAACTAATATATGACAAAGGAGGCAAGGATATACAATGGAGAAAAGACAGTCTCTTCAATAAGTGGTGCTGGGAAAACTGGACAGCTACATGCAAAAGCATGAAATTAGAACACTCCCTGACACCATACACAGAAATAAACTCAAAATGGATTCGAGACCTAAATGTAAGACCGGACACTATAAAACTCTTAGAGGAAAACATGGGAAGAACACTCTTTGACGTAAATCACAGCACGATTGTTTTTGATCCACCTCCTAGAGTAATGGAAATAAAAACAAAAATAAACGAGTGTGACATAATATAACTTAAAAGCTTTTACACAGCAAAGGAAACCATAAACAAGATGAAAATACAACCCTCAGAATGGGAGAAAATATTTGCAAATGAAGCAACTGACAAGGATTAATCTCCAAAATATGTAAACAGCTCATGCAGCTCAATATTAAAGAAACAAACAACCGAATCCAACAATGGGCAGAAAACCTAAATAAACATTTCTCCAAAGAAGACATACAGATGGCCAAGAAGCACATGAAAAGCTGCTCAACATAACTAATTATTAGAGAAATACAAATCAAAACTACAATGAGGTATCACTTCACACCAGTTAGAATTGGCATCATCAGAAAATCTACAAACAACAAATGCTGGAGAGGGTGTGGAGAAAAAGGAACCCTCTTGCACTGTTGGTGGGAATGTAAATTGATACAGCCACTATGGAGAACAGTATGGAGGTTCCTTAAAAAACTAAAAATAGAATTACCATATGATCCAGCAATCCCACTACTGGGCATGTACCCAGAGAAAACCATAATTCAAAAAGACACATGCACCCCAGTGTTCATTTCAGCACTATTTACAATAGCCAGGTGATGGAAGCAACCTAAATGCCATTGACAGATGAGTGGATAAAGAAGTTGTGATATATATATACAATGGAATATCTCTCAGCCATAAAAAGGAACTAAATTGAGTCATTTGTTGAGACGTGGATGGATCTAGAGACTGTAATACAGAGTTCAGTAAGTCAGAAAGAGAAAAACAAATATAAAGAGAAAAACAAATATCACATATTAATGCATATATGTGGAACCTAGAAAAATGGTACAGATGAACTGGTTTGCATGGCAGAAATTGAGACACAGATGTACAGAACAAATGTATGGACACCAAGAGGGGAAAACCGTGGGGGGGTGGGGATGGTGGTGTGCTGAATTGGGTGATTGGGATTGACATGTATACATTGATGTGTATAAAATTGATGACAAATAAGTATGTGCTGTATAAAAAATAAAATAAAATAAAATTCAAATGTTAAAGAAAAAAACTAATACTAAACTTTCTTTGGGTTATTTGTATGGAAATATGTTAATATAAATGTTTCAGACATTACATGAAATTCCTAAAAATCTTATATGTTCTGGTATAATGTTATAAGTCATAGCAGAAGAGTAAGACGCGGAAGTCACCTTCCTCTGCTCAAATACATCAGAAATACATCTACACGTGGAACAACTCCTACAGAACACCTACTGAAGGCTGGCAGAAGACCTCAGAGCTCCCAAAAGGCAAGAAACTCCCCACGTACCTGGGTAGGGCAAAAGAAAAAAAGAAAAAACAGAGACAAAAGAATAAGGATGGCACCTGCACCAGTGGGAGGGAGCTGTGAAGGAGGAAAAGTTTCCACACACTAGGAAGCCCCTCCGCGGGCGGAGACTGCGGGAGGCGGAGGCGGGAGCTTCGGGACCGCGGAGTAGTGCACAGCGACGGGTGCGGAGGGCAAAGCGGGGAGATTCC
>NW_020172128.1:30357-30659 GCF_003031525.2 Neophocaena asiaeorientalis asiaeorientalis
TCATGCAGCTCAATATTAAAGAAACAAACAACCGAATCCAACAATGGGCAGAAGACCTAAATAGACATTTCTCCAAAGAAGACATACAGATGGCCAAGAAGCACATGAAAAGCTGCTCAACATAACTAATTATTAGAGAAATACAAATCAAAACTACAATGAGGTATCACTTCACACCAGTTAGAATTGGCATCATCAGAAAATCTACAAACAACAAATGCTGGAGAGGGTGTGGAGAAAAAGGAACCCTCTTGCACTGTTGGTGGGAATGTAAATTGATACAGCCACTATGGAGAACAGTA
>NW_020172128.1:30726-31280 GCF_003031525.2 Neophocaena asiaeorientalis asiaeorientalis
TACCCAGAGAAAACCATAATTCAAAAAGACACATGCACCCCAGTGTTCATTTCAGCACTATTTACAATAGCCAGGTGATGGAAGCAACCTAAATGCCATTGACAGATGAGTGGATAAAGAAGTTGTGATATATATATACAATGGAATATCTCTCAGCCATAAAAAGGAACTAAATTGAGTCATTTGTTGAGACGTGGATGGATCTAGAGACTGTAATACAGAGTTCAGTAAGTCAGAAAGAGAAAAACAAATATTGTACATTAACGCATGTATGTGGAACCTAGAAAAATGGTACAGATGAACAAAAACCAGTTTGTAGGGCAGAAGTTGAGACACAGATGTAGAGAACAAACGTATGGACACCAAGGCAGGAAAACCGTGGGGGGGTGGGGATGGTGGTGTGCTGAATTGGGTGATTGGGATTGACATGTATACATTGATGTGTATAAAATTGATGACAAATAAGTATGTGCTGTATAAAAAATAAAATAAAATAAAATTCAAATGTTAAAGAAAAAAACTAATACTAAACTTTCTTTGGGTTATTTGTATGG
>NW_020172129.1:0-665 GCF_003031525.2 Neophocaena asiaeorientalis asiaeorientalis
ATTTGTTAATATGGTATATCACGTTGATTGATTTGCGTATACTGAAGAGTCCTTGAATTCCTTGGATAAACCCCACTTGATCATGGTGTATGATCCTTTTAATGTGCTGTTGGATTCTGTTTGCTAGTATTTTGTTGAGGATTTTTGCATCTATTGGCCTGTAGTTTCCTTTCTTTGTGACATCCTTGTCTGGTTTTGGTATCAGGGTGATGGTGGCCTCGTAGAATGAGTTTGGGAGTGTTCCTACCTCTGCTATATTTTGGGAGAGTTTGAGAAGGATAGGTGTTAGCTCTTCTCTAAATGTTTGATAGAATTCACTTGTGAAGCCATCTGGTCCTGGGCTTTTGTTTGTTGGAAGATTTTTAATCACAGTTTCAATTTCAGTGCTTGTGATTGGTCTGTTCATATTTTCTATTTCTTCCTCCTTCAGTCTTGGAAGGTTGTGTATTTCTAAGAATTTGTCCGTTTCTTCCAGATTGTCCACTTTATTGGCCTATAGTTGCTTGTAGTAATCTCTCATGATCCTTTGTATTTCTGCAGTGCCAGTTGTTACTTCTTTTTCATTTCTAATTCTATTGATTTGAGTCTTTTCCCTTTTTTTCTTTATAGTCTGGCTAATGGTTCATCAATTTTTTTATCTTCTCAAAGAACCAGCTTTTAGTTTT
>NW_020172130.1:0-903 GCF_003031525.2 Neophocaena asiaeorientalis asiaeorientalis
TCTGTAGCCCAAGAAGGTGGGGACACAAGACCGTCCCCCGGCCCCCCCCGCATCACCCGCGAGGCCGAGCGAGCACCAGTTGTGTCTGCGTGGACGATGAAGGGCTCACGCACAGCCCCCATCTACAGAAGCACAGACTGCAGCCACGTGCGCTGTGGAACAAACACAAGTGTCCATGCAGGACCCGATGTCTGAATGTCAAGGCCATGCCCGGGCCACAGTGAGAAGGTGCATCCCCCATGCAAGCCACAGAGAGGGGATGGGGGGGCCATCTGCGATTCTGAGCTCATCGGGCATCACCCCAGAGGGAGAGGGAGAGGGAGAGGGAGAGAGGTAGAGAGAAGTACAGAGGGAGAGAAAGAGAGAGGGAGGGAGAGACGTCTCTCCCTTCCCTGGGGGTTCTCTAGTGCAGCCAAGGCTGAAAACCACTGCATTTTGGGAGATGGGGCCTCGTGGAAGAGTTAAATAGTCGCTCATGGCATTATTGACGCATACTAAAAAGGCCCCAAATCTTGGGGAGTCAGGGAGAGGAGTGTCGGCTGCCTCGTAAACGAGGAGAGATTGGGCATCAGAGGAGGTGCCTGTGCAGCCTGCGCCCAGGGCCCCACAGACTTCATCTCCCAGCGGTGGTCCTGGGCTGCAAGTCAGCGGGGAGGTCAGGCTGTCCAAGCATCAACGTTGACTTCAGGGCTGATCTAAAAGGCGCCTGGTGTGTGTTGAAGCAGAAAAAAGAGAAAGCAGTAGGGAGAGGATGGGAGTGGGAGTGGGAGTGGGAGGGGTAGGGAGCCCCCCTCCTCAGCACTTCTACCGCTCTCCCTCTCTCTCTCCCCTTCTCCCTCTCTCCCTCTACCTCGCTGCCTCTCACTCTCCCTCTCCCTCCATCTCTCCCTCCATCTCTCCCTC
>NW_020172130.1:1027-1413 GCF_003031525.2 Neophocaena asiaeorientalis asiaeorientalis
TCTTTCCCTCTCCCTCTCCCTCCACCTCCTTCCCTCTCTGGAGAGGGAAGGAGGTGGAGGGAGAGGGAGAGAGAGATGAAGAGGGAGGGGGGAGAGGGAGAGAGAGATGGAGAGGGAGGGGGGAGAGGGAGAGAGAGGGGGGAGAGGGAGAGAGAGAGTGTGGAGAGGGAGAGAGTGATGGAGGGAGCGAAAGATGTCTCTCCCTCACTCTCTCCCTCTCCCTCCCTCCTTTTCCTCCCTTTCCCTCTGGCTACAACTCTCCTCCCTCCATCTCTCCCTCTCCCTCACTCCCTCCCAGAGGCAGAGATAAGGCAGAGAGAGAGATGGAGGGAGAGGGGAGGGAGAGGGAGAGAGGGAGAGGGAGAGGGGGAGTGGGAGGGGGAGAG
>NW_020172130.1:2671-4799 GCF_003031525.2 Neophocaena asiaeorientalis asiaeorientalis
GGAGAGGGAGTGGGGAGAGGGGCGGGGGGGGAGCGAGAGAGGGAAAGGGAGAGACGCAGAGGAAAGGGGGAGAGGGAAGAGAGAGAGAGAGGGGGACAGAGGGAGAAGGAGAGAGGGAGGGGGAGAAGGACGAGAGGAAGCAGGGAGAAAAGAGAAAGAACACACCATCTACATTTCTGTCAAATGACACCGGGGATCCTTAACCAGGAGAATATAACACAGTGAAGCTCTCAGCTGGAACTGGAACTGCAGATGGGGCCAAACACCACCAGGGTGGCCACACATGTCCAGCTGCTGCCCCAGCCCCCTGAGTCTGGTCACCAGGGCTCTGTTTGCTCCAGGGACCTGGGGTTCACCCTGTCACCCTGGAGGTCGGGCCTAGACAGCATGGCCCCAGGCTGGACACACAGGGGGAAAAGCATCCCCACAGGCCAGCTTGTGCGAGCCGATTCAGCTGCCAGGTTCTAGAGGCCCGGGATCACCCTGTGGCCCATGAAACCCGGGAGCCAGGAGGGTCTTGCATCGGGATTCCTGTCCGTTGGACTGTAACTTTTATGTAAGGAATCTTGGAAACAGTAGTAACAAGACTGAATTCGAACGAGTTTTAGGATATTATGGACCACTCCGAAGTGTGTGGGTTGCTAAAAACCCTCCCGGCTTCGCTCTTGTTGAAAATGAAGATCCCCGAGATGCAGCGGATGCTGTCTGAGAAGTAGACGGGCGAACACTCTGTGGCTGCCGAGTAAGAGTGGACCTGTCGAACGGGGAAAGGAGACGTCGAAATCGTGGCTGCCTTCTTCTTGGGGTCGTCGCCCTCGAGATGATTATCGGAGGAGGAGTCCTCCCCCTCACCACAGATCTCCAAGACGGAGAAGCTTCTCCCGCAGCCGGAGCAGGTCCCTTTAGTAGATATAGGAGAAGAGAGAGATCACTGTCCCAGGAGAGAAATCGCAAGCCGTCCCGATCTTTCTCTAGGTCTCCTAGACGATCCAGGTCAAATGAAAGGAAATAGCAGACCACTTTGCAAGAGGAGTGGTGCACAGGAAATACCTTCATTTGACAGGAGTATGTACAGAAAATTCAAGTTTCGTTTGAGACTTCCGAAGCTTGATGCACTTTTTAAATGTTTTAGTTGTTCACATTTGTTTGTCTCTTGGAACAGTGACACATAAAGGTGTCATTCTCTGTGGTTTGAAATGGGTCATATGAGGCATGTAATATGAAGAGTTGTTTCTTTACAATGTTCTCCTAAGCAAAATTGATTTTGCTTTGAATTTTTGGTCTTGGCTAGACTGATAATAAAACTCTAACTCCTGCCCACCTAAAGTGTGATGTTTATTATTATGGAAACAACACTGGCAAACATTGAAAAGGCTTTCTGTAGCTGAGATACGGTATGCAGCTGTAGTTAAGCAAGCAGTCCATAAAAGGTGTCTGTGAACACAAGCCAGCAGGTAGAAATGAAAGCCGCACCCTTACCCTAGATTAGAGGTTTAAGAATTCCACTAGTCTTCACACTGGACAAGAGGTTGTCCAGTGAGTTTAGAATCTAAGAAGTTTCAAGGAAGTTAGTTTACCTTTGAGTTAGGTCATAAGTCCCCTCTGTGATTGCTGTACATGAATACATAGCTCTTTGTAATGTTTTTTGGAAGTTGAGATTATCAAGATACCAATGTCCTGCCAGATTAAGAGTATATTGTAGAGCTGTACTTTGAGTTACTGGGCAATTTTTTTTCATGCTGTCATTTGTAACATGTTTTGTGAGAATCCTTGGGATTAAAGTTTTGGTTCCAAAAGGAAAAAAAAAAGGATCCACCTGCCAATGCAGGGGACACGGGTTTGAGCCCTGGTCCGGGAAGATCCCATGCGCCGCAGATCAACTAAGCCCGTGGGCCACAACTATTGAGCCTGCGCTCTAGATCCTGGTAGCCACAGCTACTGAGCCCCCATGCCACAACTACAGAAGCCCGCACATCTAGAGCCTGTGCTCTGAAGCAAAAGAAGCCACTGTAACGAGAAGCACGTGCTTGCAACAAAGAGGAGCCCCTGCTTGCCGCAACTAGAGAAAGCCCACGTGCAGCTATGAAGACCCAACGCAGCAAAAAAAAAAAAAAAAAAAAAACCTTCT
>NW_020172130.1:5073-9407 GCF_003031525.2 Neophocaena asiaeorientalis asiaeorientalis
AGCACTCTGTACAGATCTTTGCAACTTTTTTGTAACTCTAAGCTATTCTAAAATTAACCAACTACTAAACAGAGATAAGAATGTTATTTCCCTGATTTGAACATGCCTGTGTTTGTTTTCATGGTCACATTTGTGCTATCTGGATGTGTCTTGGAATCAGTAGCAAAGGAGAGTTGCCAGCCCCTGGGAAGATGCGGCTGGTTTGCAGGTGGCTTGCTCTGGAGCGGAAGACCACGGTGGGAAGTCTGCAGCCTCGGGCTGCATTTAGAACCGTGGGAGGGGATGGGCCAGCTCAGTTAGGGATGGAACCTATAAATAAAACTCTTTTTCTTTTCCATTATGGCTTATCACAGGATATTGAATATAGTTCCCTGTGCTAGACAGTAGGACCTCGTAGCTTATCCATCCTATATTTAATAGTTTGCGTCTGCTAACCCCAAACTCCCAATCCAACCCTCCCTCACTCTTTCTCCCCCTTGGCAACTACGAGTCTGTTCTCTATGTCTGTGAGTCTGTTTTTGTTTCGTAGACAAGTACATTTGTGTCGTATTTTAGATTTCACATATAAGAGATCATATATGTGTCTTTCTCTTCTGACTAACTTCACTTAGTATGATAATCTCTAGGTCCATCCACGACGTTGCTGCAAATAGCATTATTTCATTCTTTTTATGGCTGAATATATTCCATTGTATATATGTACCACATCTTCTTTATCCATTCACCCATCAGTGGACATTTAGGTTGCTTCCACATCTTGCCTATGATAAATAGTGATGCAATGAACATTGGGGTGCATGTATCTTTTCTTTCTTTCTTTCTTTCTTTCTTTTTTTTCTTTCTTTCTTTCTCTCTTTCTTTATTTTTTTGTCACACTGCATGCATGTGGGATCTTAGTTCCCTGGCCAGAGATGGAACCCATGCTCCCTGCACTGGAAGCACAGAGTCTTAACTACTAGACCACCAGGGAAATCCCATGGGTGTATGTATATATTTGAATTAGAGTTTTCTCCAGATCTTTGCCCAGGAGTGGAATTGCGGGACGCTATGGCAGCTGTATCTGTTCTCGGCACGTCTCACATCAAACACCTGCACTCCAATCCTTGCTCTCAACGTCATCTTCGGGGAACACAAACTGCGACAGGGACCTTGACAAGAAGAAATGGCTCAGGGAAAAGCTACCTGCACAGGGAGGAGATAGAGGCCATCGACTCTGGGGTGCGGCGGGGAGAGTGGACACAGAGATTCGTCATTTCATCCCTGATACTCAGCCCTCCTGGCTGCCCCACTCTAGGTCACCTCGGGATACAGAGTTGACCCGGTTAGAGTCCCTGCCTGTGCAGGAATCTCGGGGCACCAGCGGGTCTGAATAATATTAGTGCAGGGTCTCCCCCATGGCACTGGGGTTGTTCGGGGCGGGTCATTCTCTGCTGGGGGCCCCTCCTGGGCACTGTGTGGGGTTCAGCAGCATCCCTGTCCCCACCCATTTGATTCCAGGGGCCCCTCCCCCCCAGTTGTGACAACCACAGATTTTCCCCAGACATCACCGAAGAACTGGGTGAGGCGGAAGCAGGGTGGCCCTGGGTGAGGACAGCTGTGTTGAAGCAACCAGCCTGGCTTAGGGCAAGGTCTGCCCCAATCCCGTCAGAGCCTGCATTTAGAACTGCCCCTTCCCTCTCCCACCTCCCATGCCCTGCAGTGGTCTCCGAGACATCATCCCCATGTAAGAAATCACACCTTCTCAGTTTACTGTCCCCAGCACCTAGAAGAGTGTCTGCTATGTAGTAGATGCTTCATAAGTACTTGCTGAATAAAGGAGTTTGAATAAAGGGATGAGTGGATGAATGAATGAAGGTTACCATGGAAGGAGGGGGGAGATTCCCTTTCTGGCTCTCGGGGGTTGGGATAGCAAGTGAAAGATCCAACCTAAACAGGCTGACCAGCCTTCTGGGGTTCCCCGGAAATGAGGGTTTCCCCACAGTTCCAGCGCTCAAATCTGAGCGGTCCTGGACAAACTGGGGGCGGGTGTTGGTCACCCTGTGTAAACACAGTAACAATTCCAACTGCAATAGCAATGGCCAAGGACCTCTACGGTCTTATTGACCAGGCACAGTTCTTCACCTGGCGGGGAAGGGTGGGCCGGGATTGGAATTCCGGTGATCCAGGGTGGGCGGGTGAGGGCACAACCCGGGCTTGTGTAGGGGAGTCCAGGAAGGTTCTGGAGGAAGTGACAGTGACACAGGAGGGAGGGAGGAGTCTAAGGAAGAACATCCCACACGACAACGTGTGCCAATGGCCCTGGGCCCAAGTTCACACCCGACCAGGGCTTGCTTTTTTTCTTTTTTTCTAATTTACTTTTTCCCACATGGATATGCAATTGTCCTAATGCCATTTATTGAAAACTCCTTAATTTCCCCACTTTCTGTCATATCAAGTTCTCACCTATCTGTTTCTGGACCCTTATTCTCTACCATAGAGCTATACGTCCCATTCTTGCACCACTAGGGCTGTTTCATCACTATAACTTTATTTTTTATTCATTTATTTCTTTGGCCGTGCCGGGTGGCACGTGGGATCTTATTTCCCTGACCAGGGATCGAACCCGCACCCCTTGCAGTGGAAGCTCGGAGTCTTAATCGCTGGACCTCCAGGGAAGTCCCCAGGGCTTGCTTTGACATCCGTCGAATGGTGGCGGGTGGGCACGGGGAGCAGCTGTCTGTGAGCCATCCTGTGTAGAAATGCAGGGTGGAGGGCAGGACAGCTGGAGCGGGAGGGGAAGAGGCGGAGGAGGGAGGGAGGGATGGCGGGCAGGCGAGAGACAGACAGACAGTTTCTGGAGACAATAGCTCTGGCCGTGTCCTAGGGCATGAAAGCTGAAAATAGCTCCTAGTGCTGGGAGCCTTGGAGCCGGAGCCTGGGAGCCAGGGGACTGGCTCTCCTCCCTGGTGTGTGTGTGGTGGGGGGGGGCTCTGGACTTCTCAGGCTGGGAATGGGGTGCACGGAGCAGGGACGAAGCAGGGACCCTTCTCTCTGGGACCTCGCGGGCCGTCCTTAGCTCACAAAGCTGAGCCACTCCTGGCCGTACGAGTGGGGGGCTTATCCTCCCTGTCCCCTGGATCACAGCCCCTCACACACAACTTCCCCGTGTGTGCTCCCAGCAACCAAGAGAATCTGTTTTTAAAAGATTTGGGGGAGGGGGGTAAACATACAAACAAGAGCAGAATGGATACTTTTTCCGAATGGGAATGGCTCTGTGTAACCCCATCCCCAGGGTAACCAGAGTCCTGACCTCTAACACCCTTGACGAGTCAGCCTTGGTCTGGGCTTGCAGACCCACGGAAGCTTCCTCATCCCCTCCTTCAGACCCCGTCTCTCCCTCGGCGAGGGAGATACATACAGGCCCAGGCCAGATACATACATACATACATATAATACCTATACAACATATACACATACAGGTATACAACATATATACACACCTATATATCAATATACACTGTATAATACATACATACAGTGTACGTATACTGTACATATACACACCCATATATCAATATATGGGTGTGTGTATATATACAGCATGCTCACCTTTATAATATGTTTACTGTATATACACACATACATACACACAAATATATAGGCTTGTATGTATACTGTATATAGTACTTACACATATACTACAAACGCATGCACATACAAACATATGTGTATGCATATATATATATAATATGTATACACACATATACAAATTAATAGGCTTGTACATATTCAATATTTTTACATATATAGTTTCGTTTTAAGGAGTTGACTCTCGTGACCGTGAGGCAGGCAAGTCAGGGCAGGACTCTGGGCTGGAGACACAGGGAAGAGCTGATGTCCCCAGTCCATTGGAGGAACACTTCCCTCTTTCTAGGGCACCTCATTTTTCTCTCCAGTCCTTCAACTGATGGATGAGGCCCAACCACGCCGCGGCACTGACAATCTCCTTTACGCAAAGTGGACCAATTTCAGTGTTAATCTCTCCTGAAAAATACCTTCCTGGCCACATCTGGAATAATGTTTGTGGTTGCCGGGGCCCCACGCAGTGCGCACATGAGATTAACCATCCCCGTGGCGATGATGACACTTTATTTTCTCCCTTGACCATTGTCACTACTATTCCAATTAAAATGGCAGTGCTATGAGGGCAGGGCATTTCCTTTTTTGCCAGTACTGAGCGTCCGCGGTCTGGTGCCTAGCATAGGCTAAATACACGGCATTTTTGTGAACAGAAGCCGGGATTCCAGCTGTCGTATTCAATAGGAATGATAGTCTTATTATTGGGGGGGAGGGGG
>NW_020172130.1:9512-10531 GCF_003031525.2 Neophocaena asiaeorientalis asiaeorientalis
CCTCTTCCCCCACGGCGCGCGCTGAGCCCACCGAGAAACGGAGCGACTCGAGTCGCCAGACCCTCTTTGGAGCCCCCCTTCCCGCCCCGCCGTGGTTCTCCGCGGCAGTTTCCAGCCCCCGCGCGCAGGGTGGGCAGAGGGGAGCCGGCGCCGGCCGGGGGCGCCGACTCGGCCGCGGGGACCCCGCGCTTCCGAGGGGCGCCCGAGCCGGTCTGCGGTTGTCTCTGCAGGGCTGGGGACCCCGGTCCCCCCGGGCCTGGACTGCCGGCGGGCTTGCCCTTCTGTACTTTAGGATTTGACACGTAGGGTTTCTTTTTCCTGGTAGTTTATTCTTAGCGCTGTCAACGTACTGAGTTTTAAAAAATTTTTTTTTTAATTTTCAGGGCACCCTTTCCTCCCTCTCTCCAGTTTTTTTGTGTTTCTGTTTTGTTTTGTTTTAGTTAGGCATTTTGTCCCTCTGATCTTGAGTGGGTGGGCTGGCAGGACACTTGGAGAGGAGGCGTTCTGTCCCCTGGTCTTGAGTGGCCTTTGGAAAATGACAGGCCAGACGGAAATTTAATTGAATTGAGTTGATATATAATATTGTATCTGTCCAAGGTGTACAATGTGATGATTGATATATATATATATAGTGTGTGAAATGATCACCACACTAAGTTTAGTTAACCTTAATTCACATAATTACAAATGTTATCTTTGTGATGAGAACTTTCAAGATCTACTCTCTTAGCAACTTTCAAACATAAAATACGGTATTGTTAACTGTAGTGACCGAGCTGTACATTGCATCACCATTACTCACTTGTCTTATAACTAGAAGTTTTTACCTTTTGATCGTCTTCCCTCATTTTCCTCACCTCCAACCCCCAGCTCTGGCAACCGTCATTCCATTCTTTCTATCGTGAGTTCAGTATTTTAGATTTCATATATGAGATCATAGAGTATTTATCTTTCTCTGTCTGACATTTCATTTAGCAGAATGCCCCCCAAACCCACCCATGTGGTCACAAATAGCCAGA
>NW_020172131.1:0-170 GCF_003031525.2 Neophocaena asiaeorientalis asiaeorientalis
ATATTGGCCTGTAGTTTTCTTTCTTTGTGACATCCTTCTCTCGTTTTGGTGTCAGGGTGGTGGTGGCCTTGTAGAATTGAGTTTGGGAGTGTTCCTCCCTCTGCTATATTTTGGAAGAGTTTGAGAAGGATAGGTGTTAGCTCTTCTCTAAATGTTTGATAGAATTTGCC
>NW_020172131.1:233-434 GCF_003031525.2 Neophocaena asiaeorientalis asiaeorientalis
CTTGTGATTGGTCTGTTCATATTTTCTATTTCTTCCTGATTCAGTCTTGGCAGGTTGTGCATTTCTAAGAATTTGTCCATTTCTTCCAGGTGGTCCTTTTTATTGGCATGGAGTTGCTTGTAGTAGTCTCTTAGGATGCTTTGTGTTTCTATGGTGTCTGTTGTAACTTCTCCTTTTTCATCTCTATTTTTATTGATTTGA
>NW_020172132.1:0-13307 GCF_003031525.2 Neophocaena asiaeorientalis asiaeorientalis
AGGCAACATTCTTAACTTGTAGCAAAAGCAATAGAATACAATACTTTAAGTCAAAGTAACAGATCTAACATGGAGTCAGATTTGTTCTTCGTTATTGCAATTGGCCTGCCTGTATCCACCCTCGCCGCCTATAGCTTCTTCTCCACATGGCAGCCAGTTTATAAGAATTCAAGTATAAGAAAAAAAAGCCTTGCTGTTCCTCAACACACCAAGCACACTTCCACCTCAGGCCTCTGCATTTTTTCCCCTGTCCAGAATGCCCCAAGTTAACTGCTTGGCTCTCTCCCTCTCTGACACCTCATCAGAGACTCCCTCCCTGACCAACCTAGCTAAACTAGCACACCTCTGTCTCCTATCATTCTCTTAACCTACCATTATTTTTCTTATTTATCAGCACCTAACTTACATTTCTTATATATTATCGGTCTCCCTTGCACTGTACTGTAAGCTCTGTAAAGGCAGGGACTTCTCTTTTGTACTTTGCCCTATCCTCAATGCCTACAGCAGTACCTGACAATATAGCAGCTGTTCAGTAAGGTGATTAAATCTTCAAATTAAGCTCTGGGAGCACAAAGGAGTACTTTGCTCTGCTGGAAGAAGTGGGACTTTCTAGAAAATGACTGAGTTAATCTGGTGAAGGTGAAGGGAGAATATTCCAGACAGAAGGGAGTATGTGGGAAGTCAAGGCACAGAGGTATGGAATAACTCTTTATATGTAGTGAACTACAGCAGTTTCAGTATGACTTGGTGAAAAGCAATTAAGTGGGAAGTAGTGGCAGATAACACTGAGGAAGAAGGTAGAAAACAGGGCAGGTCATTCGAGACCTTGGTATGCCATGCCAGACTAGGACTTTTTCTTGCGGGCCGTGGGAAATCATTGAAAGGCTTCAATGGGAAAGTTATGTGGGCAGATTTTGGTTTGTATCTAGAAGGAGAAGCTGAGAGAGACCCAGGGACCTAGTTAATAACTGAGACTTGAGTAAAGGAGGATATGTGTATCGGAGGTCCTTTATGTCTCTTTACATAAGACTAAATTTCACTGCAGAATTTGAAGTAGTCCTTAGAAAACACATGTTTTCTGGTATTTATAGCCCTGATTTCTCTAGGGGTATAAAAGTACCATTTAGAGAGAAAGAAACCTCTACGTTTATGAATCTGGTACATTTTAAAGTGTACCTGTTTATTATTTCTGCCTCGCCATTTATCAGATGTCTGTCCACATTGCCTATATTTATCAGCTCTTCTTTTATTTTGTATTTGCTTTATCTCTGAATATCCTGAGAGACTGAATTTAAATTACTTATTTAGCACTTAACTAATACAGTCCCCCTCTGTTTATTTTAAAAGAGAAACAAAAAAGAAAAACCATGTAACTTTTCTTTTAGAAATCAACATATCATGTATCTTTTGGGGGTCCAGTGGTTTCTTTTTGTTTTTGAGGACGGTCAGGGAAAGTAAATTCATTGATTTGGGGTGTCTTTTTCCAGACTTTAGAATTTTGGTTTACATGAAGAGGAGTTAGAGGCATGGCTACAGTGAACAATTATTTGACAGGAGGAAATGCTGTTGTCAGAGACAGAGTGGCAAAGCCAGAAATAGGTTTTCTTACAGGCATTTCTTTGCTTTTATTCTACTTCAGTACCTCACTTTGTGTTTGTCCCAAGGAGTCCCTAAACTGTGCCCTGGGAAATCCTTATTTATTATGTCAAGGATTATAGTAGGCATTTCTCAAATGCTTATTGGATTGTCATTAGTGGTAACCAGCTTTTTAAAATATGGAGAGTATGTTTTTTCCTGATTAAGACTAATGGCTTTTCTAAATAGAGCTGATTGTATCTTCATGTTATTGTGAGAGCAGGGCAGCAGCCTGTATTTGGACACCACCTCAATGAAGGCTTATTTTGTCTTGGATGCTGGAGAAATCCTAGTGTGCTGTGTCCGTTACCTCATATTCCTTCCAGACAGAGGACCTGCTGTTGTGAAGGAACATTCCTACATTGGACATGAATCTCCTGGGGTTCTCCATACTGCCAGGCTCCATCATCCTCTGACAAGGGCCGTGACACAGCACTCCTCACATTCAGCTGCAAGTCTGATGAGAAACAAAAGGGGCTTTCTCCTTGGCACACCATGGACAGCCTCTGAAATGTTAGCTCTCCCTGTTGCTTACAGCTTTTGTCATTCCAATTACCTTGGACTTGATTGTGACTTCTTTCCACTTTCCCAGCCCAGCAGAAGATAGGCTACCTTCCTCATCTTGATTAGAGTTATACATGAGAATTTGAATATAGCTGCAAAGGAAAGAAAGAATAAGAGCCAGCCTTCCCAAATCATGGTCTTGGGGGAAATTATCTTTGGTGTCTGAACTTTTGTTTTGGCCAGGGCAGGGAGCCAATTTTATCTTTTTTGTTTTTGCTTGCTTTTTAGATTAAAAAAGAAAATACTGAGAATAATAAAACAAACACTCATGTTCACATTGTTCAGAACTGATGATTTTTAATATTTTACCCTTCAAGTTTATTTTTTCATTGAAATAAATAATATTACAGATAAAATTGGAGTACGTTTTTGCCTCTATTCTTAGTCCTATTCGTTACTCCAAGAAGTAACCAACCACTGGCAGGAATTTGATGTATATCCTTGATGTCTACTTATTATACTTTATATATCCGTTAAAATATAAAGTAGGATCTTATAATTCTTTGTCATTATACATTTTAAATTCTTCTTATGTAGCTTTTCAATCTGATCTTTTCACTTTGTATTTTGTTGAAAAGAAGTTTTAAAAACTTAATATGACGTGTATCAATGCTTTGCTCTACAGTTTATTCTTATTCCATCTTATTTAAGAAATCATTTCCTTTGTGAAGATCACTGAAGGTGATCTTCTGGGCTTTTTTCTAAAAGTGATTTCACATTTATGTCTTTGATCTATCTGGAATCTATTTTTGTGTTTAGTCTCAAATAGAGATCGAAGTCTTTGTTTTTTTTCTTCCATATTGATAATTGGTATTCACCATTGACCTGTAATGCCAGCTCTGTTATAGATCTAGTTATTTTATGTGCATTCATGGTTCTTTGTCAGGGTCCTGTTCTATTCCATTGATGTATTTTTTTTTTACTGGAGTATAATTGCTTTGCAATGTTGTGTTAGTTTCTGCTGTACAATGAAGTGAGTCAGCTATGTGTATATCCCCTCCCCCACATATGTCCACTCCCTCTTGGACCTCCCTCCTACCCCCACCCCCATCCCACCCATCTAGGTCGTCACAGAGCACCAAGCTGAGCTCCTTGTGCTTTATAGCATGTTCCCACTAGCTGTCTATTTTATGCATGGTAGTGTATATATGTCAATCCTAATCTCCCAATTCGTCCCACCTTCCCTTTCTCCCTTTGTGTCCACATGTCTGTTCTCTACGTCTGTGTCTCTATTCCTGCCCTGCAGATAGGTTCATCTGTACCATTCTTCTAGATTCCATATATATGTGTTAATGTACGATATTTGTTTTTCTCTTTCTGGCTTACTTCACTCTGTATGACAGACTCTAGGTCCATCTTCATCTCTACAAATGACCCAATTTCGTTCCTTTTTATGGCTGAGTAATATTCCATTGTATATATGTACCACATCTTCTTTATCCATTCCTCTGTCGTTGGACGTATAGGTTGTTTCCATGTCCTGGCTATTGTAAATAGTGCTGCAATGAACATTAAGGGTACATGTGTCCTTTTGAATTATGTTTTTCTCAGGGTATATGTACATTAGTGGGATTGCTGGGTCATATGGTAGTTCTATTTTTAGTTTTTTAAGGAACCTCCGTACTGTTCTCCACAGTGGCAGTATCAGTTTACATTGCCATCAACAGTGCAAGAGGGTTCCCTTTTTTCCCACACCCTATCTTTTGTCCATTCCTGTACCATTACAGACTTGCTCAGTTATATTGCTAAATTATAGTTAAGTCTGAATTCCCAAGTTGAACTTGTTTGTAAAATATTAAGTGTTCTTTTTCAAGACTGCAGAATTTAATTTTATAATGTTATTTGGGAATGTTTCCCTATATTTTCATATTTAAAATTATACTATAATATTCTTTTCTACTGTTCTTTTCTGGTTTTGGGTTGGTAATTTTATATTTTTCTATGAAATTATTTTAAGTTTAAAATTCTATAGTCAGGGACTTCCCTGGCAGTCCAGTGGTTAAGACTTCACCTTCCAATGCAGTGAGGTATGGGTTCGATCCCTGGTCGGGAAGCTAAGATCCCACATGCCTCGTGGCCAAAAAAACCAAAACATAAAACAAAAGCAATATTGTACCAAATTCAATAAAGACTTTAAAAATGGTCCACATCAAAAAAAAACTAAAAAAAGAAAAACTTAAAAAAATTTTATAGTCATTCATAATATTATTATTTGAGGGTAGGTGTTTAAGTTTTTAAATTATTTTCTTCTATTTAGTTCTCATTTGGACTAAGTAATATTTCCACATAATACCCGTTTGAAAATTTTTTTAAATGTATAGACCAAAACCCAAGTTTTCCCACTTTTATCCTTAACAGCCACTCAAGTGTTTGGTCCCTAGGCAACTACTGACACTAGCTTCTTATTATAGTTCTCATTGCTATTCAGTGCATATTTTTTTATACATAAGTGGTACAAAGAAATACACATCTTGCCTTTTTCATTTATCAGTAGATCTTCAATATCATTACATGAGGGATATTTGTGATTAAAAAATGTACTATATCAGTATTTATCTCCTTTTTCTTTCCTGTTATGTTTATTTCTGCTTTTCTCTTTTTTCTTGATTGGTCCTGCTAAATGATTATTTTTTAGTAGTGTCCTTTGTTTAAAATCAGGTTTACTGAGATATAATTGACATATAGTTCTACCCTTTTAGTATACATTTCTGTGTTTGACAAACACTACAGTTACATAACTGTCAACACAATCAGAATATACAACAGTTCCATAACCGCCCCCCCCCAAAAAATTTTTGAATTCCTCAAACCTTCCCCTGACTCTCACCTTTTGGCAACCACTGATCTGTTTTCTGTCCCTGTAGTTTTTTTTACTTTTCTGGAATGTCATATAAATGGAATCATATAATACATAGCCTTTTTTTCAGCTGAAGTTTTTATTGAGATAGTTGTAGATTCACATGCAGTTGTAATAAATAATACAGCCAGATCCCATGTACCATTTAACTAGTTTCCCCCAATAGTAAAATTTTGCAGAACTGTAGTATAGTATCACAATCAGGATCTTAACATTGATAAGACTCCACTGATCTTATTCAGATTTCTCCAGTTTTACTTGTATACATTTGTTTGTGTGTGTGTTTGTTTAGCTCTGTACATCTCATTGTAAGTTTATTGTCAAGATACTGAACAGTTCCATTACCAGAAGGACCTCTCAGGTTGCCCTTTTAAAACCACACTCAACTCCCTGCTCACTCCTCAACTCCCATCCCTGTGCCCTAGCAACTACTAATCTTATCTTTTTTTCCAAAATTTTACCATCTCAAACATTTTACATAAATGGAATCATATGGTATTTAATCTTTTGGGATTTTTTTTTCCACTTAGCTTAATTCCCTGTAGATTCATCCAAATTGTTGCGTATGTCAGTTTGTGCCTTTTATTGCTGAATAGTGATGAAACAATAAAGCAAATACTAAAAAATTCTGTGGTATGTATGTACCACAGTTTGTTTAAACATTCACCTGTTGAGGAACATCTGGATTGATTCCAGTTTGGGGTTATTCAAATAAGATAATCTATGAATATTTTTATACCAGTTTTCATTCCCCTGGGATAAATAAACTACACTTGCTGAGTACTATGGTAATTGCATGTTTAGTTTTATAAGAAACTACTATACTGTTTTTTAGAATGGCTGCACCGTTTTACATTCCCACCAGCAATCAATGGGTGATAAAATTTCTCTGCATTCTTGCCGGCACTTGGTGTTTTCACTATTTTTACGTGTTAGCCATTCTGATAGGTGTGTAATATCTCATGATTTTAATTTTCATTTCCCTGATGGCTAAAGTTGTTGAATATCTTTTCATGTGCTTCCTGGACGTCTGTAAAGCCTCCTCAGTGGATATCTATTCATGGTTTTTGTCCAGTTTTTGATTGGCTTGTTCCTTTACTGTTGAGTTTGAGAGCTCTTTATAAATTCTAGATACTAGTCCTTTGTTACATATGTGGTTTGTAAATATTTTCTGTTAGCATGTAGCTTGTCTTTTCATTGTTTTTACATGATCTTTTATAGCTCAAAAATTTTTAATTTTGATGAGGTTCAGTTGATCAATTTTTCCTTTTATGTACTGAGCTTTTAGTGTCAAGAACCCTTGGCCTAGCCATAGATATTGAAGATTTTCTTTTTTTTTTCCTCCATAGTTTTATAGTTTTACATTGGACATTTAAATCCATAATCCTTTTTGAGTTAATTTTTGTGCAAAGTGAGACGTTTGGGTTGAGGTTCATTTTTTTGGCCTATGGTTGTCCAATTGCTCCAGCACCATTTGTTGAAAAGACGGTTTTCCCTCATTTCATTGCTTTTGCAACTTTAAAAAAAATTGAAATAGTCTATTTGTGTGGGTATATTTCTGGGTTTTCTATTCTGTTCCACTGATCTATGTCTGTTGTCCCACCAACACCAAGTACTGTAGCTGTAATAATAAGTTGTAATATCATGTGGAATGATTCTTCTCACTTTGTTCTTCAAGATTGTTTTAGCTATTCTAGGGCCTTTGCCTATCTATATAAATTTTAGACTAAACTTGTCTTTGTTTACAAATAATCTTTCTGGGATTTTGAAAGGAATTTTATTAAACTTACAGATGAGTTTGAGGAATATTAATGTATTTACTATATTAGATCTTCCAATGCATGCACACAGTATGTCTATACATTTATTTAGGCATTCTTTGATTTCTTCCATAAGCATTTTATAATTTTTGACATACAAGTCTTGTAAGTCTTTTGTTAGATTTACACCTAAGTATTTCAGGTCATTTGCAAATATAAAAAATTGTATTTCTTTCCAGTTTATATGACTGTTTCTTTTTCTTGCCTTATTACAATGGCTGTAACTCCCAGTACCTGTGTTGCATGAGAGTGTTTTGCTTCCAATCTTAGGGGAAAATATTCAGTGTTTTACCACTAAGTATAATGTTTCAGCACTAAGTATAATGTTAGCTATAGGTTTTTTGGAGATGTTCTGTATCAAGTAGTTCCCCTCTATTTCTAACATGCTGAGAGTTTTTATCAAAAATAGAATTTTTTCAAATGCTTTTTCTGTGTCAATAAATATTACATGATTTTTCTTCCTTAGCTGCTTGATATGGGAGTTATATTGATTGATTTTCAAGTGTTGAAGCAGCTTTGCATACCTATAATAAATTCTACTTTGTTATAGTGTGTATTTCTTTCTATACATTGTTGGATTTAGTTTGCAAATATTTTGTTGAGGATTTTTGTGTCTAACATCATGAGAGATATTAGTATGTCATATTCTTTTTTTGAAACTGTTTACGTGCTTTTGGTATCAGTAGCACTGGCTTCATAAAATGAGTTGGGAAGTTTTTTCTTCTCTTCTATTTTCTGGACAAGATTGTGTAAAATTGGTGTTAATTACCCTTTTTTTTATCATTTAAAACAATTATTCCATCAAAAACAATCCAATCAAAAACAACAGAATACACATTTTTCGCAAGTGCTCATGGAACATTCTCCAGGATAGATCATATCTTGGGTCACAAATCAAGCCTTGGTAAATTTAAGAAAATTGAAATTGTATCAAGTATCTTTCCCGACCACAATGCTATGAGACTAGATATCAGTTACAGGAAAAGATCTGTAAAAAATACAAACACATGGAGGCTAAACAATACACTACTTAATAACAAAGTGATCACTGAAGAAATCAAAGAGGAAATCAAAAAATACCTAGAAACAAATGACAATGGAGACACGACGACCCAAAACCTATGGGATGCAGCAAAAGCAGTTCTAAGAGGGAAGTTTGTAGCAATACAATCCTACCTTAAGAAACAGAAAACATCTCGAATAAACAACCCAACCTTGCACCTAAAGCAATTAGAGAAAGAAGAACAAAAAAACCCCAAAGCTAACAGAAGGAAAGAAATCATAAAGATCAGATCAGAAATAAATGAAAAAGAAATGAAGGAAATGATAGCAAAGATCAATAAAACTAAAAGCTACATATCAACAACAAAAAAAAATAAAAATAAAACCTTTTTATTTCTACTAAAATACACATAACAAAATTTACCACCTTAATTATTTTTAAAAATTGTGGTAAAATATACATAAGATAAAATTTACCATCTTAGCCATTTTTAACTGTACATTTCAGTAGTGTTAAGTATATTTATACTGTTGTGCAATGAATCTCCAGAAAGGTTTTTCCTCTTGCAGAATTGAAACTCTATATTTATAAAATGTCAACTCTCCATCACCCTCTCCCTGCAGCTCCTTACAACCACCTGACAACCATCATTCTACTTTCTGTCTCTATGAATTTGACTACTCTAGATATCTTATATAAAAAGAATCATATAGTATTTTTGTGACTGACTTATGTCACTTAGCATAACATCTTCAAAGTTCATCAATGTTGTAGCATGTGACAGGATTTCCTTCCTTTTTAAGGCTGAAAAATATTCCATTGTATGTATATACCACATTTTGTTTATCCATTCATCCATCAGTAGACATTTGGTTCGCTTCCACTTCTTGGCTATTTTGAATAGTGCTGCTGTGAACATGGGTGTGCAGATATCTCTTCAAGACCCAGCTTTCAGTTCTTTTGAATCCCAGAGGTGGAATTGTTGAATCATATGGTAATCCTCTTTTTAAGTATTGAAGAACCACCATACTGTTTTCCTTGGTGGTTGTATGATTTTACAGTTACAACAACAGTGCACAAGCGTTCCAGTTTCTCCACCAAGCAACACTTGTTATTTTGTGTTTTTTAAATAGTATCCATCCTAATGGGTGTAAGGTGTTACCTCACCGTGGTTTTGATTTGTATTTGTTTGATGATTAGTGATGTTGAATGTCTTTTCATATGCTTTTTGGTCATTTGTATGTCATCTTCGGAGAAATGTCTGTGTGAGTGCTTTGCCCATTTTGAAATCTGTTTTTTTTTTTTTAATTTTTCTTGATGTTGAGTTTTAGGTTTCTTTATGTATTGTGGATATTAACCCCTTATCATATATATGATTTGCAAATATTTTCTCCCATTCTATAAGTTGCCTTTTAGCTCTGTTCATTGTATCCTTTGATGTACAGATGTTTTTTAGGTTTGATGTAATCCCATATGTCTATTTTTGCTTTTGTTGTCTGTGTTTTTGGTGTAGTATCTAAGAAATCATTGCCAAATCCATTGTCATGAAGATTTTCCTCTATGTTTTCTTCTAGGAGTTTTATAGTTTTGGATCTTACATGTAGGTCTTTAATGCATTTTGAGTTAATTTTTGTATATGATATAAGAAAAGGGTCCACTTTCTTTTCTTTTTTGCATGTAGGTATCCAGTTTTCCCAGCACCATTTGTTGAGGAAACTGTCTTTTCACTATTGAGTGGTCTTAGCACCTTTATTAAAGGTCATTTGACCATGTATGAGAGGTTTTATTGCTGCTTTCTCTATTCAGTTCCATTGGCTATATGTCTGTCTTTATGCCAGTACCACACTATTTTGATTACTGTGGCTTTGTAATATGTTTTGAAGTAAGGAAATGTGAGTCCTTCAATTTTATTCTTCCTTTTCAAAATTGTTTTGGCTAATCAGGATCCTTTGAGATTCCATATGAATTTGAGGATGATTTTTCCTATTTCTGCAAAAAAAAGTGCTATTGGGATTTTGATAGGGATTTCATTGAATCTGTAGATTGCTTTGAGTAGTATAGACATTTTAATAATATGAAGTATTCCAATCCAGGAACATGGAATGTCTTTCCATTTATTTATGTCTTCATTAATTTCTTTCAACAATGTTTTGTAGTTTTCAGTGTTGTCTTCCTTTTTTTAAAAAAGCCATTGATTTCTGCTTATTTCCTTCCTTTTACTTGATTTGCCCTTCTTTTTCTAGTTTTTGAGGTAGGAATGTAGATCCTTAATTTGAGGGCTTTCCTAATAAACACGTAAGTGCTATAAATTTCACTCTCAGGACTGCTGGCATCCCACATGTTTTGATGTGTTACATTTTAATTTCCATTCAGTTCTATGTTTTTTTAAATTATTTTATTTGAGTCTTCCTGTTTGACCCATGGATTATTTAGAAGTTTAATTTCCAAGTGTTAGGAATTTTCTTCTTATCTTTCTGATGCTGATTTCTACTTTGGTTCCATTATGGTCAGAAAAAAACTTTGCATAATACCAATTCTTCTAAATTTGTTCACGTGTATTTTATACCCACCTTGGTGATTGTTCCATGGGTGCTTAAAAATCATGTATTCTGCTGTTGTTGGATGGAGAGTGTTCTATATATTTCAATTGGATACTGTTGATTGATTGTTTTATTCAGATCTTATTCTTGCTGGTTTTCTGTCTAGTAAGTCTATCCTTTTCTGAAAGGAGGCGTAGGTAGCCATTTGAGTCTGGTTTCTTTTACTTAGCATAATGCATTTGAGATTTATCTATCTTGTGTGTATCACTAGTGATATCCTTTTTACTGCTCAGTAGTACACAGTTTATTTAGACACTTATCAGCTGAAGTACATTCTGGTTGTTTACCCTTTTTTGGCAACTTATTAAGAAAGCTATTATAAACACTCACCTATGAGTTTGTGTGTGAACATAAGTTCTTATTTCTGTTGGGTAAATACCTAGAGGTGGAACTGCTGAGTCATTTGGGAAGTGTGTGTTTAACTTGTCAAGCTGTTTTCCAGAGTGACTTTCCAGAGTGACATTTTGCTTTCCCATCAGCAACATATGAGACTTCCTTTGCTCCACATCCTCACCACCACTTGGAATTTTCAGTTTTCTTGTTTCTGTCTTTAATTTTAGCCATTCTAATAGATACATCATGGTATCTCACTGTGGTTTTAATTTGTATTTCCCTAGTGACTAATGGTGTAGAGCATCTTCTCATGAGCTTATTTGCTATCCAAATACCTTCTTTGATGAAGTATCTGTTAAAATCTTTTGCCCACTTTTGTACTGGGTTATTTTCTTATTATTGAATTTTGAGGGTTCTTTGTATATTCCAGATACATGTCCCTTACCAGACATGTGTTTTGTAAATATTTTCTCTCAGTCTGGCTTGTTACTTTATTTTTTATCAGTTTCTTTCAAATAGTAAATGTTTTAAATTTTGATGACATTCAACTTAACTGATTTTTTTCTTTTATGGATTGTGCTTTTGGTGTCATATCAAAGAAATCTTTGACCAACTTAAGATCACAGGGATTTCTTAGTTTTCTAGACATTTTATAGTTTAAGCACATTTTTTCGAGTTAATTTTTGTATATGGTTTAGGATATGGATTAACTTTTTGTTTTGTTTTAATTTGGGTATATGAGTGTCATTGTTATAGTGGTATTCATTGATAAGACTATCTTTTTTCTATTTAATTGAGTTTATACCTTTGTTGAAAATCAATTAACCATATAGGTAGACTCTCTATTTCTGGATTCTCTGTTCTTTTCCATGATCTATGTGTCTATCCTTTTGCCAGTATTATGCTGTCTTGATTACTGTAGCTTTAGAATAAGTCTTGGGATCCAGGTAATGTGGGTCCTCCAACTTTGATTTTCTTTTCAAAGTTATTTTGGCTATTTTAGTTCCTTTGCCTTTACATATCAACATTAGGGTAAGCTTGTTGAATTCTAGAAAAAAAATTCTGCTGGCATTTTGATTGAGATTGTGTTGAATCTGTAGAACAATTTAGGTAGAATTGATATCTTAATAATATTGAGTCTTCCTGTCCATGAACCAGTATATCTCTCCATTTATTTGTCCATGAATCAGTGTATCTCTCCACTTATTTAAGTTTTCTTTGATTTCTTTAAGTAATTGGTGTCTTGTATTTTTTCACAAAAATTCTGCACATATTTTATTACATTTTTACTTAAGGATTTCATGTATCTAAGTCCTATTATAAATAGTACTATTTTTTAATTTCACTTTTCAGTTGTTCATTGCTAGGTATAGAAATACAATTGTTTTTTGTATATTGACCTTGTATCCTGCAACCTTGCTGGACTTATTAGCTCTAGTAGTTCTTCTGTGACTTCATTGTCGGCAATCATGTTGTGAATGATGAGGCACAGTGTATGTCTTCTTTTCCAATCTATATGACTTATACTTCTTTTTTTTATTTTCTTTTTTTCTCTTTCCTTTTCTTTTTCTGCATATCTTGAGAAATTCATGTAGTTTTTCTTATTTAGTGTCCATTACAGTGAATTATATTAACTGATTTCTTAAAATGTTTAACCAGCCTTAAATTCCCAGGATAAATCTCATTTGCTTATTAAGTATTACCTTCTTATATGTTGGTGGGTTAAACTTGCTAATATGTTGTTGAGGATTTTTGTGTCTGTTTTCATGAGGGATATTGATCTGTAATTTTCTTTTAATGTCTTTGCCTTGTTGGGTTTTTTTTCACATCTTTATTGGAGTATAATTGCTCTACAATGGTGTGTTAGTTTCCGCTCTATAACAAAGTGAATCAGTTATACATATACATATGTTCCCATATCTCCTCCCTCTTGTGTCTCCCTCCCTCCCACCCTCCCTATCCCACCCATCCAGGTAGTCACAAAGCACCGAGCTGATCTCCCTATGCTATGCGGCTGCTTCCCACTAGCTATCTGTTTTACGTTTGGTAGTGTATATATGTCCATGCCACTCTCTCACTTTGTCCCAGTTTACCCTTCCCCCTCCCCATATCCTCAAGTCCATTCTCTAGTAGGTCTGTGTCTTTATTCCCATCTTACCCCTAGGTTCTTCATGACATTTTTTTTTCTTATATTCCATATATATGTGTTAGCGTACTGTATTTGTCTTTCTCTTTCTGACTTACTTCACTCTGTATGACAGACTCTAGGTCCAACCACCTCATTACAAATAACTCAATTTCGTTTCTTTTTATGGCTGAGTAATATTCCATTGTATATATGTGCCACATCTTCTTTATCCATTCATCCGATGGTGGACACTTAGGTTGTTTCCATCTCCTGGCTATTGTAAATAGAGCTGCAGTGAACATTTTGGTATATGACTCTTTTTGAATTATGTTTTTCTCAGGGTATATGCCCAGTAGTGGGATTGCTG
>NW_020172132.1:14178-82450 GCF_003031525.2 Neophocaena asiaeorientalis asiaeorientalis
TCTATCCATCTCATTACAAATAGCTCAATTTCATTTCTTTTTAAGGCTGAGTAATATTCCATTGTGTATATGTGCCACATCTTCTTTATCCATTCATCCGATGGTGGACACTTAGGTTGTTTCCATCTCCTGGCTATTGTAAATAGAGCTGCAGTGAACATTTTGGTATATGACTCTTTTTGAATTATGTTTTTCTCAGGGTATATGCCCAGTAGTGGGATTGCTAGATCATATGGTAGTTGTATTTGTAGTTTCTTAAGGAACCTCCATACTGTTCTCCATAGTGGCTGTACCAATTCACATTCCCACCAGCAGCACAATAATGTTCCTTTTTCTCCGCACCCTCTCCAGCATTTATTGTTTCTAGATTTTTTGATGATGGCCATTCTGACTGGTGTGAGATGATATCTCATTGTAGTTTTGATTTGCATTTCTCTAATGATTAATGATATTGAACATTCTTTTATGTGTTTGTTGGCAGTCTGTATATCTTCTTTGGAGAAATGTCTATTTAGGTCTTCTGCCCATTTTTGGATTGGGTTGTTTACTTTTTTGTTATTGAGCTGCATGAGCTGCATATAAATTTTGGAGATTAATCGTTTGTCAGTTGTTTCGTTTGCAAGTATTTTCTCCCATTCCGAGGGTTGTCTTTTGGTCTTTTTTATGGTTTCCTTTGCTGTGCAAAAGCTTTGAAGTTTCATTAGTTCCCATTTGTTTATTTTTGTTTTTATTTCCATTTCTCTAGGAGGTGGATCAAAAAAGATCTCGCTGTGATTTATGTCATAGAATGTTCTGCCTATGTTTTCCTCTAAGAGTTTGATAGTTTCTGGCTGTCTTGTTTTGGTACTAGGATAGTGCTAGCCTCATAAAATGAGTTTTTGAGTGTTCTTTCCTCTTTTTTCTAAAAGATTTTGTGTAGAATTAATATTATCTTTTTCTTAAGTATTTTGTAGAATTTATCAATGAGGCCGTCTGTGTCTGGTGTTTTCTTTACTGGTGGCTTTAACTATGATTAAATTTATTTAATAGATATAGCCTGATTCAAGTTATTTGTTCCTTCTTGAATGAGCTTTGGTGATTTGTGTCTTTGAAGGAATTCATCCACTTCATCTTAGTTATTGAATTTATGGGCATAAGGTTGTTCATAATATTCATTTATTACAAACCTTTAGTGTCTGTAGAGTCTGTAGTGATGTCTCCTCTTTTAGTCCTGATATTGGTGTCTTCTTTTCTTGATCAGTCTGGCTAGAGGTTTACCAGATTCACTAACCTTATGGACCAGCTTTGGGTTTCATGGTTTGTCTGTTGTTTATATGCATTCTATTTCACTGATTTCTGCTCGTATCTTTATTAGTTCCTCCCTTCTTCTTGCTTTGAGTTTAGTTTGCTCATCTTTTTCTAGTTTCTTAAGATGGAAGTTTAGATCATTGATTTGAGACCTTTCTTTTACAGGCATTTAATTCTATACATTTTCCTTTAAACACTGCTTTAGCTACATTCTATAATTTTTGATATATTGTATTTTTATTTTCATTGAATTTAGAATATTTCCTAATTTTTCTTGTGACTTCCTCTTTGACCCTTGGGTTATTTATAGGTGTGTTGTGTATTTTCCAAATTCTTGGGGATTGTTGTTGTTCTGTTAATGATTTCCAGTTTAATATCATTATAATCAGATAACATACTTTGTATTATTTCAATTATTTTAAACCTATTAAGTATGTTTTGGGCCTAGAACATGGTCTGTCTTGGTTAGACTTCCATATGCACTAGAAAAAAAAGTGTGTTCTGATGTTGCTTGGAAATGTGTATTAAAAATGTCAGTTAGGTCAAGTTTTTAGTGTTGGTCAAGTCTTTACATTGTTAACAATTTTCTGTCTACTTGTTCTATCAATTACTGAGAAAGGGGTACTGAAGTCTCCAACTGTAATTGTGGATTTGTCTATTTCTACTTCCAGTTCTATCAGTTTTTGCTTCTTTATCTTGAAGCTCTGTTGTTAGACACATACACATTGAGGATTGTTATGTCTTCCTGTTTGAGCTTACCTCTCCCTGTCTAATGGTTTTTGCAGTTATCTCTAACCAGCTCCCCAGACCCCTGGTCTAGAACCAGCTCTTGTAATGGATTTTGGAGACCCTATCCCACTGATTGTAGAGTTAGAGTAAGTCTAGTCACCTAAGCAGCAGGTGATTTGATTCAATTCCTATTGGTAGAGCTACCTTATTACTTCTTTTACCTAGACCCATTGCCCAAAAGAGGTAGCCCAAGGCAGTGGATCTGCAGCAGTTTTTTGCCTCCTTATTTCATGCCCAGCCTCACATCACCCTAACCCTACCCCTCCTTCAGGCAGTGAACCTGTCTTGAGTTCCTCTCTCTCCCATGGAGTACTTTTAATTTCCTTTGCCTAACACAAACTTAACTCCTGACTGCTACTGCCTGATTTGGACCTGGGGTCCAGTGGTCCTGTGGTTTCAGTTGTATGCTTTGTATTTCTGTTCAGTTTCTGGTCCATGGAGATGTCTGTTATTTTTGAGCCTGGGTATGTCTTCTTGCAATTCAACCCTTTCATATTTTATCCATTTTACTCTGTATTTGGAGCAGAAGTGCATTAAGATGTGAATTTATGGAGCCATTTTGATCAAGGTTTTAACCATATTGATAAATGTAGATTAAAATAATTAAAATAAATTAATTATTTATTTTAATAAATAAATTTAATAAATAAATAATTAAAATAAATTAATTAATTAAAATACTTCAACTGCTGTGTGGTATTCCATTATATGACTAGGTATCTTCATCCATTTACTAGGCAATTTTGACAGCACTTGAATTTAAGAAATAGTGAATTGAAACAAAATTCTATGACTCAAGCCTTGATGAAAAACTATATGGAAAATACTAAGTTCAGTTTCAGATTCTTTGCTATGCATGAAAGATGAGAATAACTCATTCTGGAGGTAGGTGAAATACAGAAGCTTGAGGAAGACAAGTGGGAAACATCTATGGCTTCAGCTAAATAAGAGAATGAGCGCCGTGATGGAAGATCACAAAGAGAAAAGGGAAGAGAATCTGGGAGTGAGTTTTGAGTGCTACCCAAGTGTAGATGGTAGGAAGAGAACCTGTAAAGAGAGATTGAAAGGGGACATTTGAAATGTAGAAAGGAGAAGAGAATTTCTAGAACGGTATTCATTATTGCAGCAAACCATTAAGATGATGAGACCTGAGAAAGAATGATGATCTGAGAACAAGACCTCAGTTCTAATTTCCACCCTTGCATTCACTAGCTAACATACTGGCCCTCTATTACTATATCTGTAAAATATGTAGTAGATGATCTCTACGATCCTTTCTGCCTCTGAAATGTGATGTTTATGTGTTTTAATAAGATATTGGTGACCTTGAGGAAACTGTTTCAGTAAGAGTATAAAATCCCAGCTGTAGAATGCTAGGGAGATTTCTTTGATATGCCATGATATGATACCATACCAAAGAGAGAAAGCATACCATACAGGAGGGATTAAATAACAGCAATCAGATATTTGAAATGTATTTTGAATCCTTCATAATGCCTTGGGAAACAAAGTAAATTTCGTGAATGTTTTTCGTCTAGTTATACTTAATGATTTGTTTCAACCAAGGGAACCATAAGAGATTTTTCATGTTTTATTTGTTGCCTTCCTTAAAGAGAGAGATGTATGTATTAGAGATTTATTTTGGAGTAAAATAGCTTTGTTTAGAATAAAGACTCCAGTTGATTCCTTATGGGTCTGCATTGGAGAATCAATCGAGTAATAGAATTGTTAGCATGAGACTACTATAGGCCACCTGTGAGCACACTACTGGGATACCCTAATCCCATTGTGGCGTATGTACCTGCATAAAATGTAAATCCCATCATTTTTCTCTAGGATGCTCCTTGAGATTGTGAGCTGCTTCTTTTATGGATTTGGAGCCATGAGGTCCAAATGTGCGAGCTTTCTGCCAGCTCAAAGCCTTTGGTTCTAGGCCTCCTTTAGTCTTCCAGGTTCCTAAAAATTATGTAAAATATTTAATGTTCATATTATTTAGTTAGAATAGTTTTTAAACTAGTTAGAGCTGAAAATGAGTTAACCTTTAGTCTCTATCCATCTTTGGGTTTTAGGTTTTGTCATAAGTCCACCCTCAGACTAAGATTTACAGTAGGAACGTTCAGTCTTTTTCAGGTGGTGTGCCAAGTCTTTATTCTAGCTTCATAGACCTGTGATTGACTGTGATTGATGAAATGCGCCGAGCTATCTTAGGAATCAAGAGTGAAAATGGGCAATAAGAGAAAGGGGCATACCTCTCCCAACCTGACCATCACGCTACTAAAATCTGCTCGTGTGTCTGTCACATCAGGCAGGTGTGCCATGGACAAGAAATGGCTAGTGTGTGAAGGCTTACTTATGTGCACTGGGAGTAGAGCTGCCCTACCCTAGCTCCACTAAGCATGGGTTCATTCCCCGGCCCCCCCTTTGTTAGTGCCACCTTCAGCCCCACCCTACCAATAGCCTGATTTTTAACTGCTCACGATTAAAAAACCCTTAAAGTTGAAAGAAGCTTTTCTCCTCATGGGTGTTTTTATTTAATAGGAAGAAAAAAAAAAAGCACAATGCCAGTTTGCCTGTGGGTAGTGTTCTTCACAAGGTTTCAGCTAGCATTTGGTTCCCATTTATCATTCTCAGTTGCCCATGTGGTCATGCTGGCCTTTATGCTGTGTGTAGTAAATTTTGCTCTTGTTATGATTGATCATTTTCTGTTAGGAGATCGTGGGGGAATGCTATTCAGAAGCTCTGAACACAAACACAGGCAAATATGTATTACAGTTTAACATTTGCTTATTGCAGTACATCCTTGTCAATAATATCATCCAACGTAGACTTATAGCATTTTGCCCACTTCAGAAGTGAGACTTATAAATATTAAATATTTTTTAATAATCAGATAGAAGTACTGACTGGTAGAATATAAACTGAGATCATTAATTTTGAAGACTGCTTAGTTATCAGAAATCATTTACCACTTAAGACTATAGCTTTGGGAAGAAAAAAGCCCTTTACCTCTTAAGACTATAGCTTTGGGGCTGATGCTAAGAAAAGCTCAGATAATACAGAATATACAGATATAGTTCAGACATAGTTTAGATGAACTTTTGAATAATAAATAAAATATCTAAGGTGGAAACTGGTTTCTAAAATTTACTGGGTGTTTTGTAAAATCATGATTTCTTTTATCTACTGATTTGCCCTGCTTAAAGATAATCCAAAGTAAGATACTTAGGAGTAAACATATTATCTTAAAATCATGATCTTTACTTATGTAACTTTTAGGGGGACATATTCAGTGTATATAGTGAGTTATAGTGAGTCACAACTCTAATGCTTTTTCTTCATTTTTACAGCATAAAGAGTGAATATTTGTTATCCTAGTCCGTATCCAAACTTTTATCCATATATAAAACCCTGCTGGATTTACCTGAAAATTAATAAGTAAACATTGCTTTTAAGATTAAATAAGTGGAAAGCAGGTACAGGGAGTGGTAATGTCAATGGCCCAAAATAAATTTGGAAAGTTACGTAGGAACAAAATCATGAAGGGCCTTTTATAATCAATTGTATTAGTTTTCTATTGCTGCTGTAACTAATTGCCATAATGGCTTTAGTGGCTTAAAACAATACATACTTATCATGTTATAGTTTGTATGTGTCAAAAGTGCGGGCACAGGATGGCTTAACTGGGTTCTCTGTTGAGGGGAGCCAAAATTTTGCCTACCAAAATTATGTTAAAGAGTTAGGGCTTTATTCTGATGGGTCTTGTGTGATTTTAAGTAGAGGAGTGTTGTAGTCAATTTTGTGTTTTATGACAATGTCTTTGGCTGTGATATAGACAAAGGTCAATTGGGGACCACCCTGAAGTCTTGGGAAACCATTTGAAAGAGTATCATTTGAAATTCAGTTATAGATAACAGAAGCCACAAACTAGCTATTTTAAGAAGAAAGGGATTTCATACAGGGAATAAGGTGCTTACAAAATCTTTGGAAGGGCTGCCTCCCTAGGATTATCCCTAGAGCTGTACCGCAGAACTAGCCCACCAAGGGCACTGCTACCTCTGCTAGCATCAGATAAGGGGAGACTCAGGAAGCTGCTGTCCCTGGTGCTGGATCACACCACCATAGCTGTGATCTGGAGATCAGCAAGCTGCTGCCAAGGGTGTTGACTCCAGGAACACACTACTTGAACCACAATCTGGTAATTAGGAAGCCTCTACCCAAGCTGTTGCCACTCCATGTCTGCTAAATCCACTATGTCTCTCCCCAGGGCTGTTGAATGAGATTGATGGAAGTTAAATCTTACCTGCAAAGGAGTGTGGTAATTGTAGTTTTCAGCTTTGTAGCACAGAAAGGCATTCTAGGAGGAGGCTGAAACAAATATTGAGGAAAATTACCCAGCTTATGCATCCAAAGAAAGCTGTAGCAATCCAGGTTATTAATGATAGTGGCTTGAATTTACAAGACAGGTGGGCAAGAGAGATGAAGGTAGATTCATGAAATATTTAGGAATAGAATTAGTATGACACAGCAAGTGATTGAGTGGGAGAAGTGGAGAGGAGAGGTAGGAAGGAATCAGGATGACTATTCAGTTCCTGGTGCCATTTACTGAGATAAGGAAGACTAGAAGAGAAGATGGTTGGGGAGTAGCAATGAATTATTTCTGGACATGTTGATTTTGAGAAAGCTATAAGATCTTTTAGAGTGTCCTAATTTATAGGTCATTTAATTTGTAGATAGACTTGACCAATTGCAGACTAGTTTCTGCACAGGGACCATAATTTTGTGTAAAAATATGTTTGTGCTTGAGATAAATTCAGTTGACTATAGTGTCAAGTATAAATAAGTCTAGGATCATACAGTTATTATTTTAAGTTTTAGTTTTATATTTAACTAGATTCAGGACTTAACACTAGTTCTTTAATCTCATTGTTGAGTAGTGTTTTTCTTTTTCAGAAGGACTCATGGGTGCCCTGTTCCCTAAGTTCTTGTTTCAGAATATTTGCTTGTTAAATTTATTTCTGAAACAAACTTGGTGAGGTATAATATTCCTGGGTCATACTTCCTAATTTACTTATTTGGTAGGTAACGTGTTATTTTGCTCCTGTTTCTTTCACCGGTGCTGAAATCTCCCTTTTCATCTCATTCTGCTGTTTATCATTTATCTTTGAGCTCCTGTTTTATTATTTATGCACTTATTAATTTCTAGACCTTAGAGTATTTGTGGGGCATTTTCTTTTCATTCAAGTATGTTTTCTTTCAGATTGAGTTCTGCCTCTGCCTTTTACTTAATGTGTTTCTCTCTTTTATTCCTTTTGCAGTGATATGTGCTTAGTTGCCATTTTGTGTCTTATATTCTTGCTTATGTATAAAAGTGGATACCTCTATCTACACCATCTCTTTACTGAAACATAGTATAAGTAACATCCTCGACCCCTTTGCCATTGTTCCTTTTGTCCCTCCTGGGCAGAGCTTGAGAGCCTGGGGTATTACAATTCTGTCTACTTTTCTGTAGTCTGAAGGGAAAATATCCGTAGAACTGGGTTCAGCTTATTCGACCCGTAGGTTCTGCTGTCTTTTCCAAGATTTTATTAAATTATCATAACCTACTTTCACTGACTTAAAGGCATATGCTAGGAGATTGGGTGAAGGAAAGATACCTTTGGACTTTGAATCATTTCAGTTTGGAGCCTTGGAAAATCTCAAGGCCTGGTAGTTTTGTTTTTTGTTTGTGTGGACTGTTTTGTTTCGTTTGCCATTGCTAAGATCCTGACATCCTGGCAGTGGGATGTAGAGACTTCTGATCCCTAAGGTGTTTCCTCAGTCTTCCTCCCAGCTGACTCCTTACCCCCCCAGCCCAGTTTGCTCTAAATTAGGAAGTATTGGTCAGTACGCTCAGGATTTTGTTTCCTTACCTTCTTTCTCCATAATGGCTTCTGGGGGTTGAGTTAGGACCCTTGCTTAACAGAACCACATGGTACAGAGCTTTTGGTTCCTTTTAAAAGGTTATGGCAATAAGGCAGTTGCCTCTTTTCCTGTATTACTTGCTTCCAGTAATATTTTACCCTTTGAAAAGAATACCATTTGGGGCTCAAGTCCTGGGAGAAGACGATTCTACAATCTGTTTCATCGTACCATCACCTTTTCCAAGAAGTCCTACCTAAGAAGATTTCAATCATATATTTTCTTAGTGGTGTGTGCGTTTTAATAATGTAAGTCCCAGACAGCAGGAATGTAATGTTAATCCTTTTTATTTGCATATGAACTTAGAACTTACAAAGTGCTTACTCATCTGTTATTTTATATGACTCTTATGACTGTCTTACAAGGTAGGAAGGGCAGACTTATTATCCCAGTTTTACTAGTGAGAAATCTGAGATCCAAAAGGATTGAGTGAGTTGGTAAGTCACACAGCTAATTATAAGATGGAGTCAAGACTCTGAAGTCAGGTCTTCTGACTCCAAGGCCAGTGCTACTTTACCATACCTGCTACTCCCTTTCATGGACATGATTACTTCCATCCCTGACCACAGATGTCTTACTACAGCTTCCGTGCTCCTACCAACCTTATTATAACACTGATTTAACTGAATCAAAGCCAGTAGGGTGGGGAACGTGGCGGGGGTAATTTTATGACCATTGTATTCTGGTCCCAAATTAACCTCAGTATATCTTGGTTATAATAAAGCTAATATTAGATCTTTTCAGCATTTTCCCCCTCTCTGGATTGTAGGAAACTGCTTAGCTTTCTCAATGAAATCAAACCTAGATCCTCCAAGGCTGCCAGCGGAGACAAGATTTTCCACATGGGAAACTTGTCTTCCTGGGCCCTAGTCTCACCTCTATAATTCACTTCCCTCTTGGTGTCTTTGGCTGTTTATTCCTGCCTTGATCAAGGAACTTGTGTCCCTCATTTACCACTTCTTTACAAGAGCGTATTCTTGACTCTTCCACAAACTCCTTATGTTACAGTCGACTAGGCTAGGCTGGAACATTCAACAAAGCATCACTGAAAAAGCTGAGTTAACAGCTAACATACAACTAGATGTTTTTGTTTGTAACTTATGCCTCCCCCAGGGGTCGGAAACTGCTGGTCTACGTCCATCTTCCCATCTGTTACCAAGGAACACGTGCTTAGATATCTGCCTGCCTTGATGATGGTGCCCAAGCAAGCAGGCTCTACAGAGTGATTAGACTTCTCTCTATAATCTTTGTAGTGTCTACTTTTTTTCTAGGTTCTCCTCTCCTTTCTAAGCTGATTCTTATATAAAGATTAGCAGCAGGCATGTTGGCCATCTTTAGGAGAGACTCTTCCCAGATACACAAGAATGGAGTTTTACTGTGGCCTCAAAAGGGCAACGATTTCAGGGCTTCCCGAGTGGCGCAATGGATGAGAATCCGCCTGCCAATGCAGGGGACACGGGTTCGAGCCTTGGTCTGGGAGGATCCCACATGCCGTGGAGCAACTGGGCCTGTGAGCCACAACTACTGAGCCTGCGCATCTGGAGCCTGTGCTCCACAACAAGAGAGGCCGCGACAGTGAGAGGCCTGTGCACCGCGATGAAGAGTGGCCCCCGCACGCCGCAACTAGAGAAAGCCCTAAACAAAGACCCAACACAGCCAAAACTAAAATTAATTAATTAATTAATTAGAAAAAAAAAAGGGCAACGATTTGAGATCACAGATTCCACAATAGTCACCCGATAGGTAGGTAGGCAGGTAAGTAGATATAATATTAGACTAGGATATTAGAAAGATGTTGAGAATAACGGTGTAGTTTACCTATAGTTCTGAAGAAGTCAGTAGTTCATGCGCTAGTGGCTTAAGTTGTCACTGTTTTGTTTTGTTTTGTTTTTTTATCCTCCTAGGTATCATGAACTAGTCACAAAATATGGGAAGTTGGAGCCTTTGGCAGAAGTGGACCTGAGACCCCAGAGCAGTGCGAAAGTAGAAGTCCACTTTAACGACCAGGTGGAAGAAATGACCATTCGTCTGGACCAAACAGTTGCAGAACTAAAGAAACAATTAAAAACTCTAGTTCAATTACCCACTAGCAACATGCTTCTCTACTATTTTGACCATGAAGCGCCCTTTGGCCCAGAGGAAATGAAGTACAGCTCTCGAGCCTTGCATTCTTTTGGCATTAGGGATGGAGACAAAATTTTTGTGGAATCCAAAACAAAATAGCCTCCGCCAGCCTTGTGAGAACACACGCATTGGGACTCGCAGGGCGTTTGTTCCCATGAGGTTTCCTTCAGGAGGGAGAAGTTTGCTCTGTTTTGTTTTATTTTGTTTTGTTTTGTTTAGGTTTCAGGGGGGTTTTGTATATTTCCCCCCAGAATGGGTAGGGGGCTGTTTTGGGTATTTTCTACCACAGATTCCTTCTACTCTGCCACCAGAATTGGCCACATCTCCAGTTTCTGTGCCCTCCCTCGTGAGAGGGGACTAGGCAGCCACCGACTTCTTACTGTGTTCACTGGGATCTGTCTACTGCTTGGTCCTCACGACCACTTAGGTGTACTTGTGATGATGGCGTGAACAGCATTGTCCCCTCAGGAGAGCATCTTGCACTTAAATCAGGAAACAAGGAATCCTTCCAGGAAGGGGCAGCACATCCCTCTCCCAATTCCTCCTTTTTCCCCTCCCTCTCTCCCCTTTCCTTCTTGGGTTCAGTTTTTCATTTTGACTCGTGTCCATACATGTTTACCTTAGTTTTATTCTGTCCGTAATGAACTTCTTATTTTTCAACTCGGGTAACGTTTTTCTTCATTTCTCCCTTTTTAAATAATTTCAAGTGTGTCACGCATCTGTCAGCCTGATTCTGATCTCAGGTACAGTTGGAACCTGTAGCTCTGTTAGGGTCTGGAAGAAGAGTAGATGGAGTGCTAGAATTCCAGGAAGCACAGACACAGCAGCCTGATCACTCTGTGTGTAACTATCTCAACTTTAATGTCCCTCCCACAGTTATATCAACCATTACTGACGTGAGCTACGTCACATTCCAGAGTTCTTTGCTTTTTGCTTTTTGAATGTATTTCTTCGTATCTGTCTTTTTCATTACTTTAAACTACTGGGAATGGAGGCCTGACTTTACGAAGAATCCAACAGAGCAATGGATATACGTGCCAGGAGAGCTGAGAATTAGCTAGTAAACTCTCTGTAGTGTGTGTGAGGGAGTCAAGTGGGGGGGAGTATGGGAGAACAAGTACTGTGACTTTCCTGCCTGTCATCATTTGAAGCTTTTGCTCTTGCACTTTGCATTCGAAGTGGGAAATTTTAATCAAAGGGAGCTTTGATTCCTAGTTTTTCCCTGGGATTTTGTGATGTCATAATTGAACAATTCTTTTTGTTTTACATTTCAGTTTAGTTGCCCCTACAGAAGAACAACTCTGACTAATCTCTGAGTAAAGTATAAGTGTCAAAACTTCAGATTTGCCTCCAAGTCATATTTTTTGCAGAAGCATGTTTAAAGCACTTTCCTTTAAAAGGTAGTCCTTACCTGCTCTGAAATCTTTTTGTTTGTTCTTCTATTCCTTTGTTAATCGGTGTAATGTCTTTCTTTGATATATGTCTTTCTGGATCCACCATGTTTACAGACAGGAGACTTGAGAAGGACTTAGTGCACCTGGGGCAGAAAATGTGCACGTGAAGTATTTTTCAGAGAATGTAATTGTTACCGGATTGCATTTGACCTTTTGACCTTTGTTACGTGATTCCGTCCCTCCTAAAAATTCTTTAATTTCTTAGGAAATTTTTAGGTGACTCTTGTAAACTCTTCACGGATGCTACTTTTTAAATTGTCCTACGCCATGATAGCAGATGTTTATTCTCTTAATGCACTTCAGGTTCAGTATGTGTAAAGCCTTTGACCCAGGCCTGCTGAGTCAAATCTACATTCACTGTAACATTGAAAGTGGAAACCAAAGGGTTTGAGGAAGATGAATGATGCCTGTTCTCCTTTTGCTTCATCTTTCAAAATCATAAAATCATAAAAATGAGCGCTGGAGATCCAGGCTGGGTATAGACAAGAATAATTGTTTTGCAATCACATTTTCCTGACAGGTTTTTGGAAGTGGGAAAAAAGTGTGGCAACAGTGTCAGGAGGATTAAAACTGTGGATGCTGTGTGTACGTGTGCGTGAGTGCAGACGAGTTTGAGAGAGAAACAGTGTAACTGAGCTTTTGTCAGCCTGAGAAACAGATGCCCCCTTATTTTTTGCGGTTGTATGACCCCCGACTGTCCCACAGCAGAAAGCAGAGCAAACACTTATGCTTTAATCATCAGTGGAATGATGACAATTAATAAGATATTTTATATATGACAAAGTTTTATGAAATGCTTTTTTACTGTTAGAGACCTGTTCCTTCTGCTATTACAGAACACAGCGCTCAACTGCAGGCATAACTCTCCGATTACACAGTTGCATGTCAGGGGAACTTCTCGTTTAATTCAGTGGCCGTGGGTATTTTTAGGGCATTGTAATTGATTGTTTTAATAATTGCTAAATGATTTTTGATTGAGACAAGATCTAATGCAATTACCGGTCTTTTAGAGTTACAGAACAGAAGTAAATGAGAAAAGATATTTGAGCATGTATACATGTAGACTGATTTGAGTGGCTGAGTAAAGATGCTGCTTTTGAAACAAAATTGGTGCTGTGTAGACACTTGTAACCAAAATTATTTTTATAACAGGTCAAAAAGAAGGAGAGGAGAGACCATGGACTTTTGAGTCTACAAGTTATGCATAATTGATTGTAGCTTATCTGTATTTTAATGTTAACTTCATCCAGATTCAGTGAGAGCATATTACTGACATTCATGAGGCAAAATTCTGTCATAGCCGGTATTACAGATATGTTGCTACAGGCACAGTGTGTAGAACATATCTTTTCTAAAATAGAAATTTTTTGTCAGTTCTGAAAAAGGAAAGGAGTAATAAAAGAAAGCCAGGTAAAAACTTAGGCATCATTTTCATGTGGGCATGTAGCTGCTGACACCACAGTGGAAATCAGTCTTTGAATTTGAATTTTTGAAATATCCCAGATTGCTTTAAAGAAAAGAAAAAGTTCAGAGTCATATATCTTTTTTCATTATTGAAGGTTTCTATTGTTTCTGCAACCTATCGCCACCATGGCCATAAATACATAAGAAAGCAGCAGATATTATATAACTCTTGTTCCTTTAAGACCTTTTGGTGAAAACAAGCCCAAAACATGAGCTATGTGTAACAGAGCCGAATGTTATGATGCTATGTTTTAAAAGTTTGTTTACTTAAAAAAAGAAAAAGTTCAGTTCTAACCAGAAGTTTCAGCTATGATGCTAAATCAGCAGTGTTATGAACAGGGAAGGCTTGTTGCACAAGGAACTATCACCATTTGAGGCGCGCAGGCGATAGTTTCAGGAGCGTGTGTGTGAAGGTGGCTTGCTCCGTGGGAGGTGCTAGGCTCCAGGGCAAATAAAACAAGAGTACAGAATAATAGATTGTTCTAAGCAATGTCATTTCTGTTTATGAATTTGATTTTTCCCCTCATTTCGTGTTAGATTGACATGCAAACTGCTTTCAAGAACGCCCAGAAGCTCTCTGTGTTACCAGGTGTGTTGTGAACACTATTTTTCATAGGTGCTTCCTTCAAATATATGTCCATTGTAGTGATGGAGAGGGACTGGACTCTCTCAGGCTCTTTACTTGCCAGTTGTCTCCTGCAGTTCATGGAAATATATATTTTATTTTAGAATATAATTTAAACATGAAGGTCTATTCTTTGCACTTTTATTAATATATATATATATATATATATAGATATATAGATAATCTTTAAAAAAAATTAAAAATCTAAAAGTCCACTTTCTCTTTGTGTTCTGATTTTTTCCTGGAGTCGTGGTGCATGTTTATTTTTATACAGCAGAAAGTCAACATCAGTGCTGTGGTTGAGTCCTCTGGGGAACTGGCCTAAGCTGGTAAAAGAGTTTGACCAGCTTAACAAATTTAGTTGGCATCTTGCCAAAGTTAGAAATTAAAACCGCAAAACAAAGGTTCATAGGAAATATGTTATTGCCTTTTTGTTAGCAAAGTTTTATACTTCTAACATGCTCTTTTAAGGATGAAAACCCACCTTCGAGCTATTCGGCATCCCCGTTTTTGAGTAAGAATCTCATTTTGATGAATTAGAAATTTGCGACACTTTTTCACGTGACGTTTCTTTCCTTTGAAAAATAATTTTCTCTAAGAATTAGGGTTTGGGGCACTTGAACCGTATCTGCTTGTCAGTAATTTCTTGGTAATCTGTTATGAATTAACCTTGTACCAAGAACTAAGGTCCAAGAACTATATATACTTTATTACTGTATTTAGAAGACAGAATCTATTAAATTCTTTCTCAGTGCTTCAGAAGTGTGTAAGTATCGTGATCTGTTTAAATGTAAGATTATTTCTACCTCTTATTCAAATTTCAAAAAATTATAGTTTTAACCTCTGTGCTAAGTTCTATTTAGTATTTATTATGAGGGTCTCTGAGTTCTTGCAAGGTAGACATATGTCAAGACACCCAATACACATTGGACTGAAAAATGCTATAACTTCCACCAGAATGCATGTAAAACAAGGAGGTTAACCCTTGAAGTCACATTTGTCTTTCCAGTTCGTCTCTGGAAAAGAAGTTATCTGTGTTCTCCAACTTGGACTTAGGATTTCAGGATTCAAATTTAGCCAGATAACTTTTAAAACGCATAGGTCATGATAGATGTTAACATGAGTCATTTCATCTACTTTTAAGTTTTTAACGTAACTAAAATTTAGGAATTGAGTTAATACATGAAAGGGATAGCATACCATATTATATCTCCTTAAAATATAATGAATTTCTGAATCCTTTTCCTTCAAAAATTTGAGACTAACACTAAAAATGGGTAGTTTTTGTAACTGATCTATTAAGATGTTCAGATATATATCCTTGCCTAGGCATATGAGTAGAAAACATGTGAACATCTTATGCCTTTCTTCAGTGTGGTTTAGGCACCTGAGCAATTTGCTTGCGTTCTGTTTTAAGGCACACATATCAAGAGGGGAGTAACAAACCCATAATCCAAGAGGGAGGTGAGACAAAAGCAGATAGGGTTGCTGGTCGTGTGAATCAGTGCCAGGGATCCAGGCTTATAATTTTCGTGCTCGTGTTTCTTCTAAACATTAACAATGAGCGTTTATTGTCAGCCAGGGTCCAATCTAGATGCTCTACCTATATTAAGCCCTTTTGATGTTCACGACATCCCTATGATTCAGCACTGTTAATTATCCCCATCTTCTTACTTGTGGGGCACAGATAGGTTGAGTAACTTGCCAAAAGTCACACCGTTGATAAAAGACAGCAGAGCTAGGATTCAAACCCAAGCAGTTTGGCTGCAGTTGAGAGCCGTACTATACTACCTGCTGCTAAGGTTCTCCCATAGCCCTCCACAGTCACACCGTTAATGTTAGTCTTTATGTTTCACTAAAACACTAAAGTGAGATGTTCCTCCATATTCAGTGACTAAATTGATTTGCTCTATAACAAAATCACTGATGCGGCTGATAGCTCTAAATCCAAATTGAAACTTGTCCTCATGCCATTTTCAGAATTGTAACACTGTGATTGGTGTATATCCATTGTCCTCCCTGCTCTCCTGGGAGGAGCCAGACTGGACACTTGTCATGGGTGCTGTTGACAAGAAGAAGTGAACCTGCAATACGATGCTGAATACCGGTCACTTGGCCTTCAACCTGACGACACTCTAGAGCCTTAACGCTTTGTTTTCCGTGAACAACTAAAGGTGAGACAGGTCACTCAGTTTTGACTCAGACTTTTATTAAGGAGGCATCCGTGTTCAAGTGAACTTGGTGTTTATAGGAGAAGAAAAAGTAGATAATCTAATGGAGCCCATATCACAGGTTTTGTTACGGGAAAGGTTGAGGCTGTCACTGTTATTGTTCCTCTTTAAAATTCAAGACAGAGCCTTGTGAGGAATATAAATATTGCTTACAAAATAGAGGAGGCAGGTTATCTGTTATGGTCTGTGAGATCTAGGTCTGCCAAAAAGTTACAATGCAATTTCAGTTTACTGAGTCTTTCACAGACTCTTCATCCTTGATGCTTCTTAGTCACTATAGGTAATACAATTAAGGTGTTAAATAAATAAGAATGGGAATAAGAGGAGGCAGACATTAAAAAATACAATGTTTTCTGAACTACCTGATACATTTGAGGGCAGATGTAAGCCTTATTCCACTATTAGAGAATACAGCTAGGACATTATGAATTGCTTTGGTTGTGTTAAAATTTTGTTTGGTTTATCGTTCAGTTTGTTTACAAGAAGACATCTTTTAAGAACCATTTGTATTTCATTTTAAATACAAAACATTCACATGATTCAAAAATCAAACAATATAAACAAAGTATACACTGGAAAATTCTACTCTAACCCCTGTACTCCATCTTATTAGCTTTTTGTGTGTCTTTGCCGAGTCAACACAAATAATAGCAAATGAGACTATACTTATTGATACCTTTTTATACTTATTGATACCTTTTTATACAGCAAAATTAGCATATTATATACTATCATGCACCTTGCTTCTTTTCGCTTAAAATGTATCTTGGAAGTCTCTCTATAGCAACATATGCGAAATCACCTTACCCTTTGTTTATAATATAAGATATAGTATTCCATTAATAGATGTGGTATATAGTTTATTTGACCAACACCTCATTGATAGACATTTGAGTCTTTCGTTGTTCTCTCTCCCAATCTCCCTCCCTCTTTTTTTCTCTTTTTTACTTTTTTCAATTTGCTGCAGTAAAAAGCAGATGTTCTTTTACATGTTTGAAATAAATCTGTAGAATACATTCCCAGAAGTGGGACTGCTAGATCAAAAGGTCAGAGTGTTTGTAATTTTGATAGATATTGCCAAATTGTTCTCCACTGGAATGACATAAAAGAACTTTTTTTTTTTTCTGATTTTAATACTTGTCACATCCCTGCAAAGTCAAAGACTTTACTGATCTTGGGCTTGATACCTGCAAGATGTTAGTGCAACCAAGATGGCGTTCTTCCCAATTAGGCATGCAAATCTAGGCACTTGAATTCAACACATAATAGATTTGCATGAGCCATGCATATCGTCTGTCTTATGAGCTCTCTTTCCTTGGAATCTGCAATTTTTAATCATCGGTGAGTGAGATTTCACCTCTGCAGGAGAAGGTATATGTATTATTTATCCTGAACAATGTATGAGCATTTGTTTCAGCTGAGTGCCCTTGAAAAGTGATAGACAAATAGTGCTAAAACCCTCTGTTTATTGTCTGCAGTAAGCTTTAATCAGAGCTGCTTCTTGCCGACCAGTGAAATTCTTCTAGAACTACTTCGTGCTACTTGGTGAATAGGGAATATAGAGTGTCTCTCCACTCGCCCTGCCCCTTTTCAACCTTATTGCTAATGTGCTAACAAGGATGTTAGAATAAGACCAGTTGTGAGGTTTTTTTGGTTATGTTGGTCTACTTAGAATTATCTATTACAAACTCCTTGCCTAGAGATAGATACTAGAGTTACTTTCAGAAAATATCTGTGAGTCCTTGATTACATTTCAGAGCTGAGCATCGTTTATTATTGAGATCTTAGATCTAGAAAGTCTTGCTAGTTAATAAACATTAATGTTACTCAATGTGATTTTCAAAGAGCCAATGCCATTTTTCTCATAATTAAGAGTCCAGTGTCTAGGCGGAGTAAGATCAGCACAAAAAGAAAATTACTTACAGGCAAATAATATTAATTCTTTAAAAAGACATGTTCTAGAGCATTTGTGCTACGATTTAAACTCCTAATGCTTGCAGCTTGCCGTTAAACGATTATTACCATGATACTAGTAAATATGAAAATTTTAGAAATATGACATCAGGTTTTTAAACATTTTTCTCTTAAGAATGAAAAACAGACTTCAGGAGAACCCATGAAAGTTAACCCAGGTGTCCAAGAATGAAGATTCCAAGGCAATAAGAGAAGCAAACTTCCAGATGTGGTGCTCTTGAGACCCTTTCATCATGAACATCTTTACTGTTCAGGAGAAGTCTTCACGAACATAATTGCATTTTCTATATCACCTCATCCATTTCAAGGATTCTGCTGTGGCTAACTACCATTTTCAGGGAGAACGTAAGCATAACCTTCGATGTAATCACCTTATCCAGCTAGATCTAGGAGGTTGAACATCATTCAGTCAGTGGATAAGTGGTAGAAACAACTGCACTACAAAAATATCTGGAATCTCCATGGCAGATTATACAATGAAGCAAAATGATCCGTTGTAGAGGGCTTGTACATTTATCCAAGACACCAATGTGGCAGATTCAGATGGCTAGGAGGAAGATGCTAAGGTGGAGTTAGGAGTGCAAAAGGTTTATTGGGTAATAACACCTGTGAAAGAAAAGGGGAAGAAGAAAGATGGGGCAGGAGGGGGCATCGCACCATGCAGCAGCCCCGACAAAGTCTGCAAGCCCAATAGGATGCTCTGGAGCAAAGATTTCCTATTAGGGGCATCCCAGTTAGGTCCTTTTACCAAAGCTTTTCTCAAGTCATTGATGGAGGAACACAGGAACATGACCTCAGCTTGAACACTGATGCAGACGCCAAAGGAGCCAACAGTTGGGAGCTGTCAGCTAACCATACTCCCTGTGGCTGGAAAGCATTCTTTTCTTGAAGATGGATCTGAGTGGTGCACGACTGTATGTACCACACAGTCCACCCTGTGCCATGTGTAGATGCAATTCTCCATCCATGATCAGAACCAGCTCCTCCAGGGCTCTTCCAGAGGGGAACCTCAGAAAAGGGAGGTTAGGGGAACGGACTACAGCCCGTGACACTGCAGATGGTTTCAGAGTCACGACTGGTACCCACCATCTCCCTCTTCCATTATCCATTCTATCACCTCTGCTGGTCTCAGTGGTTTACCTAGTGGTTTTCCCCAAACCCTGATTCCTGCGGAATCTGAATCCCTGGCAACTATATGCTGCTCAGACTTGGGTTGCTATGCGTGTCCATCACAGTCACAACTGGGCCAGGGAGTAGCAAGAGCCACCATCATGGGTCACCTGAGTTCCACATGTCTTACCCCTTGAGCCTGTCACGCAACAGCAGCTCCACCTCCTCCCGCTTCTCAGGGTCGGGGATTCCTAATAGGGTGGTGGCTCGTCTTTCCTGCTAGTCTCTGCAACAAGGAACCCAAAGTACCCAGGCGGCATCACAGCCATAGCTTGTAGGTCCGTGGGACTCTTTCCGTGTCCCCTGGTGAGAGCACGCCTTCCTGGGAACCAGGATGTCAAACTCTGCACAACCTAGAGATGAGGGGTTGGGAAGCCAAAGTCCCTCAATAATGATTGGGAGTACTTGCAGGTGGGGCTACTCCTGCTTCCACACTTTGGTGCCTGGACCCATGCATTCCTCCTACTGGGGACACTGCTCCAACCAGGGGCTCCTACTGTAATCTTGGGCCCACGCTCACATCCCTTTTTGTAAAGTGGCCTCCCTGGTTGGATGCTATTTTGCATGGAATTCTATGCCTGTGGATCAGGCATTCTGCAAGCCTCTCACTAGTGGTGCTGACTAAGGCCCTGTGGGCAGGAAAAGCATACACATATCCAGAGTCCAGGTCTATTCCTGGGAAAAGGAACCATTGGCCCTTCCAGGATGAAGGTGGTCCAGTGTAGTCATTTTGCCACCAAGTGGCCAGTTGGTCTCCCCGAGGAACAGTGACAGACTGAGGGCTTAGCTTTTGTCTCTGTTATTGGCAGGGTGAACATTCAGAGGCCAGGATAGCTAACTCAGCCTTGCTAAATAGGAGTTCATGCCATTGGGCTCCTGCATAACCTCCATCCTTGCTGCTGTGGCCACTTCATATACGTGCCCATCATACCAACACTGACAAAGGCTGCTTCAGGTCAGCTGCCCAAGTCATTTTGTCTACTTAGTTGTTTAGTCCCTCTTCTGTAGTGGATGCTTTCTTTTGGGTGTTAACATAGGACACAAAGATCTTCACACTTCATGTCCATTCCCATCTGTCTATCCACATGTCTCTACTCCAGGCCTCCTTGCCACTTTTTTATTTCCAGGCCCTTGTCCAACTAGATATGTGATTCACCATTGCCTATGAATTTGTACATGTTCTAACATCAGACCACTTTGACACAGAGTATTTGGGGGCAAGATATAATGCCCCCAAGTCCACCCACTGGGAAAATATTCCTCTATCATTGTCTTTCAAGGCCACCCTTGCATGAGGCTGTAGTGTAGCCACCATATGCTTTGGGCTTGCAGACACACACCAAGCCAATCCATCCACACTCCAAGCTTAGGCTTTTTCATCCTCCTTCAGCTTGTCATATGCACCGCCCACCTCGCACTTCACATAGGGCCATATGTGTTATCTGGGTTGCGGGGCGGGGTAACCAGTATAACTCTGAAAGGTGACATGGATTCTGGGCTACCTAGTTCAGCAGCTTGCTCATTGCCAGTTCAAGATATGCAGCTATGCCATTTCCATCTTAGGGTAGATTGCTGCTGGGACCCCCTGACTTTATGTCTTGGGGGGTCCAACAGGGCCCAGCTCATGAGGGGAATTTCTTGGCACGTGGTCACTTGTATCTTGGTCAAATGTTCCATCATAGGGTACATTCTCATGCCAGGAGCTGATTTTCAGGAGGTGTGTTATTTTTTGCTGTGGATGTCACGACTTTGGTCCAGAACTCCAGGGACCTGAGTTATGGTTTTCCCACTGGGGTTTGCAATAAACATCACATTTCATCTTTTTCTGCCCCTAACATCTCCGACAACAAAGCACCTACTGAACATATGACCGAAGTGGCAGGGTTGCTTGCATTACAGTCTGGAGCTGCTACAAAGCTCTTTCATGCTCTCAACCCAAGTCAAAGCTGGCTGAATTCTATGTCACCTGGTATGTGGGCTGGAGCAGTTTTTGTAGGTACGGAATATGTGGCCTTTAGAACCCAAAGAAAGCTACGAAGAGGGGAGAATTTCTTTGTAGAGAGGTTGCAAGATACAGCCATTTGCTTTTTGCTTTGGAGGGGAGATCCCAGCATGTCTCTGACCACTGGATTCCTAAAAGTGTTACTGAAGTACTAGCCTTGAATCTCTGAAGAATGTAACTCCCACCTTCAGAGCACATGTGTGTTACCCAGGCCTCCGGCCACTTCTTCCTCATTGTGCCAATCAACGTTGTCAACGTTGTGAATCAAGGTGATGTTCTATAGGAGACATTCCATCCAATCTCAGCAAAACTATAAATGTATGTTGCTGTCTGTTCCATTTGAAGATGAACTATTTTTCTGATCCTCGCGCCTGAATCGGGGAAAAAATGCATTTGCCCAATTAACGGCCACATGCCATGTATCTGAAGCCATGTATCTGAAGCCATCTGTACTAACGTAGTATCTACAGCAAAGATGTGTTAGTACAGCAGATGCAAACTGGAGCTACTACTTGGTTGAGCTTGCAGTAGCTCACAGTTATTCTTCAGGATCCATCTTGCCCAATTAAATGGAGATATGATAGATCCCACCACCCCTGCTCCCTAAGAGTGACACTAATCTTCACCATCTTCCCCCAACCCCAGGATGCAAGACTCTTTTGTATTTACTACCTTGGCTGGAGTAGGAGGATCAATTTCCTTCCTTGCTATGATAGCTTCTACCACACAGACCAAGGACCAAATGTGTCAAGTATATTAAACCCAATTATATGTAGGGACTTGGGGACTGACATCCAGGTAGGTCGGCAGCCCCTGTGGGCCTGCTGGGACTTGGCCAGGTCTCCTTTTGTTTCCTTGGCCTCTCTGTTTTCACTCTAACAGGGTCTTTGGGTATCAATGTTAACTCAAACCCCTTGTTCAACAGTCCACAAGATATCTAGGCATTCCCCTCCCCCAGACTACAGTCAATCAAGTAAATGACCGTAGGTCCTTTGGGGGAAGGACTGAGACAATCACTACTGTACACACATGCCATGATGTTGCAGGATTCTTCCCTTTGGTGACCTGGTTACCTTTTTAGTCTATGGATTCCAGATTTGAAAAACTGACTCAGATCCACAAACTGAGCAAAGGATCAAGACTTTTCATTGGGGCCACTGTCTTTGGCCTCTTGCTCAACCATTCTTGCTCTTTTTTATTCTATATAGTAAGCAATACCCTTGTTGGCTGCCCATCTACTTTGCCCCTTGGATGCCATGCTCTATTAATCATCTCCATAACTCTCTATGGATCAGGGCCCCTTGGCTACAACTCTGACCTGCTTGGTTATTATGAAGATTCGACCCCCTTGGCTTCAGGCAGTAGAGTGCTGCGACCTGGTCTCTGTTGTTTCAGGTGCCCATCATCCCCACTGCGACTGGACAGTCGAGTTCTGTGACCACCGCTCCTGCCGTCAGCCCTGACCTGCTGAGGGGAGCCCCCCCGAGCTTGTTTCTGACGCTTGTGCGTCTCTCACCAGCATATTCCTGCTGCCTTTGGTGGGTGATGTGTCTGTCCTCTGGGCCTTTCCGTGGGACGTGATCATCTGTTGGGTCTTCTGGAGTCACATGATATACATGCGTGTCCATGTCTCTGAGAATTTTAATCCCTCCTTCTGCCATCTGCCACAGTAATTTGGACATTTCAACCCCAATGTATATACATTATATATATTTATACACACACACACACACACACACACACACACACACACACACACACATATATAAAATCCCAATGCATAAAATTATATACACAAGTCCAAGTTTTTCCCAATTAGACCCTGATTTGGGCATAGTAGAGCTGCTTCAGTTGAGCCCTTGATATAGCCTTTGTCACCTCAACTAGGTTCTCCAGAGCAAAAATTGCCCATTAGGGGAGTCCTGCATTGGATGGAAAGTGCTGAGGCAATTGTCCCACCACCTCGCCCAGTCACGGATGGGGTTGCCCTTGGCTCCAACAGTGAGGCTGAGCCTGAAGGAGCTCACAGCTGGAGGCTCGTGGCCGTCCACATTTCTCACTGCATCATTTCAAACTAGCTCAGATCTGACTATTTCTTTCACAGAAGGTGTAAGAAACTTAAGAAAACAAAACAAAACAGAAACAATCAGCATATAAGGCTTATTCTACTCATTTTTAGGAATATTTTTTTGTTTTGTGTTTTGTTTGAACTGCCTTTCCTCCTGCCTAAAAAGCAGCTTCCATCTATGCCATCTTTGTAAAACACAAATTGTCTTGGGTTACTAGCTCCAAGCCACGCCCACACCACCTTTGGTCTAAATCTTGTCAAATCTTGGCTCACTTCACCCTTTCAAACAGAATAAACCCTCCTGCCGACATGGCATAAAAAGAGATTTTTGTCATTTTTCCCTCTGTGACCACTGAGTGTACACCCGGAATACATGCTCACTAACTGACTCCCCAGCCCAACCAGCGATAAGCCAGCTCCGTCTGTCCTCAAGCACCTGGCACTCGCTTGCACCCAGCTTCTCAGTCATTCTGATCCATTTATGCCACCATCTTGTGTATCTGGTTAGCCCAGGTGGCATTTATCCCAGGAGCAGTCCTGCCCCAAGAAGGATGAAACATTTAATATGGGTCAAAAGGCTGAGATACAAATACCCACGAGTGCATGAAGGAAGACCAAAGCAATTACTATGACACTAGCAGTTTTTAAAATAGAACCAACTCTTTTGCTTCACTACATTTAGGTTGACTACTGGACTGAAACTTTAATAAAGGCTGGGCAAGGAGAATGCTCTTTGAGGTGAGTCTTGGATTTGAGTTTAATTTTATTTTGGACAGGCACCCCAAAAATCAGATTTTCTGTTACATAAATATGTGCCTTGGGGAGGAAAATAGTCATTTGACATCTGAAAGTAAATGTGGAGAATTCGTAAAACCTACTGAATCACCACGGGATTATGGGGGAAATATTGAATAATTTAGACTGAAAGACTAGTTTCCCAAACCTCTTGTCCATTTTAGGACAATTTGTTCAAAACTGGAATTATGTCTTTTGATACAGTTGGCATTTAAATGTCTGGTCAGAGAGAACTTTGAAGCAATTTTTAAATTCCCACTGATTTACAGAGAGTTTTCTCCTGCTACCTTCAAATGATTTCCTTTTTTTAACAAGTCTCACTTTAAATATTTTGGATAGTAAACTTAGTTTCTGCCTTAGCCAATGTTTCTCATTCTGCATCGAACCGGACACCTTTTTACCTCGTTCACGATGCCTTTTAAATACCTACTGCAACTTTCGTCAGGGGGGGGTCTATCTGTCCCCACTCCCTCCAAGGACCCTCGCTGGGTATCTGTGGAGGTTTCCAGAGCCCTTGGTTTTTCCCTTGTGAAAGATCCTGCCTTGCGTTGGTTACCTGTCCCCTGGCCTAACCCGCTGCCCTGCGGTGTATCAGAGGGAAAAGGGCAGGAATAAAACCTAGAAAAGTTTGAGACAGTTTCTTTCAATACTTCACGCACACCTGTGAAAAAACAGGGTAGAGCCTATTTGTGGCAGCCGTTCAAAAGCAGAGAAACAAAAAAAGACTTTGGTAGAAAACCAACTTTAAATATTGCAGGCAGCAGCTTTGTTTGGTGTTTGAATCCCATGCTGGTGGATGCTAATTCCGTAACATTATACACTTGCCTTTTTTTGGGTACAAAGGTAGAAGGGGGGTTTTCTTCTGTGTTTTTCAGTGCAAAGTGATTCCGATCAGAAAGGACCAAGGTTTCAGCTCCAAGTAACTGACATTTCCATCTGAATCTACTCTCTTTTTTTTTTTTTAAAGGGGGAGAAAAAGGTCTAGTTTTTCAGGAAAAGAACCTCTCTACGCAATCCTGAAACTGATCTTTAGATTTACTTTTCCTTAATCAATAGAAGAAAAACTTGATTGCAACTCAACACTTACGTGACTCTAGCGCAGGACTAACTGAATTTTTGGTTTTGAGAGTAGGGGATTCAGACATCATTTCAGGAATCAGAAATAATTGGCAGCAAGTGGGGGAGAACTGACATGAATTCTTGTTTTACCTAATTTTTCCTGGTTTACCAAGATTTGGCTTAATATTTCCGACTCCATTCCTCCAGTCTCTGCAGAACAGGTTAGTGACATTTTTCATAAATACAAATATTTAAATGAATCCTCCTTCCTGCTCTCTGAACTGTTTCCCTAAGGACTCCAGCCTTAAACCTGCCTCACATCTCCTTCTGCTAAAAGCTGTGTGTGATCTCTGCTAAAGGCTTCCTCCCATTTTCAGCAAAACTGACTAATATTTATTATGTGCTTAAGATTTCAATGTGTGTGCTTGACAACTGAAGATTTACAGTAAAACTCACAGGGGAGACTCACTGATTTTCCATAGAAGTCTGTCTGAAGAATTGTGATAGCTTCCAATAATTAGAGAAGGGTTTTTAGTTTTAAGAATGCTATCGGAAGCAAACTCCAGTGTCTACCCATGCACTTGGTGCTGACGCAGGAGTATGTGTAATTTGGAGCTTGCCTCTCAGCTCTAAAGAGCGACACAGATCATCCAAGGGGTAAAGCCAGCGGTCCAACGGATTGTAACTAAAATGAAAACAAGTTCACTTTTGTGATGTTCTTTCTCTAATTAATTTGCTGCGACTAATTACTTGCTTGTGTACCGGATTCTATTTTTATTGTAATTCCAAGGAGCCACCCCTGGCATGGTTCTTTTTTTATTACATGTCTATTATTCATTTCACATATGGAAAGTCAGTGGACAGTCTTCTACAACCTGTGACTCTGGTCTGTACTTCAGAGTGATGGACTGGCTCTATAGTTTACAGAAGGTGATGGCAAACTCTAAATCCTCCTACCTGTAGGACCACATTGTGTTTTAACTGACTTTTATGGGATCCTGATTGAAAGCTGTTGCGAAAATTAGGAGAGCCTGGTCTCACAGAGGATGGATGTCTGTTCTAGAGACACAGCAGGCATCTTTAGAGTGGGGTCCTGTTTCTCAGGGCTTTAGTAGCTGGAGAGTAGATGCCTTTCCTTGACTCATTGCCGTGCTCATTGATTCTTTCTAATTTCCTGACAATTTGAATGATCTCATTACACTTCCAAACTGCTTCTCATGGGGGAATCTAATTTGTTCATGAGGTGTTGAACGTAGGAGGGCCCGCCAGCATCCAGGGCATTTCATCCTGACTCAGAACTGTTGATGTTGTTATGTGAATGTTCTATGATGGTTGTGATGTGTCTTGGGACTTGCCACCAAACACACCTGGTGTTCTATTTACTCTGGCAAGCTGGGGATTTTTTTTTTCTTTTTCTTTTTAAAATTCCAGGATGAATTATTCATCATTACTTAGAATTTGGGTCTCTTTCATCTTCGCACTTGTACGGCACCAAGGTGAGTACTACAAACTTCCATAAAGCTCGTGATTAGCATGCCCTTGAATGTATAAAGAGACGCTTTTGTTGGAACTGTAATTATCAGGGCAGGTGTACGTGTGTCTACAGTTACAACAAGAAAAATGTAAATTAAATTCTGCCGTCAAGGGCAAAATACATTAACTCTGAATGATGTTCATTTACATTCCTACTTTTTCTTATTTCACTTCGAACACAATTTGTATATACCAAGTTGCCCCATGTCAATGGAATAAGTCTTTAAGATAATGCAAATTATTTTCATTAAAAGTACACAGGGTAGGTGTGTGTGCATCCCATGCCTGATGATTGATTCCAATGAAGGCATTTCACTGGTGGCACAGACTTTAAAAAATACACTTGTTTAAGCCAAAATGAGGGAGTTCCAGTGGCATTAATGTCAGTGACTTGAGTATCAGGGGCCATTTACAATGGCCAAAAATCTAAAACTGCAAGTGAAATAAGAAAAATTTTCCCCTCCGTGATTCATCCTTTTTCTCTATGTAGCATTGCCCCGGGTAGGTAGGAGATCTCATGCATTTCTACAGTTTTTGAATTTTAGGCAAGAAAGATGGGAAAGTCTATATCGATTTGAAACTTTTATGGCTAAAACTCTAGAGCATCTTCTTTGTTTTGTTTGTTTAGTTCAGCGGACACGTGATTACAAGTCTGAGTGAACAGATCTATAAGGCATGTGGAGCCCTAACATTTTCCTAGGATTGGATAAACTTAAGCAGTTGTAGCAGGCAGGCTATAGTGTGAAGGCCCACAGTAATGACTCCAACTGCCTCTAACCTCGTACTCCTGCTCTAAGAAAGTAGGTCTTATTTGGAGAAAAAAATAAAAAACAACGTTCTGGGAACATAGAGTTTATTGTAAAATTCCGGGCCTAAAATCAGCATGGGTGAGGAGATTCTATCTTCTATTAACTCTGATTCTATTGATAGGCTATGCTGTTAACAAGCTATATTTTTATAATAGTAATGACTTCTAAGGTAGGAATTGCTGTAGTTTAAACCTACTCCCTTTTATTAGTCATATTTTTTTATTCAACAACTATTTGATAAGTACTTACAATATTAGATATCTTGATTATTTGTATTCTTCTTAAAATTGAAAAATGTTGATTGTCCATCCTTTCCTGTTCAAAATCATGAGCTAGTTAGGATCATTCCTGAAGGGATGAATCTTGCAAATTTGTGTCACCTTTGGAGCAGAGAGAGAAGTTAGGGACAATCTCTCTGACCATAGTTTTCTGTCTCCTCAGGAGGGGCATGGATTTCTCCTGTCCTAGGCAGATTGGCCAACACTGCCCCGAATACCAATTAATCTTTCTATTCAAATGATTACAATTCAGCGTGAATTTGAGACCTTGTTCACACTTGGACATCACTTCTAAAAAGTTCCCCATGAAGGATAAATCCATGACACGATTTGATTTATTATTATTAATTTGAGAATGTTCATTACCCTTCAGATTTAATAAGTACCTGTGTATAATTCTATGATAGGGATTATAAAGAGATTTTTTTTAAAAAATTGCTTCCTTCTGGGAATTTGGAATTTGTTACCTCTATGTAATTATGACTGTTAGAGAAACCTTTTTTGTCTACTGATGGTGACATTAAATAAAGCACGTGGGCTGAGTGCCCCTGTGATAAAACTAACTACAGCACCTCCCAAAGATTTCCTTTAGTTGGCTTCACAGAGACTTCTGAAGGTTGGGGAACGATGCTTATACACTAATGACCAGGCTCGTCTTCCCCATTTCCCTCTTGATGTTAGTTAGCCCTTGGAAACAGAGTAGCTCTTCCCCCAGGCAGACCTCCCCTCATTCCCTGCTCCACGAGGAGAGAAGCTGGCACTCGGCCAGGCACTACTGAGCTGCTCTCTGGTCACTCGGCCACTCTCTTACATGAGCTGCTCTCTGCTCACTTAAAGGCTCCCAAAAGAGCAGGGCAGCCCTTGGTGGTTTCTCGCCAGCCTATCGGCTCCATCAGCACAGAGCAGGGATTTTCCCAAGGAGGGGCCCCCGACCTTGGGATGGGGCATCAACACCTGCAAGCAGGTGCCTCACGAACTGTCAGCAGAAGCCCCAAATGCATTTGCCACACATGAGTTAAGAAGACGGAAGAACAGATGATGTTCTATTGCTCAGTTTTCATCCAAGAAAAGAAAGGACAGAGGCAAAGAAACATTACACCCCAGATACAGATTATTTCATAAATGCCATTGGACCTGATCATCAGTAATGTAGACCCTGGGGAAATTGTCTAATTTCTCTCTCTGAGCTGGGCCACCCCTTGCAAGAGTTTGGATGAGAATCTTCTGAGAAACAAGCCAGCTTGCCAAGAGAGGTGGTGACACGGTTACAGGAGGGGAGCTGTGTGTGTCTGTGTGATGACTCTCACCTTTGACCAGGATGATGAGTAAGCGCCCCAAGCCTCCTCCCAAAGACTGCTCAAAGGCCCAACCTCCTTTGCCCCAGAGGATCCCAAGTCTGTCTTTGTAAACAGGAGCTGGGCAGAGAGACTTCTCATGGGGCGGGAGCTCAATCAAGGTCATTCACAGGCCAGTTACTACAAACCCTCTCTTCCCACTCTTGTCCCAGATCCAACTATTGTTTATTTCCTCTGTGATCTGGTATCTTCTCCTATTGTGCATCTGGAGGAAGGGGACTCCTTTCAGGAAAAGACTTGATAGTAGAATTCTTGAGCTAGAAGGGAGTCTCATAGCCACTGGCCACGTTCTCTGTACGTTGCCTTCTGATCAAGGATTCAGCGGGCTAAGCCACACCAGACCTAGAGGCACCTCTCAGTGCTCTGAGAGCCCCAGGCAGGGCTGATTTCACAACTTTCCAGCCAGTGTTAACCACTGCTGTCTCCTAAATGTATGGAAACATAGAAATGAAGCGGGAAGTGATTTCTCTTAAGGAGAAATGCCATCACTTCCACGCTCCCCTTTCCAGAGGCAGAAGATAACGCACCGTGTCCAGCCGAGGCTGAGGATAACTGAAAAGGCTGTCTGACTTACACGTCGTTTGTAAGACTTACTGAAAGAAGCTGGCTTTAGTGGGTGGGAGGAAAGCAGCTTGCCGAACCGAAGGGGGATCGGCCATCCACCTAACCGCCCTGTCTCTTGACAGTTCAGCCCAGGGAGCTCATGTATCCATTTTGGCAGAATGACACCAAAACCCCTAAAGTAGACGACGGAAGCTCATCTGAGATTAAGCTGGCCATCCCCATCTACTTCTTTGGCGTTCCTTACCGCACCATCTATGTAAGTGACAAGCAGCCCAGCTGTTGCTCTAGGGCTCTCCCACCTTGCTGGTCATTAAGGAAAAGTATTTTAAATACCTTCTTCCAGGGCTCTGGGAATGGAGGATTTGTTGGCAGCCCAGATGACGAGTTCTGAGGTTTCATGAGCTGATAGGTTTTATGATTAAGAAAGTCAAAGGTATATTTCATGGCTAATGTTCACAGCGGAGGAGTATACAGAGCAATGGATTGCTTTTGTGGGTGATGAAACACCCAAGCGAAGCAGAGACCCCAATGCCAGGAACATTATTTCTGCCACTAGACAAGATAAAAAGATACAATGAACCATAATAGGAGCAACAGCAATTTTCTTTCCCTTCTGGGGCTGTGAAGACTTTAGGCATCTGCTCTTCTGAGGCTTCCTACCAATATGGAGCAGAGTCAAAGCAGAGTAGAGGGGTACTCAACTATTATATAAAGGTTGTTTGCAGAATTGGCCAACCTCACTGGGCCTGAGATACGCCATAGGGTCTCATTGTCAAAGCTGCATGAAGAAATGGTATCATTTGCTGTCAGAGCTCTCCTGGGCACCTGTGTTCTCAGGTTATTTTTAATTTTTTGATCATTGGAATTGCTGCTAGTGAGACTATAGCACATTGACAAGAAGATTCAGAGCAACTGAACCTGTCTTGATTTTCGGCCTTAAAAGAATTGAGTGAAGCAAATGTAGATTATATTACATCCTATTCTATTCCGTGCTCTGCCCTGGAAGAAGCAATAAAACTCCAGGCACCTCCACCTCTGGCCTCCTCTGCATCTGGAACCTCTATCTTCCCCAACTTTTGATTGATAGCTCAAGGCTGACTCCCACTAGAAAAGAGTTCCCTCTTCCATTATGTAACCTGTGGTCCTTGAACTTGCAGCATCAGCATCACCTAGGCACTTGCTAGAAATGTCACTTCTCAGGACCCACCCCAGACCTACTGAATCTGGGAGGGGGCCCAGCTATCTGTTTGAACAAGCCGTCCAGGGAATTCTGTTGCCCACAAAAGTTTGAGAACCACTGCTCTTAACTATAGAATATAATCAAAACAAATCTGGGTCATCACTAACTTCCTCTGCTAGTCTGTGTGTTTTAATCACACCACTGTTCCCTAGAAGACACATTGCTCCGGCATCCTGAAATGCCTTTTATGCTCTACTCACTGTAGAGCCTCCTTAGTCTATAACAGCTGATTGTAAGTTTCTGAATGTGTTGACCTGATTTTGGAGGTGAGAGGGCTGCACAGGACTTCCATTCTGGAAGCCTTGGTCTCCTAGACCTCTAGAACACGTGTGTTTAGTTAAGCTCCCCTTTCTCCTCCATTGTGCTAAGTGACATGGAGTGTGAATAATTCTTGCCTTTGCAGAAGGAGGGTCCTTAATTTGGGGGAGGCTTATTCGAGGGCAAATTTTTCCTTGGGTTTCCAGCACTTTAAGCCATGCAGTCTTGTTGAGGCTTCTGGGTTGTTCACTGATACTTGCAGACAGCAGACTCTGAATGTCCTTGTAGCTGGATCTCCAGCTTCCTTTCCAAACCGCACACCCTTGCTTCCAAAATAGGTTGACATACATACCCTTGGCCCAGGTACTGATAACTTATCTCTGGGATCTGAGTCACTGTTAATGTCCATAATATTACTAATTAAATATGAACCTAACAATAGAATGTTTCTCTGTTGAGGAATTGCAAGTATTCCCGTCACAGACACTCCTGCTGTTGAAACCGTACAAGCCTTTGGGTTAAATCAGCTTCATGTACCAACATACTGAGCTGCAGACACAGGCAGAGGCATATTGTTTACAGATCCTGTTTTTGAGTATATATATCGGCTTGTTATTTGCAGTAAGGTTTAGTAATTTAATAAGTTTACTAAGCCATTTACAAATCATGAAGAAATCACCATAAGATAGTCATTTACATATACAGTGTAAAGTTTTCATGTCTCCATTTTGTGCAGAGACTATACAAAGAAGCTAACGAACTCCAAGAGCTGTAATGGAATTGGGCTCATCTGTAGGTTGTAACCTTATCTTTTTCTGAGTACCGAGTGGTTCTGGCATCAATAGAAATCCTTTAAATGTCTCATCCAGGGTGGGATATGGTTCATCTTGAGATCTGAGTTTGGTGATGGAGTATTTGATTTACCTTTCACTGACACTCCTCTTTTGTCATGTAATAGGAATCAAGGTCTAATATAGAGTTCCTCCGTTTTTTAATTTAACTTTCTGCTTCCATGTTTTTTGGGTTTTTTCCTGTCTACTTTGCATCTGTAACTCTGGATCTTCTTTATTGCCCACATAAGCCACCTGCTAGCCCAACACACGCACACACACACACACACACGCACACGCACACACATACACACAATCCAGTAGCATTTGATAAGTATAAATAAAGACAGGATAGAGAACATGAAAATGAGGCTGATTATTAATAAGAAATGCAGCTGGCTACAAATTGAAAGTGAAAGGAAACCAATGAGTTTGTCTGGAAGCAAATGAACCTCCTAGTTGAGCAATGGAAGCTGCTGTTTGGGGGTTCTGATTCAGTAGTTTAAAAGTCGTTTCCATTCATATGGTTAGGCGAGCATCTGTCTTGGTTTATGACTCTGAAATTGTCACGGTCTCAGATCCACTGTGCAAAACCTCTTTTATTTTTGTAGGTCAATAACAACGGAGTTGTTTCATTCAACGTGCTGGTGAGCCAGTTCACGCCCGAATCTTTTCCCCTAGCGGATGGGAGGGCCTTCATTGCTCCATTTTGGGCAGATGTGCACAATGGGATTCGAGGCGAGATCTATTACAGAGAGACCATGGACCCTGTCATCTTGAAAAGAGCCACCAAGGACATCAGGAAGTACTTCAAAGACATGGCAACCTTCTCTGCCACTTGGGTTTTCATTGTGACCTGGGAGGAAGTAACGTTTTATGGAGGAAGCAGCACCACACCTGTAATCATTCAAATTTTCCCTTTTCCACTTCGTATTCTGACATCTAATTCTTGTCCATCTTCACTACTGTGAAGGAGTCTAATTGTTAGAGCTGAAGAATGTCAGTTTCCTTGAGTTACACTGAGGAGTCTTGCCACCCACTTTCCAGGAAACAGAGGGAGCTATCACACCTAACCAGTCCAGTCAGCTGTAATATTTCAGAAGATGTGTCATCTCTATCATGAGCCATTACAAATGTCTAAAAGGAAGCCCTCCACAAGTTTCTTGCAGTAGGTAGCATTCCTATTTTGCAGGAGACTGATTGAGACACTGAGACCCCATACGATTAGGGACCCACCAGGAACCCAAAGGTCCCTTTTCCTTACCAGAGGCCCAAATGCCTCTCTCCATCAGCTAATTTCCTTTTCTTCTTTTTTCACAAAACCTGATAGGAAAAGGAAACTAGGGTGCCAGTTTGGAGCCAAATGATCTGGCTCATTTTATTATGTTATGACCTTTTTTAAAATTGTGACCAGGGCTAGAATTATTCATATTTGATGCTAATTGGATTGGGCAGTTGAAGTGTTTCATGAATAAAGTTTCAGCATCTGCTCAGAAATCCTAAATGGGCAATCAGATAAAAACCATATAAGAAAGATTATCACTGGCATTATTATAGAGATAATCAACTTTCTACAGAAAAAGGGACAGAACGTAATTTTCAGGAAAGCCTGCCGTTTGTGTGGATGACTTTGGCAATGGAGCTTTTTTGAAGCATGAGATACGTCTTCAATGTATAATTTCCAGTAAGCAAAAACACTCAGAAATCTTCCCTCCGCTTTCTTAGGATTATTTCCAATTCCATCTGTTTTCCGATTTCCCTGGCGATGAGTCAGTTGTTTCAGGGTGGAACAGAAACTACTGAGTTAGAGGCAGAGTTGGAAAAGTGCTGGGCTTGCATTTCGTAGCTGCCCTGCTGTGAGCACCCTGCCTCTTTGCACCTTCTGACCAGAGCATCGCAATGCACTTTTATCACTAAGAGGTTCTGGAGAACAGAAAGATACAAGTTTAAACAGTGGATGCACTGGCTAGAAATAACCTCTAAAGAAGCAAAAATTTCCCCCTGTCATGTTATGGATTGCTAACGACTCCTTGGGTGATGTTTTATGTCCTTGAGCCTCATACCTTACAGCTTTAGGATGCAGGATGCCAGCGATCGATAAATTTTAGTATCAGAGGGAGAAAAATAAAGAAAAGAAATGCCCATCAAATGCTGACCACCAGTTTTTCAAAAAAAACTTCCATTGGCAGTAAAAATGGCAAGATAATTTAGATACTTTCTGGTTTGTACTTGGGCGTAAATTTATGGACTAGGTGAGGACTCTTTCAATGAGGATGAATGAGGTAACATCTAAGTGCTTTGAGCTCCTTGGAGAAAAAGATGATAAAAATCCTCCAGAGCTGCAGGAGTGTCCATCCAGCCCTGTCTTCGAAATCGGCCCCCTCTTCCATCTCCCATTATCCTAGGCCCCCCCTTCTTTAGAGGAACACGTATCAACAGGCCAACTAAACACTGGGCATGAGAGATCTTTTAGAAGCAGAAGCCCAGTAGAAAGTCAAGAGTATGTGTTTACTTTAAGGAAGGAAAACTAATATTTATTGAGGCTGACTGTGAACCCAGGGCTGTGATAGGCTATCTTTGCAAATCATTTAGCCCTCACAAGAATGTTCCCAAGGAAGCTCGCCGTCCACTTTAAAGGTGAGGGGACAGGCCCAGAGAAGTTAAGTAACTTGTCCAAGTGTCAAGAAAAGGGATTTGAACCTCATACGCGGCAGAGCAGGGTGCAAACCCAGTCTCCTAACTCTGAATCCTAAACTCTTTCCTCAGCTGCCCCCCCCAGGTAGCGTTAGAAGTCCTCTGAAGTATAAAAGGGCTTTTCAAGAATTAAAAACATGGTTTTACAAGAACAGATCCAGAGGAGTCTTACAACCCATGTTGAAGAGTTACCTGTGTGTTGGGTGGGGGGGGGGTGATTTAAGGTGACTTCTGGGATCAGACATGGGTTGCTTTCAAGACCTGCTTGGACCAAAGATATTTCCAACTTTATTTCAGGAGAAGGAATTCACATCCGGAAGGAGCATCCTGGTCTGAAGGAGGGTTTAGCTTTGGTCCTTGTGTGATGTTGACTTTATGCCTTTCTCTTGAATCTGACCCCACAGCGGCCATATAGGTGACTGCTCCCTCCTCTCTGTGTCCCACTTTGCCCTTTTGTTGAACGGGGCCGGAGAATGGAGGCATAAACCTGGGCGGTTCTATCATAAACGCCATCAGCTGTGGCAAGCACGGAGCTTGAGGAGAAAGTTCTCGTGTACAAAAAGGGCTTTTCTTTACTTGCACCTTTTCTCCCTCCCTGGGACTGTCTAGGATGGGAGATTTGGGGCTTCCAAGATCCTCTACCCCAGTTTGATTACACAGGATAAGGATGTGGGTCTTCCTCTGCATCTGACAGAATGTTAACCAGGACGGTATCGGGCAGCTGGGAAAATGCTAGGTTTGAATGGAAAAGGTCGAAGCAGCCTCTCCTTTTAACTCTGTTTTTTACTTGAATTTCCTGAAAACATGCATCAGCGGGTAGGGATTAGCAAAGGGAAATAGTAAAGGACAGAGTTTGCTACAGCTTGTTTCTGGAAACTGTTTGCAAGACTGATTTGAATGTATATAACATCTCTGTCCTAAAAAGTTGAAAATTAAGACCATGTGTAATGACAGTGCATGAAGAGATCAGACTGGGAGCTCTGGCTCCAATTCTGTTTTCTGTTGCTGGGTCATTGTGGAACTTCCAGCAATTCATTTCCCTTGAGCCCTCAGTTTTCTTAGCTCCTATGATGGGAATGGGCCAAAAAATTGCCTGTCTTAGCGTTGGTTGAGGTACAGATGGAGGTGGAGAATTTTGCAGATATAAAGTGATGTATAAATGCTCCATTAGAGGAGCGATTTCTCCCCACCAAGTGCTTTTTAAAAATCAATTTCCAGGGGCTTCCCTGGTGGCGCAGTGGTTGAGAGTCCGCCTGCCGATGCAGGGGACGCGGGTGCGTGCCCCGGTCCGGGAAGATCCCACATGCTGCGGAGCGTCTGGGCCCGTGAGCCATGACCGCTGAGCCTGCGCGTCCGGAGCCTGTGCTCCGCAACGGATCACTTTCCAACCTGCATTTAAAAGAGGGGGAGACATCTCACCAAGATTAGCGGTGTGTTCCAGGAAGCGAGAGAGCAGGGCCCATGCCACCACTGGAGTCACACCGACTGGCATTTGCGTGCTCTGCCCTCTCCCTCCCCACCCCCACGCCCTACCCCACTTGCTCTGGGAACAGGTGCTCACAGCCCTCTCCCTGGCTTGACTAGTTCCTATAGTTTATTCTCATGCTGCCATCTATAGGTGCCCACGTATTATCACATGCTGAGTCGGGCCGCTGACTTTCCTATCTGGTGCCAGTCAGCGATATAAGAGGGATGCTGAGTCAGCCTCTAGGTTATTCTCAGGCAATTTCTTTTCTGGATGCACAGCCCACATGTCTTGCTTTTTCCCCTGGAGGTGAGAACATATTTGGAGAGAAGGCAGAGCACAGAGGCTGGGGTCAGAGCAGCTCTGAGCTGCTTGAGTGGGGAGGGGGCAGGGTAAAGGGAGCTGCTACTGGGGAGAGGAGCTCCTGGGGATGTGAGTCCTGAGCCCACCCACCCATTCGCATCCTGCAGGTGAACACCTTCCAGGCCGTCCTGGTGTCTGACGGCACCTATACATTCACGCTCTTCAATTATTACGAAATCAACTGGACCACTGGGACGGCGAGCGGTGGTGATCCCCTGACGGGTCTTGGGGGAGTGATGGCACAGGTAGGTGGTTCTCTGGCTCATCCTCCTATGTGTTTCTGAAGCACTGCACTCTCTTCTTATGCTCTTAGCATCTGGGGGGAATCCTGCTTTGAACTGGAGAAGCGTGTCTGATCCTGCAGGTGGACTGAGGGACTAGTCTTGCCCATCTTTGATACCTGGATCCGGGTGTGGCATGAACTAGCGGGCCATTATCACCTGAAATGGTGGCCCCAGAGACTCCAGGAAAAGGGGTCTCTTGATTTCAGGTGTGCTGAAAACAAGATGGTGGGCAAGTAAACCAAGGTCGGGGCGGGGGTTAGGGGATGACGTGTGTGCTCAAAAGTCTGCTCTTCCTTTTGTGCTCTAGGCAGGATTTAATGGTGGAAACATCACCAATTACTTCAGCCTTCCGGGGTCAAGAACCCCTGATATTGTGAATATCCAAGAGACCACAAACGTCAATGTTCCAGGTCGCTGGGCATTTAAAGTTGATGGGAAGGAAATTGACCCAGCCAATGGCTGCACCTCCAGAGGTAAAGGCATTTCCTCTTCTCTGAGGCAAAGCAGGGTTTGTTTCGTTGAGATAGACAGGCAGGCTTTTAAGCCATGGTAGGGGGGACTCGTGGCTGATGCTTTACCCTTTGAAGTCTCTCCTCTGGGTAATGGAGATCAAGGTAATTTTTGCATGCACGTTCGTCACTCCAGGAGCTGAAACCCTGCGCTGGCCATACCGCAGTTTCTGAAGCCTTTGCCTGGGGTATGAACACAGCTCCCCATTGGGAACTACTGCAAAGTGGACGAGGCTCTTGAATGATTTCGCAGCCAGAGGGACAGAAGAGAGCCCTCCTGTTTAACATTATTTTTGTTGTCGTTGTTGTTGCCATGTCCCCCTTTAAATTTTCCTTCTCATCTTTACTCCTGCTCTACCATCTGCACTTTGTAGATCCATGGGAGTGGGTGAGCTTGGAGCATCACCAAGTCTGTACGAGAGAAAATCAGTACTTCCTAGTATGATTAGAAAGAAAGGAAAAAACGTGTCATAGTCTTTAGGGTAGCTTCTCCTAAAATCCTCCAAGCAGCAGCAAAACATGCAGGAATTTAGGGAGAATCAAAGCCGGCTTTAGGTCTGTGGGAACAAGCTGTAGGTGAACCTCCGTGGGTTTCCTTTACATTGGCATCCAAAGTTTGGAGCCTCCTCTGAAATGTCCAAACCCCTTCGGATGTACAAAACAGCCCAGGACTCTCACAGGGACACCATGGTTTATAGATTCCCGCTTCTTATATGTCTAAAAGTATTCAGAAAACAGGATTTCTGGGCGTATTTCTGCCTCTAGGAGTGGAGGCTATAGCAACTAGAATTAGTCAATCATCTATCCATCTGTCTGTGCATTTATCTACCCATCCACTCACCCACTCACCTACCCACCCATCTACCCATCCATCCATTTAGCCTTCCAGCCACTGCATCTTTCCAAATGTGCTTAGCCAATCTCTTAGGTTGGTGAAGATGGTGCTTGCTCTGGACCCCCATGACCCTACCATGGTAGAGAAGACAGCACAGAAACAGTGATGATACAATGTAAGACCTATTATGAGAGATGTGAGTGCAGGGTACTGTGTAAGCACAGAAGATGACCCTGGGGAAAATGCTTCCAGATTCCTAAGAAAGTTATGGGTTGGGATGAAAATTTCAGGAGGTCTCTTGCCCTCCTTCCGTTGAGAGCATGGCCAGGTGACCTCTGAGTCTCGGCACCCCTGAGGGCTTTGATATGTGTAATAATCAGAAGGGCCATATTCACCCGATCTGAAATGCCCATACCCTCTGCCCCCATCCCCTGCGCTGTGGTCACACTTATCAAACCTCTGCTTTTGCTCTGAGGAAAGGTCATTTGTGAAGATGGCCTGCCTGGGCATCTTTGCCTCTGTGGACTCTGTAAAGTCCTCCATGTTCGGAAGAGCAAATAAATGTTTAGAGCTAAGCCAGTATTAAACTGGACAGAAAAGAATCTAGCTCCAAAGGTCACCAGGATTTCAGAGATTGCACTCTCCTCCCTTACAGAGTGTAAACACGTCTTCATCTAACGTCTATGAAGATACCAAACCAATGCCCCGTTATCTCTCTCGCTTTTATGGCCTGGGCTAGGGACCTACCCAGCGCCTCTCGCCTTTGTCCAAGTGTCATGGAGCTGACTGGCTGTGGCTGTGCTACCTAAGTGCCAGGTGACAGCCTCTCCTTGAGTCCCGGGAATGAAATGCTGTGATAATGGAAAACACTGGCTCGCAGAGCTGTGGGGTTGGTCAGACGCCAGCAGTGTACAAAGTCCTCACTTTGACTTCATTCTTTCCCTCCTGAGTTATGGCTTTGGGTTTCATATACAGGACAAATTCAATCTCCTCATACAGGCTGCTGTGTATTTTAATGTGCCACTGGACATACATCAATCTAATGAGATGGGGATTTGGCCTGGGCGATAACAGGGGAAGTGTTGCATAGAGCTGGTTTATTATATCATCATTTTGCAAACAAAATTATCTCAGAGAGTCTACCTTTTGGTCCAAACCTCCTCTATTCAAAGACATTTCCCCCTCATTTATTGGAAGCCTGAGAAAGCAGAGACTGGAAATCATACCGAGTGGAGGCTGTTAGAATATATGCAGCCTGGGTGAGTGCCAAAAAGCATTGAGGTTGGAGGGGCCTGTTTTCAGGGCTGATGCATCTGACCTACTGGGACTGTGAATACATCTATTATCCCATTCAGGGGCCATATGAAACATAACTGCCCGTTGAGACATAATTGTTCCTGTTGGACAGATATTGAAAGGAGTGTCCAACTGTCATGGCTTCTGCCTGGGCTCACCTGGCAGCTTTGTGCTCTGCATTAGGTATTCAGTTTTATAAAAATTTGAGAAACCTTTTCAAACTACGGTTTCAAACCATAATTACTCCTGGTGTATGATATTGTTTACAATTCTTAATGCTGTATCTTTGATACTTTCCTTTTCAGACAGTCTCAATGTACAAATACCTCTACCTTATTGACCTGTGCCAACTTTTTATAGCATCTCTGTTCCCCAGGAGGCAGGGATGAGAAAATAACCTTGTCCACATTCTATGGGTTAGAACATTAAGACAGGCGGAAGTTCAGCCAGTAGTCTTGGCAGTTGATTGCAGATTTGTGACCATTGCCCAGTTCTCTTGACTCCGACCCCCAACCAAGGATTAGGTCATAGCCCCCAGCCCAGAGATGCTCCCGTGTCAACTGAACGTTGATATGAAGAACTGGTAGATTTCAAGGGTTTTGGTGGGGGAAATCATTCTTTTAGAGAAATGGTTTTAAAGACTGAAAGCCTACCAAGGCAATAGAAGTATTTTAAACATTAGCACATCCCTTAGGACCATTCCCCTCCCCATCTCACTCTCCTCCTGACGTAGGTTCTGTCAAGAAGTTCTGTCCAGGGGATAAAGAGAGAGGAGTGCTGGACTTAGACCGGGCCTAGGATGAGGGGAGAAGACAACTGGTGTAGGTGTAAGTTCTGCCGGAACAGTGTCTGTAGGATTTACGAGCCCGGAAATGTGGGAAGCCAGGGGTCAGCCCGTTCCAGAATCATCCCAGGAGGCCTGGGATTTAAATTTGTGGGTCTGACTCCTGATTCTTTTCTGGCACATACTGAGCCCCCAGCAGCTGTTTGTTGATTGAATGAGTGGATGAGTGGATGAGTGAATGAATGCTCACGTTAGCAAATGAACCGACAGTGTTGCCGAGTTACCCGGGGGGTGGGTGCGGGCCTTCTTTCAGAATACCCTTCCTCTTATCGCCGAAAGGAAGGCAAGGACTGCCGTGTGTCCTGGTGTATCCCATGGAGTGAGACAATGTGTCTTTCCTTGAATGAAAGTGTGCTCACCAGTGGTGGTGACAGTAATGTCAAGAGCTTAGATTGGATTCAGACAGACTTGGCTTGGAATCCTGGCTTCGCAGTTGAGTTGCTGAGTGATTTGGATGAATTACCTAACTTCCCTTAAGCCTCAGTTTCCTCACTTGACAAGTGAGGGCAACACTTCATATCTAATCGGGTTCTTTTGAGGATTAAACGGTATAAGGCAAGTAAAGCCTTTAGCCCGATGCCCAGCACAGAAGGTAAATGCTCAATAAATGTTAGTTCTACTGTCCTTATTCCCCAGGACAGTTCCTTCGGCGAGGGGAGGTGTTCTGGGATGACCTGAACTGCACCATTAAGTGCCGCTGTCTGGATTTCAACAACGAGATCTACTGCCAGGAGGTCTCCTGCAGCCCCTACGAGGTGTGCGAACCCAGAGGCAAATTCTTCTACTGCAGCCCGGTGGAGACCAGCACGTGCGTGGTATTTGGGGAGCCACACTATCACACGTTTGATGGCTTCCTCTTCCACTTCCAAGGCTCCTGTGCCTACCTGTTGGCCCGACAGTGTTTGCATACTTCCAGCCTCCCCTTCTTCAGCGTGGAGGCAAAGAACGAGCACCGGGGGGGCTCAGCCGTCTCCTGGGTGAAGGAGCTCTCGGTGGAGGTGAATGGCTACAAGATTCTCATCCCCAAAGGAAGCTATGGAAAAGTCAAGGTGAGACCCTCTCCGTCCTTCACGGGGAGATGGAGAAGCTGGAGGTGCTTCCGCCTGGGGAAGACTTCCCCAGATCTACTGCTGTTTGCTCTTTGTACCAAAAAGATGCATGGATCTTTGTAAAGATCCATGCAAATATCTTGTAAAATTCTTTACTAGGCTAAATTTTGTTTGTACAAGAGCTAACCTAAGCTTTCTCTTTGACATGTCTATCTGCTGTTTATCTTAAAGTACATTTAACTTCTTAGTTGACACAAACACACACACACACACACACACACACACACATCCAAGCTCAGACATAACTGGGAACAGAAGTAAATTGTTTCTCATGAACCTGGCTTGCAGCAATGGTAGCCACGTGGCCATGCCCTGGAGACAGTGTAAACACAAAGTACAAACCCGTAATTCACTGCAGCTTTTGATTAACAGTCCTCACATCCCCCCATCCTGTTTACCCGAGAGCTGTGGCTTCATTCTCAGAGAAACGTCCAAACGTCCAAACTGATTGGTGTATCCATGGGCACTGCCTGTCCAGGCAGCTGGAGTGGGCTCGGTGACTTCTTTAGTGAAACCTGGGTGGAAAGTTCCCCTGAAAGCTTGACCCCTTTAACAGAATTCCCCACTCCTGCTTGGAATGGGAGAGAACACGGATCTCTGTGGTTTGTTTAGCATATGCAAATGACTCCTGTCCCTGTCTACCTGGATTTCAGGCTGGGGCATTGACAAAAGAGGGAGAACAAAAAGCCAGTGGCAATTACTCAATTTGTGGAGGCCCCAAGTTTCATGATGTTAATGGAGACCTCAGGGCAACCATGTATTTATTCAAGCAATAATAACCAGGACCGCGAGGGGTTGATTGCTGCAGCCCCATGCTGTCCTTAATCCCCAAGCATGGAGGTCGTCACAGAGATTACAGACCAGAACTGATGCCAGTGTAGGGAGGTCTTTCTTTTTTTAAAAACGTGTTGTAGTTTTAATTGATGCAGCGTGTCCGACAAAAGGCAGCACCAAGGAACTAATTCCACTTTTTCTGGCTCTGCCCTTCCTAGGTCTGTGCAGCATATCAGTGTCGTAATTAGAAAAGTGGGCTATTACAGTGGTTAAAATGCCAATTTGCTTGGTATTCGGTTAGTCTCCCTAGAGACAGCTCTGTAAATCAAACCAGAGGTAAGAATCCGGCTGCAGAAGTTTGGAGTTTTTCCCTTTTAAATTTCTCTTGTGCTGTTGAGCACTACACCTGTCCTTGTGGATAGATGCTAACCTTTCCAGCTAGAAAAATGTTTGCTAGCTCTCCCCTACTTCCTCGTCTTGTGGGGATGATGGGTACAATATCTGAAGTTGGAGAAGAAAGCTTCATGCTGCATTCCTATTTTCCATTTTGATTAAAATTCTTTTCCCTTCACAGTCAGACTCTTTTTTTTTAGAAGGAAAGGGACACCAGCCCCTTGCTTTCAGGCCCAGCAGCTCTGCTAATTTTGCGTGGCTCTCTTCCATCGTCCGAGCGTAGGGCATGGATTCCTCAATTTTCTGTAGCGACAGGGAGATGTGGACGTGAATGTAAATGTTTCAGAAAGAAAAGGTTATGTGATTCCAACTGCAAGCAAACAATGGGTCCCTTTTCCTTTTGCCAAATGGCTTCCGAGCGTCTCTGAATACACCTGCCCTGCTGGGGAGGGTGCCTCCATGGATGGCAGAGACCCCACCCGGGGTGAAGTGGGGACAGGCAAGAGGGGGTGGGAGGCAAGAAGGAGCCTGATTTGCCAACTTCCAGACACACAGGGCGGGGCCCTGCAAACAGATCTTAACGAACAGGTTGCCTTTCTCCATATGCTGGGATTAGGAGCTGGGCTCTGAATATGCATTTTCCCCCTTTGAGATGTTCTCGAGTGACAAAGTAAACAATTTAGGATTGTGTATGCTAATAGGAGCCAAAGAAAGCCAGCTAACATCCATATATAGTAAATGTCTCCTTCTAACTAATACTTATCAGTTTTCATCTTTCTCCCCCAGATAAAACTGAGTAGTTTAGGGTACACCAGGAAAAAGAGTGCCAACGCCAAATAGCTGATGGTGACGAAGAGCTCTGATTCTGGGGTCAGGTCTGCACAAGCCTTGGGCCACCACTGCCAGCTGAGTGGCCTCTCTGATCTTTACTTTCTCCATCTGTAAAATGGGGTAATCGTGTCATGTCTAGAAGGCAGGGCTCTTGGCTGTAGTTTGGACTTGGCTGTCTCAACTCAGCACTGAACAAAAGGCAGCAGGAAGCAGTGGAGGGTCGGGTCCTGTCACCCACAAATAATGCAAGCCCTGAATCTCAGTTTCCTCATCTGCAAAAGGGGGAGATGGTAAGGACCTTCTTAGGTTGTTGTGAGGATGAAATAGGATAGCCACATGTGCGACTGCTAGTACAAAGCCTGGCACCCAGTAGGCACTCAATACTCATTCCCACACTGCCATTCCCACCGAAAGTTCTTCTCATTCTAAGGCCTGTCCTACGATGCTACTTCTCTCTCCCAACCTTGCTCCCACCTAACCTTGCCCCTACCCACTCCTGGGAGAGACATGGTTAAAGGGGGAGAAGAAGGGAAGCAAACAGGGAGACTCATCAACATTGGCTCATCAGGGTCTGAGGACTGGGACAGCAGGAAAGAAATAAGAAGCCATGGGCTGGGTGAGAGTCCCCAGCTGCTCCCATTCCGAGCCCTCTGGGGTACAAGCACAGGACTCTAAGGTGTGGCTGAAACTGAGACATGCGTGAGAAAGAAAGGGGGAGAAACGACCACTGATGCCGAAAACGAAGGGAAAATCTGGGCAACGCCGATGGGCAGCGTAGGGACACAGGCAGTGTGCGTGGGACGAGATCGGATGCAGCAGGGGGACGGTTGCAACATCCAGAGACAGTCGCCCCCCCCACCCCCACCGCACCCTGTGGCTTCTGCTCTGAAGCACAACCACTGTCCTTTGTTAGCAGGGGCTGAGTGAGAGGAGAGGAGGGCATTCAGCGAGGGAGGTGTTTGGCATTTACGATTATACTGCCTTGGAGGAGATTTCACTTCCTACATCTCAGCATAGAGCAATGCACCATAATCACCCAGCGCTCTCGCTGGCTGACCTTCCTCAGAGTGTGGCTTTTCTCATCCTTGTTGGCTAACTTGCTACCTGGGAGATAAGGATAAATCAATCAACCCCTGGGTGGTTTTTTTTCTACTTCCTGCTCTCATAGGATGGCTTACATCTCAAGCCTGTTTTTTTGTTCCCTTCCCCCATAAGTCATACTAATTTCTAGGGACAGAGAATTGCACATGCCATTAGCCATGGTAAACCTTGGGAGCGATGCTTGGACAGTCTATTGTCTCCCTTCCTAGACAACCCAGAGAGTTGCAGCAATGGTGGCACTAAAGACCCTTGATCTTCCTGTGTGCCAGAAATCGGTACAGGTGCAGGGCAGCCTGGACGTGCACTTACAGTCAGCCTACCAGGGCTGTTCTAGGACTAACCATCCATTCCAGCCCTCAAAAGTGATGTCTAGAGATGCCAGGCACATTAAGGGTGAAAAAGAAGAAAACTAACTCTCTGTTGGAGGCTTATCAAGCCACTTACACATGGGACTCACTCTTTTTTTTTTAACATCTTTATTGGAGTATAATTGCTTTACAATGGTGTGTTAGTTTCTGCTTTATAACAAAGTGAATCAGTTATACATATACATATATCCCCATATCTCCTCCCTCTTGTGTCTCCCTCCCACCCTCCCTATCCCACCCCTCTAGGTGGTCACAAAGCACCGAGCTGATCTCCCTGTGCTATGCGGCTGCTTCCCACTAGCCATCTATTTTACATGTGGTAGTGTATATATGTCCATGCCACTCTCTCACATCGTCCCAGCTTACCCTTCCCCCTCCCCATGTCCTCAAGTCCATTCTCTACGTCTTCATCTTCATTCCTGTGGGACTCACTCTTGATTCTTCCCCCATTTCTCACTCCCCCCAGCAAAAAGCCCCAGGCCCTGTGGAGTGTCCACCACGAGCTGTCCCTCCTCCACGTCTGGGTGCAGGTCAGGCCTCGCCCTCATCAGCCCTGGCCTCCAGCACCAGTTGCCCGCCTGATTTCTCTGTTTCTAATCTCCACCTACTTCAATATACCCTTCGTACCGGCCAGAGTGGACTTTTTTAAACACAAGTCCGACCACATCATTCTCTTACTTAAAACTTTTCGGAGCTCTTCCTATAGAAGAGAAATCCAAGTTGTTGTTTTTGTTTTTGTGGCGTTTTGTTTTCTCTTAAAAACATGCTTCAAAGGCCCTCCAAGATCTGTTCCCAACACAGAATTCAGAGCAATTCTTCCAAAACGGAAGTCAGATCATGTCGATCTTTTGCTCTGGGCGCTCTCTTCGCTCTCGGCTTCCCTCAGAGTCACAGCCAAAGTCTCTACAATGGCTGACAAGGCCGTGCCTGTTCTGGCTGCTCTTATCTCTCTGCCCTCCCCGACCACTGCCTGCTCCTGGCTCTCCGCTCCGGCCACACTGGCCCGTGCGAACCCAGCGCCCAGCACGCTCCACCCCAGGGCCTGGCCGTCCCCTCTGCGTAAGCCACTCTCACCCCAGATAACTGCAAGGCTTCTTCCTCATCTCAAATATCCCCCTCCCCGTGGGGTCTTCCTCGACCCTCCTGTCTAAAATTAGAAACCCTCTTCCCTAGCACTTTGGATCCACATTCCCAGCTTTATTTTCCTGCAGAACACTTTTCTGATGCTGTTATGTATTTTACATATTGGTTTTGTTTGCTGTTGGTCTCCTGAAGAGGAATAGACAGTTCCAAGAGGCAGGAATTTTCGTCCGTTTCACTCATTGCTAATCCCCAACTCTTAGAACAGAGCTTGACACACAGAAAGGGCTGAGTTGACATCTACTGAATGAATGGACTCTGCCTGTGTCCAGCTCCCTCTCCAGCCGCCCGTCCCCTTCCCTCTGCAGTACAGTGACACCCCATGACTGTCCCTATTCTCATGCAGCTACTTCTAACCACGTGATTTTATTCACTTGTCCTGGAATTCTCTGCCCCCTACTCTTCCTCTGGCTGCTTCTGTTTTATCTCTAAAGACCCAGGTCAGACTTAACTGCTCCTAAAAAGCCTATATGACCCCCCGCCCCGTCCCCAGGCTGGATCAGTGGTCAGGTACCGTTCTCCCACTGCATCACTGCATCACCTATGAACACATATTTAAAACTGTATGTCATAAATATCAATTTGTGTCCCTCTTCCTCAGTAGACCCAGACCTCATAACGGGCAGAGACAATTACTTTTTTTATTCTTTATTTCTCAGCACCTAACATCGTGCCTGGTACCCAGTAGGTGTTCAAATTTGTTGTGTTGAACGATGGTATGACATAGGCCTGGTATCAGGAAGTGACAAGGTGAAACACTCAGAGAATAACACCAGGGCAGCCTCAAAACTCGATGGTGGGGACAGTTTGTAGAGCACCTTCCAGCTGGGAGGAGGGGTTGGGGTGCTAAGGGCAGCGAGGGGGTCATGGAAAGTATGTGCCTTAAGCTGAGACTTAAAGAATGGATTTCGAGGAGAAAGGGGGAAAAGCCAGGTAACTAGTCTTTCAAGAAAAGACGTGAAGCTGGCCCAAGAGCCAGCCGGGAAGTGTTGACAAGCCCTTGGTCCCCAGAGGGGTTTAGAGTGGCACTAAGCAATGCACGTCTGTCACAACTCAAACGCCGGCCTGCTCTCGAAGGTTCTGGGGCCTCTGCCTTCCTGGGAGGCAAGCCCGCTGGCACCCAAGCCTTTTGGGGGCCACTCTCTCTGTGGCGCTGAGTCCCTCCATCCCTCCCCCCTTTCCTGACCTCAGCTGGACCCACTGCCCTGGCCCCTGCTCACCTGCCTTTTTACTATTGCTGTTGTTGGCAGGTTAATGACCTAGTGGCTTCTTTGCCCGTCACCTTAGACTTGGGGGCGGTGAAAGTCTACCAGAGTGGCATGTCTACTGCTGTGGAAACGGATTTTGGGCTCTTAGTGACGTTTGACGGCCAGCACTACGCCTCCATCTCCATCCCAGGCTCCTACATCAACTCCACTTGCGGGCTTTGTGGGAACTACAACAAAAACCCTCTGGATGATTTCCTGCGCCCCGACGGCAGGCCAGCCATGTCAATCCTAGACCTGGGAGAGAGCTGGCGGGTCTACCACGCCGACTGGAAGTGTGACTCGGGCTGCGTGGATAATTGCACCCAGTGTGACACGGCCACCGAAGCCCTCTACTTTGGCCCCGACTACTGCGGCTTCCTCAACAAGACCGACGGCCCCCTGTGGGAGTGTGGCACTGTCGTGGACCCCATGGCCTTCGTGCACAGCTGCGTGTATGACCTATGCAGCGTGAGGGACAACGGGACACTTCTGTGTCAGGCCATCCAGGCCTACGCCCTCGTGTGCCAAGCCCAGGGCATTCCGATTGGAGACTGGCGAATCCAGACTGGGTGTGGTAAGCTGGCATCCTGTCCACACGGAAGGCCACGCCTGTGCAGGGGGGCCGGGAGAGGGTTTCGGGGCTCCTCGGAGAGCTCCCTGTTAAGACACACTGCCCGAGAGTCAGGGTGAGGTTGAAATATAGCAAATGATAAAGAACGAACTGTAAAAGCATCTTGACCTTTCTCCTCACCCAGTACTGTGGCCAGAAAACAAGAAACCACTGATGGGCATCCGTGGTCAGGAGACACGGAATGCGTGGCCGGAAGAGGGCCCTTAGCAGGGGTGGCCCGGGCAGAGTTGAGCAGGGAGGGGGCCGTTTCTGAGCTGGAGGTGGCTGTCCCCACAGCTGTTGGGGACATGTGGACACTGGCCTGGGGAATCAAGAGCAGCCTTTGGGAGAGGAATGCACCTCCCAGATGGAACCCATGGCATTTTTGTCCTTGGATGTTTCCTCTCTACCTTCAGGTTCTGTGAATCCTACTCTAGAGCATTTCAGCTGGTCCAAAAGGGGCAGTAGACAGGGCAGGTAGCAGACCCGGAAAGAGGCCTTGTTCTAAAATGCCGGGTGGCGAGGAAAAAAGCCCCCAAAGTGTGGGAAATCCAGCTGTCCCCTTGGAATTACACTTTTGGATTGAGCGTTTGGAACAATTTAGCTATCTTATGTCTTCCTTCTATACAACTTACATCTCTCTCACTTTTCCTAGTTATGTAAATGTTAAAAACGAGCAAACGAAAAACCAAATTGCTTCTTGGAATTTTGCTTCTTTCCTGGTCCTTGGTTTTCTCCATATGAGTAAACCGAAAATTATTATCCGTGCATTTGAGAGTGCTATGGAGGTGAGATTTAAAAGTTTCTTTCAGTTCCAAGGCCAGAGGGCAATTTTTTCCTATCTGTATAGGTTGGATTCATATAAATCAATATGTATCAGAATCAATTCTTAGAGAATTGATCAAGCTACTAAAAGACAGTATATTTAAATGTTTTTGTGTGTGTGGACTGGCCAGCCTCTATCATGCCTGGAGTATCCATATCCTGATTCAAGTTGAGATGACTTCTCTTTGATTCTTGTGCAATCCAAGAGCATCCAATTACCTAATTTTTTGCCTATAATGGCTATTTTTTTTCTAGTGGTACTACTATCCTACCCTCCACGTTCCTCTCCCTGTCTCTCATTTTAGTGGGATGAATTGTATTTAATTCAGAGAACTCGTCTACCAGTCTCTCGAGTCTCCGCCTGTTGGGGTCAACCAGACTCAAACCAGACTCAGATGTTCTTAAAATAAGAATCGAAGCTTTCCAAGGCAAGAAGGGCCTTCAGAAGGCATCCAGTTCCAGTTCAGTCTCCTGGGGGAATAGGCACACAGGTTCTTTTCAGATAGCTAAGGTTCTTTCTTATTTTTAATATCCCAGAGAATTCATTTTCACAGTCTTCTTTGGTCCCTGTTTGAAAGTTCACTTTTTCAAATTCCTCCTCTAAGAGTTAGATTTTTCATTTCTCCTGTGAGTTGGATTTATTTCCTCCTAGGAATGGGCCGTGTTCTTTAAAGTCAGACCAACTTATATGCCCATCAGTTGAAGATCTTAAACCATCTCGATGGTTGTAATTCACCCAGTACTAAACCTGTATTGCATGATCAGTCGAGTCTAGTTAGGATGGGAACCTGAAGTTTTATTTCAGTCAGGATGATCCAGCGAGATCCTGCTCCATCAGTAGTTACTACCAAAGCAGTTGCACCCCTCGCACACCCTCAGTCTCCCTTCCCCCAGTGAGTGGTGGCTCGGCCTTCCCTCCAGGTGCCAACTGGTCCAGAAGGAGCGTTCTTCCTCCAGGCCCCCGTGCGTGGTGGATCTGGCCGGTTAGCCCCTGGGTCATTCACCTTGTCACGCTCTCTCCTCTCCCCTACGTCAGTGTCCATGGTGCAGTGCCCGAGCTTCAGCCACTACTCCGTGTGTACCAGCAGCTGCCCGGACACGTGCTCCGATCTGACGGCCTCCCACACCTGCGCCACGCCCTGCACGGAGGGCTGCGAGTGCAACGCAGGCTTTGTCCTCAGCACCAGCCAGTGCGTTCCGCTGCACAAGTGCGGCTGTGACTTCGACGGCCACTACTACGCCATGGGCGAGTTCTTCTGGGCCACGGCCAACTGCACGGTGCAGTGCCTGTGTGAGGAGGGCGGCGACGTGTACTGCTTCAACAAGACGTGCCGTGGCGAGGAGGTGTGCACAGTGGAGAACGGCTACCAGGGTTGCTTCCCCAAGCGGGAGACCGTGTGCCTGCTCAGCCAGAACCAGGTGCTGCACACCTTTGACGGCGCCGCCTACCCCTTCCCCGTCGAGTTCTCCTACACGCTCCTCAAGACCTGCCCTGAGCGGCCAGAGTACTTGGAAATCGACATCAACAAGAAGAAGCCGGACGCAGGGCCTGCTTGGCTGCGGGGTCTCCGGATCCTGGTGGCCGACCAGGAGGTCAAGATAGGAGGCATCGGGGCTTCGGAGGTCAAGGTAAGACCCCTGTGGCCTTGGAGACTTTTCTGATGAGTCCCGCCAAGCGAAGGAGCCGCGCTCTTCAGGCTTGCCTGGCTGCCTCTGACCGTGAGCGGATCCTAGGAAGGCAATGACTCCGAAATGGGAGCATTTTCTAACTGTCAGCACCAAATAAAAGTCCATCAGGTGGAGACCTGGAGTGAAGCTGGAATTCCTCGAATTAGAGCAGAACTAGCTCGCCAGAGTAGCAGATACTTATAGGATGCTTACTGTGTGCCAAGCACTAGCCTAAGCGGTATCACATTCATCCTAAGAGGTAGATAACATCATTATTCTCATTCTACAGATGAGAAAACAGAGGCACAGAGAGGTTAAGTAACTTCCCCCGGGACACACAGCCCTAAAAGTGGGATTCAAGCCTGGGTCAGCTGGCTCCAGAGTCTGTGCTCTTTACCCTGTGCCATGCTGCATCTCTTACCTGTAGATGGGAATCCGTGTGGAGTAGCACAAGGGGTGCCTGCCATGGTGCCTCACGCCCTGCTGTCCTGGTCTGAAATGCCCATCACTAAGCGTGCAGACTCACAGATCATTAGGAAGAAGGAATCTTGGGCATCATCGAGTGCAACTCCTTGTTTTCACATGAGGCTCCCAAAGGGCTAAATGAGGGCTGTGGGCCTGACAGCTGGAAGGTGGCAGAGGGGGGGTGATGGAGGGTGAGGGAGGAGCAGATCTCCCTCCTCCCAGTGCCATGTGCATTTCATAATATCACATGACATCTAATTTAGAAAGCAAAAGTCAATGCAGTGAATAAAGCATACATCCACAAACTGAAAGGGCTGTGTTTTTATTCCCATTGACACACTGGCAGAAATTAATTTATCAAAATAATAATAGGTAGATAGGTGGATGGACAGCTAGATAATTAGATATATACTGTGTGCTTCCAAGGGGCTGAGACACAGGAAAAGTAAAATTTGAAGGGAGAAGAAGAAGGCAGGACGTCGGGGACAGGAGGAAGCCACACGTCTACGGTGACTGTTGCTCACACTTCAGTTTTGTTTGGAACTAGCTTAGGGTCTCACACACACACAAACAGCAAATGTGTTGGATCAGAGGAGGCTGGAAAGAAAGAAACAAAGATGCCCATAAAAAAACAGTTGATGTCTGTGTGGTTTCCGCACACTGTCAGCTTCTCAACCTTACTCCAAGGGCTAGACAGGGGGCAGAGCCACGTCTTTATTCACAGCCTAGGAAATTGTGGGCACCCTGTGTGTATCTGGAACTGATGATAGCGATTTGAATTTTCAGGTGAACAGTCAGGAAGTGGAACTGCCTTTTTTCCATCCTTCGGGGAAGCTGGAAATTTATCGAAACAAAAACAGCACAACCGTCGAGTCCAAGGGTGTCGTGACCGTGCAATACTCAGACGTGGGTCTCCTGTACATCCGGCTCTCCACCGCCTACTTCAACTGCACCGGGGGCTTGTGTGGCTTCTTCAACGCGAACGTCAGCGAGGAGTTCTGTCTCCCCAATGGCAAGTGCACGGACAACCTGGCGGTGTTCCTGGAAAGCTGGACCACTTTCGAGGAGATCTGCAACGGGGAGTGTGGGGACCTGCTGAAGGCCTGCGGCAACGACTCAGAGCTGCTGAAATTTTACCGCAGCCGTTCCATGTGCGGCATCATCAACGACCCCTCCAACAGCTCCTTCCTGGAGTGTCACGGCGTGGTCAACGTCACCGCCTACTACCGCACCTGCCTCTTCCGCCTGTGCCAGAGCGGGGGCAACGAGTCCGAGCTCTGTGACTCTGTGGCCCGGTACGCGAGCGCCTGCAAGAACGCCGACGTGGAGGTGCAGCCCTGGAGGACCCACGACTTCTGCCGTGAGTTCGGGTGACGCCATGGGGGCGGCCGGCCGGGGCGGGGCATTGATAACCGAGACCGCAATCGCACTCGAGGACAATCTCATTAACCCTGTGCATCTCCCTAGTCTGATGTGTCCCCTGGAAGGCTCGTCCCCCCAGGCCAGACTATTGCGCATCTTTATTGTTGTTTCTAATCACACAGTCCCTCTTCGTTGTAGAACAATTAGCTATTGACCCTTCGTTATGTCTAGCAGAGGGAACACGTCATGTCAAAGGACCGGAAATCTTTGTGATGTCTCAGTGGGCGCCTTCTCTCTTGGCAAGGCAGGACCCCATTCATTTCAGCACATGGTGATCCGTCAGGGTGCCTTTCCCGGAGTAGAGATTAGCCCCGCTCCCCAGGGCAAACCTGACAGTGGTTCTTGAGAGAGTCCCATGGGCCTGGTTGTTCATTTTGCGCCTAGAGTATCTGACCCCTCTCAGCAGTACTTATAGTAATGAGAATAATTGCCGGGAAGATGAGACATATAATCCCCTCGGTTCTGGACGAGCCCAGGGGGAGGAGTAAATGGAAGGGTAGAAGGAGAAGTGGCTGAGGGCGGGACCCAGGCCTGGAGGCAGGACTGCCCCACCTGGACCACATCTCCCACCCCTTCCCCACCAAGAAGGTGGGCCCTCACGAAGACCAGGGCTACCACTGAGATTCCATCCTTTACATCTGGTTATGTCTCTTCCATTATATTTCTTCCTGCCTAAGTTTGTTTATTTCTTTAACTTTTTATTTTGAAATACTTTTGAAGTTACAGAAGGGTTACAAGACTATCTATAGAGCTTTTACCCAGATGACGTGTTGTCAGCATTTTGCCCTGTTTGCTTTGTCACTCTCTCTCACTGACTCTCTGTGTGAAGGGAAGTTGCAGACATCATACACCTTTGCCCCTAAATGCGTTAAGTGTATATTTCCTTAGAATCAAGACGCTCATTCACAGCCCAGTACAGTTACTGAGTTCAGGAAATTTAACACGGAGGCGATAACTTAATATCCACTTCAATTTTGCCCGTTGACCCAGTCGTGTCCTTTATGGCTTTCCCCTACCCCTCAGTGCAGATCTAGTCCGCGACCACATGGGGCATTTAGCTGTCATGTCTCTTTGGTCTCCTTAAGTCTGGAACAATTCCTTAGCTTCTTTGTCTCTTATGATCTTGTCATTTTTAAAGATTACAGTCTCCCCCCTTTTGAAATAGAATGGCCCTCCATTTGGATTTGATGCTTCGCCATGGCTGGGTTCTGCTCTACATCCCACCCAGCCCCCTGCCTAGGAGAGGCATGTTTTCCTCATGGTATCAGGTCACATGTGGGGCACACTCTGCTCAGCCTCCTCTCGCTGGTGATGGGCACATCGATCCCCTGGTCAGGGGTTGTCAAATATCACCACTCTGTGTCGCTACGTTTCTGTCTTGTGACGGTGAGCAGTCTGTGGGGAAGTACTTTAAGGCCATGCAGCGTGCTGCGTGTCATCACAATCCCCTCCTCGGCTTAGTGCCCACTGAGGACTTTTGCTTGTACTGATCTTCAGCATGACGATTACATGCTGACAGTTTACAGCTCCAGCACTCTCTCCACTTGTACCCGTCAGCGGATGTCATTTTACTGTAAGCAAGAGCCCTCCTGTCTCTTCTGCCTGCCTGTCCCCTATCTATCATCCATCCACCCATCCATCCATCTATTTATTTACCTCAATCATCTATCTATCTTATCAACATGGACACACAGATTCCTGTTTGTTTCAATGGTTCGTGTTTCATATCGCATTTGTTATTTTGGCTTTAACATTATGACAGATTTGGCCTGTGGGTGCCCCTTCCAGTTGCCTCCTACGTCCTTCGGCTATGCCTCTGTTGTTTTCTTACTTTCTAGATTAACAAGATGCTTCACATCACCTCTTAACCTTCCCTGCCCCAGCCTAGAATCAACCATCACTCCGAAAAATCATGATTCATTTTGCTGGGGAATGTTATTAGAAGCTATGGTCTGAGTGAGGCTTACCCATTGCTATTGGGGTATCCTTACCTTGCCTCTAAGCCTTTGCAATAGTAACATCTTAGACAGAGCTAAGAATATCCCCCGCGCCTTCCCCCCCGCCCGCCACATATCGTTATTTAAAAATAATGCTCTGGTTTCTGAGCACCGGAAGTCCAGAGGAGCATATGGAATATCATCTCAGAGTTGGGCGGTTATATCCCTGGTGACCCTAGCCACACGGGGGGGATTAGTAACAGAGGCTGTGAATCTGCAGGTGGAATTCTGGAAGCATGCTCTTTTCATAAAGTCACCTAAAGGGAGGGAGGCTCCAAGGTTCCTACTGGCCACCACATCTAGTGGGACCTTAGAATGCTTTCTCAAAGGCTTCTCTTTAACCCACTTCCCACATCCTCTTTTGCCCCACCTCTAGCTCGTCTAAACTGATCTCTGCCCCTGCTCCTGTACTCAGCTTTCTAGTTACAGTTCATTCACGTTACGGGATTACAGAGCCTGCCCCATACCAAATGCACTTTGTTGCCAGGCCGTGTCTGTGCCTGCTTTTAGACTATGAACTCCTACCCAGCAGGGAGTGTCTGTGGTCTGTTTCTTTGTACTGCACAAAGCACAGCTTGGTGGCATGGCTCACGCGAAGGAAGTGTGGCGGGATGACAGTGATTCCCTCCTTTTCCGTGTGCGATGCCTGCTGAGAATCACTTCTCCCCATCCTGCATCGGGGCCTGAAGAGCTGGAGCAAACGCTCATAAGTGCCTTTTTTAGAGAGAGACTTGTGGACGGAAGCAGCCACGTGGAGCGTGGCTTCCTCGGGTGGAGGGCCAGGGCTCACACTTGATTAATCAAGTCTCTGGGTACTAAGGGGTTAATCTGGTCAGGGTTTTGCAGAGTGGGGATTGGATTGAGTGACAGCTGCAAATCAGGAACACAATCTTCTTTGGACCTGGAGAGAGGCAACCACTGCTTCTGTGTTCAGATATTTTTAACCAGCTCTCGCTGGCAGAGCCAGGCTGCCCAATTAAGTAATTTCAGAGGCATTTCAGGAGCCAGGGGAAGTTTTATTACTTCATGTCTGCATGTTCCAGACTTTCAGACACATTCAGACAACACGATAAGTCATAAAACGAGAGCCATTTAAATAAGTCATGTTATTTGCTATCACCATAAACCTGCAGTCAGTGTTATAACATGCATAATTTAGAGACAAATGTGAAAATCGCTCTATACAGACATATTTAATCAGTGCCGAACTAGCCTACAACTAGTCAGTGGAGGTGGAGACAGTCCTTTAGCCCAGAGGGAAAAAAGATTGGCTTTCAGTCCATAGGGCAGAACTGTTGAGCTGGTACTTGTGGGCGGAACTATTATTGCCATGCAATTTCTCTACAGTGTCCTTTGTGTCCTTGGATTATAAAACCCTCTTAAGGAGTGATCGTATGCATAAGACCTAAAGAAAGCCTTAAAGGCAAGATCTTAAACTCCCAGGAGACGGTGACGACGTTCACAGATCTTTAGAGAACACAGACCTGTGGGTAGATTTCTTCTGTATTCCTGAGTTCATCCCGGCTCATGTCAAGTTTTGACAAACAAAAATAATAAAGAGACCTGGGAAGTTACACGGAATTCCATGGTGAGCCGCATGTGCCTTTATTGTATGTGCTGTGCTTACTGACGCACAGTCTTGATCTATCAAGGAAGGCTTCTTGGGCAGAAGAGTGACTTGAAATGAAACCGGGAGGATGGGTAGGATTTGGCTCTGTGAAGGCCATGCAGGAGGGGCAAAGGGTGTGAATAAAGGAGGTGGGCAGGACCATGTGCTGAGGTCAGTGAGGAGGTGGAAGGGGTCAGAGGACACCAGGAGCAGAGGGATGAAAGACACAGGGAAGGTCCAACGTGTAGAGTAGAAACACCTCCATGAAACCTATCTGTAATGGAGGGAAGTGTAAGAAGGGAAAGGGTGCAGTGTTTATTGAGACCCTACTGTGGGCTTGATATATTAGGTTATTAATCCTCAGAACAGCAGTCCTAGGTAAGTACTGTCCTTAATTAATAAGAGAAGAAACTGAAGCTCAGAGACGGTACCCACAGGTCTCTACAGCCTCAGAGCACTTGTTCCTTCCAGGACTCTCTTTCCGGAGTCTTTGAGTCAGGAGACTCAGAGTCGGGAGACGCAGATTCGAATCTCTCTCCAGTACTTATCAGCTGGATTAAGTCACTGAACTTCAGTTTCCTCACTTATAAGACAGGGGTGATATGACTGTCCTTACCATCCAGATTGTTGAGAAAATTACACTAAAATGCCTAGAACAGTGCCTGGTGTGCCGCAGGTGCTCAGAACAGGCCCGTCGTCTCAGAATCTTCTACTTGAAAAGCTAAGTGCACTAGAGGAGCACGTGAGTGAGGGGCTCGCTGAGCCTTGTGGATCACCCCAAATGAGGATGGCAGTGGTGCTGATCACATGGCATTTGCTGAGCTCACCGTGCTGGACAGATAAGTCACATGCAGCTTATATACCTGCACGCACACACGTGCCCCCACACTGTGCGCACAGCCACACGTGCACACACATGCACACACCCATGCATACCAATGAGTGTACACAGACTCTGTCTCTGACCTCTGTCCCTTTCTCAATCCCATCTCCTCCTCACCCACCCTCAGCTCTGGACTGCCCGGAGAACAGCCATTTCGAGGAGTGCATGATGTGTACAGAGACCTGTGAGACCCTGGCACTGGGCCCCATCTGTGTGGACAGCTGCTCCGAGGGGTGTCAGTGTGACGAGGGCTATGCCCTGCAAGGCAGCCAGTGCGTCCCCCGGAGCGAGTGTGGCTGCAACTTTGAGGGACACCAACTTGCCACCAATGAGACCTTCTGGGTGGACCTGGACTGCCAGATCTTCTGCTACTGCAATGGCACAGACAACAGCGTCCACTGTGAAAACATCCCCTGCAAGGGTGACGAGTACTGCATGGAGGAGGGCGGCCTCTACTACTGCCAGGCCCGCACCGACGCCTCCTGCATCGTCTCGGGCTACGGCCACTACCTGACCTTTGACGGCTACCCTTTTGACTTCCAGACCAGCTGCCCGCTCATCTTGTGCACCACAGGAAGCAGGCCGAGCTCAGACACGTTCCCCAAGTTCGTCGTCACAGCCAAGAACGAGGACCGGGACCCGTCGCTGGCCTTGTGGGTCAAGCAGGTGGACGTGACCGTGTTGGGCTACAGCATCGTGATTCACAGGGCCTACAAGCACACGGTGCTGGTGAGCGGTCACAGGCCAGCCCCCAGGAGGGGAGCCGTGGGGATGTGAGGATAGGAGTCCCGGGTCAGCAAGTCAGGCTGCAGCTGAACCAGGCAGGTCCAGAATCCAAGGAAATGCAGAGGATGTTAGAGCAGAGAGGGGCCCTGGAGACTTCCCATCACTTTATCTTACAGATGAGGAAACAGGGCCCTCAGAGAGAAAAATACCCAAGTCACAGGCACCAAATTAGGAACAGAGCCAGCTGTAGGAACGGTGCCTTTCATGTCGTAGCTGAGTGTGTTGGAGACGGCACAGACCTACATGGAGTCCCAGCTTGGCTACACTGAGCGGCCTCAGACAGTCGCTGTGTGTATACGAGAATGTGCACCTAGCATGGACTAGGCGTCAATAAGTGGTACTGCTGTCTAATCCACCTCCTTCCCTTAGCTGAGATCAAAATATTTGCCTCCTCGGGCCTCCTGCTGCCTCTTTCAGTCTCCCTTTCGCTCCCAGGGGACCTGGGAGTTCAGGAGTCTTGTCCACATCTGGAGCACCCTGGGGCTCCCTTGCAGTCTTCTTACTTTTCACTCCCTTGGCCACGAAGACAGGAGCGGGTAGGGGCTGAGGAGTTCCATGCACTCCGAGTCCAGCCTGAGGATGTCAGCTGCAGCCACAGGCCGGCCACCCCTCCCCCAAGGGCCCGCCCTGAGCAACACTTGGGACACCAGCAAGCCACTGCTTTAGCATTTCGGAGGAGCTGACTTAGGATGTCAACCTTTTAACACCATCTTCCCAGGTCTGCGGTGTAATTTATCTCTAAGGAGATTCCTCTTCCTCTCATATACATTCCCTTTCAAATTCTGAGCTGTTAAAGACTTCCTTGGGCAACTCTGCTGACTTCTTTCCTTCCTTAGAATTTTCTTTAAGCCCCTTCTCTGACAAAGAGAGGTTTCTGAGCTTCTTAAACTGTCCTCCCTTTCACGTTTACTAGAAAGTGTGCCTTCTTAGCATCTAAGATGGAAGTCTCACTATGAACATTCTTCTTCCTTTTCTTGGGTATTTTACCCAAACTGCCATTGGTACCCTCTGTGTTTCCCCTAACAGTTGGTTCCTCTATCATTTATGGCATTAATCGTACTGTATTTTTCCATGATGTTCATGTCCAGCTCACTCAATATTCATAGTGGACTCCTTGAGGGCAGGAACCACACATAATCCATCTTTATGTTAAATGAATATACTGTGTGCTGTGACACTCAAAGCATTTGTCAAATGAACGAAGGAGATATCATAATAAGCCCTTTCTTCCAAGGTTCCTACGACTTTTATTTTGCTGCTCGTCACTTCTTTAGCACTTTGAGAGATGAAATTACCACCTGGACAAGTTAGGAGTGTATCAGATGCCTTGCTTTTAGCCACAAAAGGTTTCCAACAGATGTCCGGATAGTCAAAGTCGCTCTTTACAATAACTTCCCTCTCCTCCACTTTCATCAATTGTGTTAAAACAAACACATCAATCATTTTGTCCATGTGGCTGCATCTTGTTTGTCCTCTTCTCCTTTGCTCCTCCTCTGACATATTTCTACCCTTAGATTTATAATTTTGGATATCGTTCCTTATCTCTGTGACATTCAACACTTTTCCACCTTTCTACCTTTCAGGTTTTTTTCTTCTTGTAAAGTATAATCTGTTAACAGGCCCTGCCCCATCCAGTGTACTATGAAAGCGTATTTTCTGCCTTGTGTTACACGCTGTCAAGGTTTAGGTATATAGACATCTGAGGCTACCCATGTTTTCTGACCCAGTTATTTTCACATATAGACACTGGATCTTCATGAACACTTGTTCTTTTTCCTGCTCTCCCTTCTCTCCTCGCCAGTGGCTGATTCTCTTCTCTCACCAGGTGTTTCCCTCCCTTTGGGTCAGCTCACCTTCCAGGCGCGTGTCTCATGAGAGGCACTCACGCCTAAAGTCGAGAGCCATGAGAACTACACAGCTGGTTTCTTCCTCCCACAAAGAAATGCGGAGGGAAGGGTATATTAGTTCTTAGGGCTGCTGTCACAAAGCATCACAGACTAGGTGGCCTGAAACAGCAGAAACCTATTCTGTTACAGTTCTGGAGGCCAGGAGTCCTAAACCAAGGTGTCCTCAGGGCCATGCTCCCCCCGAGGTCCTAGGGAAGCCTCTATTCCAGGCTTTCCTCCAGCTTCTGGTGGTTGTAGGTGACCCTTGGCTTGTGGCAGCATAACTCCAGTCTCTGCCTCCGTATTTTCACGGCCTTCGTCCCTCTGTGCCAAATCTCTCTCTCCTTTTAAGGACACTAGTCATTGGATTGAGGGCCCACCCTTTCCCCACATGATCTCCTCTTAATGATTACATCTGCAAAGACCCTATTTCCAAATAAGGTCACGTTCACAGGTCCTGGGGGTTAAGACTTCGATATACCTTTTGGGGGGATACAATTCAGTCTACAACAGGGAGTAATTAGAGAGTCATGGGCATGAAGGAGGAATTGATTAAAGGGGTGGGGGGACCCTTTCCAGGGCTCTTCTTTCTAGGTCACCAGATGTCCAAAATGCCCAAGCTGGGAATAAGAGTGTACAGCTTTCAGATCTCTTGACAGAAAGACCAAGTTCAGGATGCTTGAAGGTTCTTTTCTTCTGAGGCCTAGGGGATAGATTTAGCATTTACTTTGAATTATTAATATGCATTACAGGATCTGCTTGTTCAATGATTTGCGTTTGTTTTTCCCATGATGTTATTATTAGTCACCATCTCTCCCTGAGAGAAGAATAACGGCCGTCATAATGACAGCGCGCGGTGAAGCGCCAGGCAAAACACAGCACAGAGCCCGGGTCACTGCTGGTGCTTGCAAAAACGGAGGTGACATGGAAGTGACTCCTTGGGACACCGGGTCCCTCTGTGATTCTGACCTTTCTCGGCGTTAAGCAGTACTGAGGATGTGGGGAAACCCACCAAGCCGAGGGAAATTAGAAATAAATATGCTATGTTTATACCAGCCAGGGAGTAGGGGTAAGCGACAGAGGTGAGCCACTCCTGGGCACCGCAGAGCCCACGCCTCAGCCGTCTACAGCCCGAGCTCCACAGAGACGGCCTCTCTCCTCCATCTCCCTCAGGCTTCTGCACAGCCGGGTCCTGCATGGTCTAGGCCAAGGTGAAGGCTCTCAGGACCTTCCAGAGCTGGTGTTTTATCACTGATTGCCCATCCCGTGGCCATGAGAGAAGAGGGAAGCTTTGAGCATCACTCTGGCTCAGTTGCATCTGATGGGCTTGCATTGACAGGCTGTTCTGTGCCAAGCCCTTCGGGTAGAAACGTGAGTCAGACATGGCTTCTGTCCTAAGGGAACTCAGGGTCTAGTGGGAGAGACAGACGTGTTTGCAGGGAACGTCAGCGTGATATGAAGTTCCAGAAAAATGTGACGTGCAGTGGGGAAGGGGGTTGTGTCATGAGAGAACAGGTTGCCTGAGCTGCCTGGGGGGATGGAGGGAAGGCTTCTGCAAGAGATGATCCAGACCTGAGCCCTGAAGGCATCCACTGGCCAGGCCGTGAAAGAGGCAAAGGGCGTCCTAGGACAAGGAAACGTCAGTGGAGATCCAGGGCGGGGGTGTGAAGGGGACCTCAGAACAGCTGAAGAACAGCTGTAGCAGCAATCACAGCCAGTTGTTTAAAGGAAAGCTCGCTACTGAAAAGCGAATATGTTGCCTTATTTCCAATACTTCAGTATTAGAAACACATTTCCCCCACTCATCCCCATGCCCTGCTCTCTTCCTCCTCTGCGCCGGCCTCTTCCATCCATCCTTATCCACCCCTCCCTTCCTCTGCCTCTCTCTTTCCCTCCGTTTCACAGGGACAGACAGGGCAGTGATGTAGGGATGGAGGCCGCATTCCTGGGGCCTGAGAGACAGGGAGAAGCTGGGCAGGCCTGTCTGCGTCGAGGCCTTCCTTTCCCAGGTGCTCCTGGGCAGTGACAGGACTCGAAGGCCTTGAGCTGTAATCCAGGCACATGGCCTCTCCAAGGTATCGCCCCCTCGTTGACACCCAGTAGCCAGGAATAGAGAATGCGTAGAAACTCAGGAGGAAAAGCCAGCCAGCACGCGTGAGCCCTTGGGTGCTCAGCCTTTAGTTTATTCGTGCAAGTTGTCAAGGCTCGTGGGAGTCCCCACGGCCTCTGCTTCCCTCGGTGACTTTGCACACCTGTGCTCTCTGTCTCTGGGCCTCCCAGGTGAGAAAGTTATGCTCACCAGGCGCGATCTCCCTCTTCCTCTTCCCCCCTCCATGCTGTCTCTGAAATGACCCATCACCACGCCCTCTTCACCTCCTGTCCTCTTTCCAGAGAACGAATTATCTCTTCCCCTCTCCATGGCCACTCTCCACCTACACCATCTCTTTTTGGCCCTCTCAGGCTCTTGCCTGTCTCTCATCTCCTCCCCCTCCTGTGTCTTGGGCTTTTCTCTTCAACCCATAAACATATTCATTCTAAGATAAACCTTGACCCCGATTCAATCCAATCCCTCTTCTAACCAATCCCTCTCCTCCCCTTTCCTACCAAACTCCCGGAGAGAGACATCTCTGCTTCCATATCCCCTGTTTGCCGTTTAACCTCTGCGACCTAGCCTCTGGTATCATCACGCTACTGAAGTTCTCTTACTAAGATCACTGGCGGCTTCTTCTTTGAAAAATAAGTCTTTTTCAGGCTTGATTTCATGGGACGTTACAGACGAGGCCCTCCGTGGTCCAGGCCCTCCCCGCCTCTCCATCTTCATCTCCCATCATCCCCGAGGTCACATTTTATGCTCCAGCATCATTCAGTTGCTGTAATTCCTCATATTTATCAGGCATTTCCCCTCCTCTTGGCCTCAGCTCAGGCTACACCCTTTTCTTGGGATTCCCTTTTCTTCACTCTCATTCCTTCATTTTTTGTTGTTGTTTTGTTTTGTTTTAAATTTTTATTGGAGTATAGTCGATTTACAATGTTGTGTTAGTTTCAGGGGTGCAGTAAAGTGATTCAGTTATACATACATATATGTGCGTGTGTGTGTGTACATGTATATATACATACACATGTATATATAGTCTTTTTTTACATCTTCCCTTCCATTATAGGTTATTACAAGATATTGAGTAGAGTTTCCTGTGCTGTACAGTAGGTTCTTGTTGGTTGTCTATTTTATATATAGTAGTGTTTATATTTTTTTAAATTTTTATTGGGGTATAGTCGCGTTACAACGTTGTGTTAGTTTCTGCTGTACAGCGAAGTGGATCAGTTATACATATACATACATCCACTCTCGTTTAGATTCTTTTGCCGTATAGGCCATTCCAGAGTACTGAGTAGAGTCCCCGTGCTCTACGGCAGGTCCTTATTAGTTACCTAGTAGTGGGCGTATTTGATTCCCAAGCCCCAAATTCATCTTGACTGGACAACGTCACTCAGCCTTCAGGACCGGATGTGGGCACCGTCCTCTGCGGGCATCCCCGATTCTGTCCCCAGGCTGAGTCTGGTGCCTGTGCATCTATTTATCTCTATCGTTGCTTTCATCAGATGATGTTATTATTACCTGTTTATGTACTTGTCTCTGCCACATGCCTGTGAGCTCCTAGGGAAGGAGCCCTATGCTTTATTCCAGCGTTTAGCACGGTGCTTGGTGCACAGCAGTGCCAAACTGATGGCTCCTGGATGAATGAGTGAATTCTGCCTGGACCAATATTCATAGGCAAGGAGACCGCTGAGTTGAAATTTGAAGGGTGAAAATTGCCCCAGAGAGAGAGAGGATGGGGGAAGGACACCATTGCTGTCTTAGGTTGGTTCCCTAGAGGCAGAGTCTGAGGTGCGGATTCCTGAAAGTGAGGGAAGAACCAAGGGCAGAGAGCTCAGCGTGGATGTGGTCTAAGTTGGCCATCAGCCTGGGCCACCGGGAGCTCTGGTGCATGACCTGCACACAGAGTTGGTCCCCCGTGTTGGTCAGTCATTGGCCGAGGGCTGCCCTTAGGGTGGGGGTGGGGCTGGATGGGGGTGTCATAACCTCCTGGGCCAAGGGCCCCCCTTTTGGCCAAGGCCAGCTGCGAGTATCGTTAACTCACAATCACAACTGCTAAGGATGGACACAGAAGGCACCACCACACTCGCAGCAAAGGAAATGGCACGTGGAATGGGGCAGCTCGGTCCATCTGGGGAGCAGCAAAGTGCTGGGTGTGGCTGGGGTGGAGGAAGTGAGTGGGTTGGGCGCGAGAGGCAGGGGCCAGCTCCTGGAGAGCCCTGTACCATGTGCTAAGCGTACCCCACATTTTATTCAAGCTCTGCAGGGGGTTTTAAGTATTAATTAATTGCTTTCAATTGCATTAAAAACTATTGGAGAGGCAGTGGTGAGTGGCTGGAGGAGGGGGGCAGTACCAGGGTAGGGAGACCAGTCGGGGGCATATTCAAGAGTCAAGGTGGAGGGTGATGAGAGTCTGAACTAAGGTGGTAGCAGTGGGGCTGGGGGCAGGGGTGTCAGATGGGAGAGAGATTAAGGAGGTCAGGAGGGGGGTTCTTTCCTGGCAGGGAGCAATCTACGACCACCACCCTGTGGGCAGCCACCTTCTTCTTTCAGGAGGAAGCCCAGCTCTCCTCTTAGCCCTCACAACAGTCTGTTTTCCATCAAGCACTCAACCAGCCAAGGGCTGCAGGAGTTGGCTCACCTGCATCAAAATGGTTCAAGGGCCGTGCAGTTCCGGAGTTTGACTTAAGGGATTTCCTTGTTTTCTGAATTTAAAATCTGCGGGAGGAAACATGCATCCAGTGCCCTCTCCGTTGTGCTGGGCGCCCAGCAGGGGGTGAGGGGAGGGTGGCCGTATAGATCAATAAAGTGTGGTCCCTGCCCTCAGATTGCTCCTAACCGTGTAGTGGAGACAGAGGTGTAGACAACCAGCTGTAATATAAGACAGATGCGATGTGTGCTTCAGTAGCAGGGTACACGTGCTTGATCTTGGCCAGAGGTGCAGGAGAACACGAGAGAAGTATAAGTAACATGTTCTGGTTGCCCAGACGAGGGAGTGATTCTTCCTGACCACCAGCTCCGAAAATCCCGCCTTATAGAAGAGCCGACATTTGAGCAGGGTCTGGGGGATGAGAAGGATATTGGCAGGTAAAGAACGGCATCCTAGGCAGAGGCGCCAGCAAAATCAAGTCATTCCTCAGGAAAAAGAAGATCCTAGATGAATTAATAAATTGGGGCTTGTCTAAGAGAAATCCACAGTAAAGCTGGAAATAGAAACACAAGAGTTTTAGGTTTGGGTATTTTAGTCTAAACTTTAACTGAATTCTTATCACCCTCTCATTACCTTGGAGAAAACAATTGGAACTCCTGGAGGGAATAATGCTATAAACAGAAGGCACTGAAATAAATAGGTATATTCGTGTACAAAGGATAGTCATTTAAGTCTGTTCAAATCCTAATAATAATAGTTGAGGGACAGAAACAACACTAAATGCAAAGATTTCATTCAACCTGCTCCAACCCCCCGTGGTGCTGCCTCTCAGAGGCTAATCATTAGAAGAGTGGGGCGGGGCTGCCTGGGCCACCTGTATTGTCTGTGCCCACCCTCTTGCTCTTGCAGGTCAACAGTGAACGGCTCTATCTGCCCCTGAAGTTGGGACAAGGGAAGATAAACATCTTTTCCTTTGGCTTCCATGTGGTGGTGGAAACTGACTTTGGCCTGAAGGTTGTGTATGATTGGAAGACCTTCCTGTCCATCACGGTCCCTCGGGGCATGCAGAACATCACCTACGGCCTGTGTGGCCGCTATAACGGCAACCCTGAAGACGACCTGGAGATGCCCATGGGCCTGCTGGCCTCCAGCGTCAATGAGTTTGGACAGAGCTGGGTGAAGAGGGACACCTTCTGCCAGGTTGGCTGTGGCGACCGCTGCCCTTCCTGTGCCAAAGTGGAAGGTTTCTCCAAAGTGCAGCAGCTCTGCAGCCTGATCCCCAACCAGAACTCAGGCTTCACCAAGTGTCACAGCAAGGTCAACCCCGCTTTCTTCTACAAGAACTGCCTGTTTGACTCTTGCATCGATGGCGGCGCCGTGCAGACCGCCTGCAGCTGGCTGCAGAACTACGCCAGCACGTGCCAGACGCAGGGGATCGCAGTGACCGGCTGGAGGAACTACACGTCCTGCTGTGAGTCCTTCCCGTTGTCTCTCCTTCCATCTTGATTGGTGTGGGCAGGCCGGTCATCCAGTACAAGTCAGAGCAAACTGAGTGGGGCAATTTCAGGAAATGCACTTTGGAATTGAGTTTGTTACCTGAAACAAGAGATTGAACCGCCTGGAGCCTCTGTTTTCTTATCTATAAAGTGGGGTTAATACCGCTTATTCCCTGTATTCCTCTGAGGGCAAAATAAGATCACATACATAAAGCACAGAGCAGCACACATGGCATTTGGGCTCAGCAAGGGCATAATAAGATTCTAACAAAGGACGAATCGAGGGAAGAGTGAGTTAGTAGATTGCCTAGTTTGTTCTAGAACCTCATGGACCCATCATTAAGTGTACTGATCATTTATACACTTTCTCTTAGTGTGTTTTTCTCTTTGATTCATATATGTCATATATCCGTCTCTGCGTTGATGAAATATAGCAGAATGTTAAAAGCATTGGGAAAAGAATTAGAGGCACATCAACGACATGTCAATGAAAAACAAGAAAAAGAACTAGAGCTCCTGGATTCTAGCCTTGCTCTGTCCTTGAGGATCGGTGTGACTTTGAAGCGTTTCACTTCTCCTGCCCGGTCCTTAGTTTCCCCGATAATGCTCTGCCTACACTCTTTATGCTACAGAAACGTCAGGAGGATCAAGCTGGGTAACTGAAAGCCTAGCACACTCCATGCATGTTAAGTGGTATCGTTCACATTCGTGGCTCGCTTTGAGCCACGCCCAGTGCTACACACTTGATCAACATTTGTTCCTCCATAACCCAATTAGGGAGAAGCTGAGACTCAGAGGAGTTAAGTAATTTGCCTAAGGTCCTACTCTCTCAGTGGCAGAGTCAGGGTTTGACCTTCCAGCCCCAAAGCTCCTGCCCTCAACTCATGCACTTCACAGTGGAATAATTTGTCTGCATTTAGCACATCACAATAGGAAAAGATGGGGAAGAGAAACCAGTATTGGTCTTCGGCCAATCTGCCTTGGTCTATTTTCCCATCTCAATCTCATTAGCTATAGCAAATTTCTTCTAGGCCTAACTGTATGAAAAAGGCTACACATGGATGCTGAATGCAAAGAGCTCTAAATATGTGATCCAGCAGGGGTCCCGGAGAGTAAGCTCCCTTTTCATCCTGGGAAAGGGAGGTTTGGATAAAAAACCAGAAACAGTGTTGTCGTTTAATGCTCACACAGTTCGTGTACATCCCACATAACTGGATTCCTGTAGATTGGGAGGACAGGGTGGGAGGAAGTGGGGGCGGGGGGAAAGATGCCATTTCAGCCATGCTCAGTCCCTGAGTGAGGGGCTGGGGGGAGCGATGCCAGTAGGAGTGACTGTCCAGACTAATTGGCCTCTGGTGACATTAGTAAAATAAATATGCCTATAAAAACGTCAGGGTCTGGATAAATCTCTAGAGCTACTCTGGATTCACTGGGGTGAGCTCAGTGGGGCGAGAGAGCTTGCCTTCCTCTAAATCAGCACACCAGGCTGTAGACACAGGGGCCTAAAGATGGTGCAGGACGGGGAGACAGTTTTAGGAAGGAGACACTGCCTGCTGCCTCTTGAGACCTGTTACAGGGCGTTCCCTCTTTTCCTGTGGCCATGCCATGGCGACTGCACTGCTGTGTGGCGTGGCTGGGATGGGGAGCGAGGGGTAGTGTATGCCCACATCCATTGCCTCCAGCTGCAATGGGCAGGGAGACCGTAGGGAAGAACTGTTTTTAGAGGAGGCTAATTCCAGGAAGTCTCACCTTAATTTATGGATATCAATTTTTGTCACTCACAGGAAAGAAAAGGAAGCAAGTTCGTAAGCCCTTATGACCTTACCTTTGAGGAGGAAGGTCCCCTACTTCTATGCAGCTTGGACTCACGGGGCTGAAACTGGTGCAGGATGGGGAGACAGTTTGGGAAACGGATACCCTTCATAATGCATATGAAAACTATTTTTCTTGTCCGTCTGTCCCCTCCACCAGCAACTTTTCCTCTCCCCTCCTCAAAGTTCTGTCCAGACATCGGTTGCCTACTCTATACACCGTCACAGGGAGTTCCATCCAAGGCACTCAGAGCAGAGTCTGTCCTGCCTCACCCTTGGCCACGGGCCCCATCTGGGCCTAGATAGCTGCCTGCCAGCAAGGCCCAGGCCAAGCATCCTTACCACGAGAGGGATAGACCTTCCCCCACCTTGGCATTTCAGGACAGGGGCCAAGATCCAAAAGAGAGCTCCTGAAGAGGTGGTGGTGGTGACTGGCAAAAAGAAAAGCTAAAATAAGAGAAAGAAATTATACTTTAAAGACGGCGTGTGGGTGGAGATTGGGGGGGCGGACACAGTTGGAGACAGCTTAGTTTTCCATTTTGAATTTCAGAACAGAGAAAAGCCGTGGGAGATGGAGTCCTAACTCAGCCAATTCAATCTGAGAGATCAGTGAACACAGGCTGCCTTGAATACAGTTGTTTGTAACCATATCTGACATGACGTTAATCTCTGAGAAGCAAGGGCAGAACAGCATCCCTCTGCCCACCCCCCGCCTCTACTAAGAATTAATCCATTTCAACACTCACATGTTGAGATATGAGAATGGTGTTTTCAGGAGAAAAAGGATTAAACCAGAACTGCCCGTTAAACGTACGCTTTGTTGGTAACAAGGTAGAATGCTGTTGTTTTTCAACGATATTGGCTGTTCCTGTCAATGGGATAATGTATTACTCAATTACCTTCTTTGCAAATGCATTGGAAAACTCCTTCACCCAAGCTGTGCAAACAG
>NW_020172132.1:82577-204932 GCF_003031525.2 Neophocaena asiaeorientalis asiaeorientalis
CCATCCTTAAAATTCTTTAGCTGAATTTATCATTCTTTCAATCCCTTAATGGGGGGCTTAAAGTAGAGCACGGGATGGTGAGGGTACGGTAAGAGAAGCAAATAACCCGCACGGCAGGTATTTAGCTCCGCCCGCGTGCCAGGCACTATTCTAAGTGCGATATGAGTCCTCACTCATGGACTCCTGTAACTTTACAGCAACCCTGTAAAGTAGGCACCATTAATAGTCCCATTTTCTAGAGGAAGAAACTGAAGCTCAGAGTGATTCAGTGACTTTCCCAAGGCAAGTGGCTCGGGTAAGTTGGAAAGTGCCTCCAGAGACAATGCTCTCCCCCTGTGCAGTACTGCTTCTCTTACCCTGGTCAGGCCAGGAGGCCCTGAGGAGCTGGGGAGCCCACAGGTACTGCAGAGGGTGTACAGCTCTGTAGGATCAGGTCTGTGAAGGCATGTACCAACCTCAGTGGGCCATCGTGAGAATTAACTGTGATGATGTCTCATAAACCAGGCCACCTGGTGCCTGACATCTGGTACGTGGTCAGCCAAGTTTGAGTATCATTATCATTTTCTCTTTTATCAGAGGCAGCTTTTGCTACTTCAGAGTCCTGGGTCCAAAGTCTGGTAATTAGGGGGTTTCTTATATATTTCCCTGCAAACTCAATAAATTCTAGTGGAACAACTTTTTAAAATTCCTATTACTATTACTACAACTGCTCCTACTATTAATAACAGAAGCTTTCATTGAAGTACCAGGCACTGTACCAGAAGCTTTGCAAAATCGCACTTCATTTTATCTTTACTACTCATTATCCCCATTTTACAGATGAGGAAGCAGAGGTTTAGTGAGAGTAAGTAACCTGCCCAAGGTGACACTGCTAGTTAATTGCAAAGCCAAGGCTCAAACAAGGTCAATTCTATTGCATTGCTGCATTGCTCCTCAGAGGGACCCACACATCCTACCCACCTTGGGCACAAAGGCTACATCAGTCCACTGGCCACAGCAAGAGACACGTTCGTGACCGTGATAGAAATCCAGGTGTAGAGACATCATCACTCTCAGCTCTTAGTACTTCATTTGGGTGAGAGAAAATCAGAATTAGGAATTTGGAAGTTTGTTTTCAAGAATCAAATATTTATTAACCACCTGTCATGTTCTCAGCACAATCTTGAGGGCCCTGGAAGAATCAGAAGTGTAAAATAATGAGTTTATTGTCTAGTTGGAGAAATAGGACCAGCACACTTGAAACAACAGTGGACATCTCTAAATCGATAGTATATCTTCCCAGATATTAAAATGTATTGTAGAGTTTCAGTAATTAAAACAAGTCAATACCGGCACATTCCCAGAAAGACCAACCAGTGGACTGATGAGAAAGTCCAGAAAGAGGCTCAAACACTAAAGAGAAATTAGTATATAGTAAAGCTGGCATTTCAGATCACTGGGGGGAAATGTACTATTCAATAAGGGACGAACTAGCAGGCAGAAAACTATTTAAACACTTCCTTCATTTCCTCAATCAAAAATAAAGTCTGGGGGTGTAGTGGTGGGATGAATTGGGAGATTGGGATTGACATGTATGCACTAATATGTATAAAATAGATAACTGATAAGAACCTGCTGTATAAAAAATTAATTAATTAAATTAAAAAGAAAAGGGAATAAAAAAAAATAAAGTCCAGACAGAACCAAGATTAAACATAGAAATTTAAGTTATAAAACTACTAGAAGAAAAACAAAGGAGTCTTTTTGGTAATCTTGCAGTAGAGAGGGACTTTCTAAGCAAAATGACCAAAGCCATAAGGGAAAACCTGATAAATTTGATTACTTTAAATTTTTAAATTTCTACGTGGCAAAAACATAATCAAAGCCACAAACATACCAAAAAAAAAAAAAAGGAAGAAGCAAAGTCAAAAGACAAATGATAAATATTTTTAACACATGACAGACAAAAGTCTATTTTTAATTTATAAAGAGCCTTTACAATTCAATAAGAAAAAAATTCAACCAACACAAAATGTGCAAAGGATGTGAAAAGGCAGTTCACAGGAAAGACATACAAATGGATTACAAACAAATGAAAAGACAGTCAACCTCACAAAGAATGCACATGAAATAAGGACATAGCAGATATGGCATTAAAATTGTTTTATTCTGGTAATACAGACATAAAATTTACCATCTTAACCATTTTGAAGTGTACGGTTCAGTGGCATTAAATACATTCACATTGCTGTGCAACCATCACCACCATCCATCGCCAGAACTCTTTTCATCTTGCAAAACTGAAACTCTGTACCCACTAAATAATAACTCTCCATTCCATAACATTCCAATAATTCTCCGCACCCCACACCACCCCACACCACCCCAGCCCCTGGCAACCAATGTTCTACTTTCTGTCTTTGTGAACTTAACTACTTTAGATACCTTGGAGAAGTGGAATCATACAGTACTTGTCTTTTTTTTTTTTAATTTATTTTTGGCTGCATTGGTCTCCATTGCTGTGCGTGGGCTTTCTCTAGTTGCGGCGAGCGGGGGCTAGTCTTTGTTGCCGTGAGTGGGCTTCCTGTTGCGGTGGCTTCTCTTTGTTGCGGAGCACAGGCTGTAGGCACGCGGGCTCAGTAGTTGTGGTGCATGGGCTTAGTTGCTCTGCGGCATGTGGGATCTTCCCAGACCAGGGCTCGAACGCATGTCCCCTGCGCTGGCAGGCGGATTCTTAACCACTGAGACACCAGGGAAGTCCCCCAGTATTTGTCTTTTTGTGGGTGCTTTATTTCACTTAGCATAACGTCCTCAAGGTTCATCCTTGTAGTATACTGCAGAATTTCCTTCCTTTTTAAGGCTGAATAATTCCATTGTATATAGACATTTTGCTCATCCATTGATGGACACTTGGATTGCTTCCATGGTTTGGCTATTGTGAATAATGCTGCTATGACAACGTGTATAAATCTCTCTTTGAAATACTTCTCTCAAATCTTTTGAGTATATACCCAGGAGTGGAATTGACAATAAGTTCATTTGTACCATTTTTTTAGATTCCACGTATAAGCGATACCATATGATATTTGTCTTTCTCTGTCTGACTTACTTCACTCAGTATGACAATCTCTAGGTCCATCCATGTCCCTGCAAATGGCATTATTAGTTTCTGTAAAACTTTTAAGCAAACCTATCTTTAATGATTGGCTAACACTTACTGAACACTTAGTTGCTTGGCACTGTTGTAAGTACACAGACTCACTCATTCCCTCCCAATGAGCCATGAAGTGGTGCTGTGGGTATCTGTGTTGTACAGATAAGGAACTGAGGCCCAGAGAGATTAAGTAATGGCTCCAGTCTCTCACAGCTTGGCTCCAGAGCCCACGCTCTTCACCAGGACCCCAACTGCCTTCCAGAAAAGCATCTACATGCATTTGAAAACCACGGAACATAGCTGACATGGGTCAGTCTGTATACACAGGCACACACACAGTGCACGTTTGCCTTCTCAGAAATCAAGAGGCTCAGGGGCCTACCGTTTATAAACTACTGTCTTAGAAAAAGGTCCTGGAAGTTCTGAGTTGGTATTGGTATAAGAGTAGGGAGTTCTGCAGATAAGTTGGGACTCCACCTGGGGCTTGAAGAATGCAGGATTCAGTTAGGCTGGGAGGATGAAGCAGGGGTTGGGGAAGGGAGATCAACACACCTGGGGACCTAAAGGCAGGAGTGAATATGGGGCACCCCCGGGGGGCCATCCAGTGACTCACTGGAGTCAAGATGCATGTTGGGAGATGGGTTTAAGGCAACAGGTTCTAGAGGACCTCAGGAAACAAGGCTGAGGACAGGACAAAGATGGTGTGAGGAGTCTTGTCACCTCCATCTGCTCTTTGGTCCATTACTCCCACAGGGATAAGTCAGATAGAGGCTTTCCATAAGCAGAGAGAGTAGGAAAGAGGGAAGGTGGCAAAGCTTCCTCCCCGCCGGGCCTCCGTCTCCGCAAGTGGGTGAGCGATGGGCCAGAGGAAAGCGTTGACCGTCCTGGTGACTGTCGATCTTGACTCTCGTCTCCCGTTCCAGCCGTCACCTGCCCTCCCAACAGCCACTACGAGAGCTGCGTGAGCGTGTGCCAGCCCCGCTGCGCCGCGATCCGCCTGAAGAGCGACTGCAACCACTACTGCGTGGAGGGCTGCCAGTGCGACGCCGGCTACGTCCTCAATGGCAAGAGCTGCATCCTGCCCCACAGCTGCGGCTGCTACTCTGACGGCAAGTACTACGAGGTAGGGGTGCCCCGCCCACCGGGTCCTCCTTGCTGGGCAGATTTCTCTCCCGCTCCAAGAGGCGGGCCACGGTGGACCCATCTTCCCACTTGATTACAAAGATCGTGGTGTGGATTCGCAGGCAGGCAGAGCGGGGGGCCGAGAGGTCAAGGACAGGTCTGGTGAGGCTCTTGTGCACGGAGTACCGGATTGGGAAACGTGTTTGGGTCTCACTCTCCCACCCTTCCTCGCTAGCATTTGTGTTTCTCTCTCCTCCACGCCTTTCTCTAGGCCCTTCTGATTTCTTCTCCTGTAAATCTTAGTTAGAAAGCTTCTGATGTGGCTACTGTTTGGAAATAGGATGGTGGTGAATCTGACATTTGTAGCTGTCTCAGCTAAGGACACTTTTAACTGCAAAAGATAGAGCTCGAGGCTAGCAGATGGGGCTTTCCCTCTTCTGCTTATTGCAGCTCCATTAGAGAGAGTGAGGGCTGCCATTTCTGCATGTGTCATTTGTCACTTTAGTACCATCCCCCGAGAGTTGTGTCCTACCCTCTGCTTCTCTCTTTTTGGGGGCTTCACATAAAGCTGATGAAGATGCCCTTCTTTGAGTAAAACATATTAGCTCACAAAATCATTTACTTTTCTACCCTGTAATCTTTCTTTATGTGCTGTGATGCTAAGCTAGAAGAGATCTTTCCTGGAGAGGGTATTTAGCCCTTGGTTCTGCCTCCAGGCCATTCTCTGTTTAAAGGATATCAACACCTTACGCTGGCGAGTAGACAGTTAACAATAGCATCGATGGAATAGCTGCTATTTGCAGATCCTGTGCTAGTGGTATCATTGGGGATGATAAAGCATGTTCCCTGCCTTAAAGAACTTGAAAATCTATTCAAGAGAGGGGGAAAAAATGCACTTTAGGGCTTCCCTGGTGGCGCAGTGGTTGAGAGTCCACCTGCCGATGCAGGGGACACGGGTTCGTGCCCCGGTCTGGGAAGATCCCACGTGCCGCGGAGCGGCTGGGCCCGTGAGCCATGGCCGCTGAGCCTGCACGTCCGGAGCCTGTGCTCCACAGCAGGAGAGGCCACAACAGTGAGGCCCGCGTACTGCAAAAAAAAAAAAAAAAAGCACTTTAAAGAACAAGAGGACAATTACAAAATAACATATCAACAAGTGAAATATAATACCCTAGAGAACTAATCAATTTTAAGATGAAAAAGAGCCACAGCATTAAAAAAATCTAATTGAAATGTCTGAACTGGAAATAAACTAGGCAAAAAATAAATAATGCCTCCTTTCTGTAAAGATGCATTGTTCTTGTTCAAGAACAACTAAGTTGGCTTTACTTTGAGAGGAGATAAAAGAAAATCAATATGGACGTTACCTTTGGTCTCATTTTCGGTGGGAAATTTGTTTAAATGTTGTATTAGAAAGATGGGAAAAAGTAGAGTAAAATAGTAAAATTGATCAAAGAAGGCTTCTTGGTAGAGGTGAGTTTTGAAGTTAAGCTCTTAGAAATATTGATTATTTGAAAGGAAGAGGCAGACCATGTGGGAGAAAATAATAATAGATTCCGTTTTCCCACAATCTGGGAGAAGAGATAACCAGGCTCAAAACTGAAAAACACTATTATAATCTCTGCTCCCCTGTCCAGAGATTTACTGAAATGTTTCCATCTAGCAAGTGTGTCATGCACCCCTCCACAGAGATCCTGAGTGTCTGTGACATAATAGAATGAGATTTGGGTTTGATCCTAGCTGAACCAATGCTGTTGATGTGACATTGAGCAAACTGTGTCATTTCTCTGAGCTTCTGTTGCCTTATCTACAAAATATTACTAATAATACCAACTCAGTATGGTCGTTGTATAAGTAATCAATGCCAGGTGCCTTAGTACCTGGCACCTAGTAGTTCAGTAATTGGTAACTGCTATTGTTTTTGTTCATTCTCTTAAGAAGCATTTTATAAATGAAAAGTCCAGGTGTGTTAATGAAATGATGCGTGTAAAAGCCCTTGGAGCTATCAGGAAGGCACAATACAGCTCTCGGCAACTATTAGCACTTATAAACATTATTATCCGCTTTTCATCAGAAAGTCAGTGGGTTTTGACAACAGCATATATCTGGGAAGTAGCAAACTCACAAAACAGATAATCCACATCTACTTGCCACAATTCAAACAAGCTTGGAGGCTTGTTTATTCAACAGATTTCTTTGGAAATAAAAAGAGAACACATCTAGCCATTAGCATGTAGGGTAATCACCCAGCTGATGTTGTCAGGTCTAATTAAGGTGGAGAAAGCAGCACTGGGCCTGTCTCTTTACTGTGATGCCAGTTTCATGATCAAGTTCTCCTGTGGGATGAGTCCTCTACCCTTGATCATATCCACATACTTCAGGTTATTTTGCTCTTTCCACCCATGTAATGTCTGACTTCTTATCAGAGAGAGGCCAGACCATCCGCTCAATTTTTCTGCAAATCTGACAAGAGAAAGAAAGTCAATATTTTACAGGTCTGGAAGGAGGGAAGACTTGTTTCCAGAAACTACTTCATTTTGAGGATGAAAGAATCAGCAGTGCACTGGAATCTTGAAGTGCACCAGATTGAGAAAACTCTTCCTGGAAGATCTCACCCTCTATCTACTTACCCTTGGATCTGAGTCAGATCTGTATTTGATATCCAGGGTTTTGATAAGTCTATAGTTAAAATGGAAAATGGTGACCAGACAGTAGCATAGGCCCATCTTGTGCCATTTAAACACCTCTGGGGCTTCCCTGGAGGCGCGGTGGTTGAGAGTCCGCCTGCCGATGCAGGGGACACGGGTTCGTGCCCCGGTCCAGGAAGATCCCACATGCCGCGGAGCGGCTGGGCCCGTGAGCCATGGCCGCTGAGCCTGCGCGTCCGGAGCCTGTGCTCCGCAACGGGAGAGGCCACAACAGTGAGAGGCCTGCGTACCGCAAAAACAATAAATAAATAAACCACCTCTGGATAGCACCGTTTTAGAAAATTGAATTAATGCCCCGAGTGGCCACATCTCTATGAAGTAGTCCACTCGTTGGGACCACACTCCACTTGGACAATCACGACCAATTTCCAACAGTTCCCTGGAATTCTTGCTCTAGAACAAGTGCAAGATCAAGAGCATGAGGTCCCCAAGCAGAGTCATGTCTACAGATTGCAGAGAGTGAAAAATAATAGCTGCTACCAACTGATGATCCACTTGGTCGTAGGATTTAATATAACTTTATATAATTCCTCACTATCTGAAAGAGGGTGAGCGGTCCTTCTCCGGTAACAACAGCAGCTATTATTTATTGAGTACCTTCTCTCAGCCGGAAAATGTGCTTCACATGTCTTATTTAATCTTCACAACTGCCTTGCAAGACATTATTATTATCTCCAGTTTCGAGAGAGGAAACTGACACTCTGGGAGCTTGGTAGTGCCCCTCAGGGTGGCACATGTAGGGCTGGGATCAAACCCCAGGTGGCCTGATCTCAAAGCTCTCCTTTCATGGGACCTCACTGTTATCTAGGTCTCTCACTTCAGGACATAGCAATGGAGTATTTGCAACAGAAGTAAATTGGAAGTAGATTAGATACAAGGAAGACGTTTGCAACAGTGAGTATCGTGGAATGTTGAAATGGTTCATCGTAAGAGTTGGTTATCGCTTTCTTTTAGCCTATTTAAGATTGAAGGGTGGGGTTTATCATTATTGAGTGAATTTAAATTTCTTCCTTGAAGTGGAGCTGGTACTTGTTAGATTAATTTCCTACCAAGTGTTTTTCCTCTTCACTTAGTTCCTCTGACAGCTGCCCGTTCCGGTTGGTTGGCTGTGATTAGTTCTACAGTCCAGCCGCAGAGATTCCCAAATTCTTGACTGAAACCAATAAAGACTAAACTACACATTGGCATCTGAGTTACATGCAGGGGGTGTAACGTTTGAATTGAACCAGCCTCCCTACTGCTCCTTGTTGCAAATTCCAGCCCCATTACTGATAGGCCAGCCCCGCCTGGAAAGGGTCCAGGTGGTCTGGGCTCTGGGGGCCCCAACTCTGACCACAGCCTGGGTTGCATGCAAACGGCGCCTCTCTTCCAGCCCAAGCAGCTGTTCTGGAACAGCGACTGCACGCGGCGCTGCCGCTGTTTCCGGCGCAACCTGATCCAGTGCGACCCGCGCCAGTGCAAGTCAGACGAAGAGTGCGCGCTGCGCAACGGGGTGCGCGGCTGCTTCAGCACCAAGACCTCCTACTGCCTGGCGGCCGGCGGCGGCGTCTTCCGCACCTTCGACGGCGCCTTCCTCCGCTTCCCAGCCAACTGCGCCTTCGTGCTCTCCACCATCTGCCAGAAGCTCCCCGACATCTCCTTCCAGCTCATCATAAACTTCGACAAGTGGTCGTCCCCCAATCTCACCATCATTTCGCCCGTCTATTTCTACATTAATGAAGAGCAGATTCTCATCAACGACCGGCACACTGTCAAGGTGACAAGCCTGTCCTTGATTCTTAAGAAACGTACTCTGGAACGTGGGCGTGTCTAGGGGGTTGTTTGCTGTGGTTTTCCGTGAGGTTTGAGGATAACAGGCTGTTGCTTCATACGTACCATACACCGATGACCAGATTTTAAAGAATGAAAATATAAAGATTCTATAAGCGTAAGCGTGGGCCCCATTTAGTCCTTGACTAACGATTTCCAAAGGAAATGTACAGTGTCTCAGGGCTATAAGGTCGGTGTGGGTGCCTCAGGTGTGGGTGCTATAAGGTCGGTGTGGGTACTGATAGAGCCTCAGGTGATAAAATGGTAGCTAAGTCAACTTTTACTCTGAATTAATTTCCAAAAAGCATCTCATTTGCTTTTAAGAGCCTTTAAAATTATTCTTAGCTCTGCCTACCTGTACCAAGACCCACTCTTTCGTCTCTGCCATCCTTTATAGAAACTGAGAGAAGGCAAGCGTTTGCCTATAAACACAGCTACTAAATAAAAACGGAAGGGAGATGCAAGAAGGAGGAGATATGGGGGTATATGTATATGTATAGCTGATTCACTTTGTTATACAGCAGAAACTAACAAACCATTGTAGAGCAATTATACTCCAATAAAGATGTTAAACAAACAAACAAAAACGGCAGGGAGGGATCGTCCCTCGCTATGAGAGCGCCCCCTGATGACACACCAAGGGAAAGAAAGCAGAGGAAGGATATGGTGGCTTTCTCTTAGGTTGGCCCTTCCCTAGGCCTGCTGCCTGGTTTCTTGTGAATCTTAGACCCGTATATAAATAAATGTGAATCTCCAACCCACCCCCATAACTAATACACCTCTCCAACTTGCATTCCTCCCATCCCTCCATTTAAGAAGATAATCTGCTCGGAACTAGTGGTGGTGACCCCCAGCCTCTCAGCTAAACCAGGCTGTTCACAGCAGACAGACCAGAACCATGGAGTCAGCACCCCGTTACCCCGGGTTGCGGTTCCAGCTAGGGAGGGCCAGGGAGAGAGCCAGCACACACACAGGAGCATTTTTGGAATTGAGTGTTACTGTATCTGCTTTCTACCACCGGCTCAGATAATTGTGTACTGGGAGTATCTTTATTTGAAGAGTCATCAAATAGCTTAGTATCCAGCCTCAGGGAAAAGACTGGCAGTATTTTGCAGGCTTAAAAGGAAAAGTCTGGATTTTAATACTGGTTTTTAACGTCAATGAAAGCTGCTACTGTTTTTGACACTCCAATTCCTTTTGCAAATTGGCCCACATAGACACAACTGCATTGGTCCAGAATACAGCAGCAAGAAAGTGAAAAGGGACCACGTGACAGCAAAACTGACATTGTGCTGAATAAAATACCCCCAGCCACTAAAATAGTAAAGAATCATATTTTTTAAAGGCTTCTGCTTTTTTTAAGAAATGAAAGTTACTAATAACCTGGGGTGGGGAGAAGAATTTATTTTGTAAGTACAGGAAAGGCATGTTATGTTCTGTCCTAAGGGCTAAGGAAAAAAGAAACTGTTATAAAGCAAGAAAATGACAAATGGAGAAAATACTGTACCTATAGGACCTCTGGGAGGGTACCTCCTGTTTCAACATTATAAACAAGAAAACAATTAACATAGCAATGACCCCCGGGTTCATTTTAACCGTGTTAGACCCTCTTTAGCACGGGATTGGGATTTCGTTTTCAGTAATTGGTTTATGCTAGAGAAAGTTTTATACAAAAATCCAGCCATTTGTTGTGAGTTATACTTTTCCATCATTTTTTTTTTTTTGTAACTCTCTGCCTTCATATTTTGCTTCTTTGGGGGGAACTGTGGACACTTAGATGAGGGAGTACTCAAATTCTAGGGCAGGGGGTCAGCAAAATATGAAATTCAGCCAAATCTCCTTGCTGCCTGTTTTTGTAAATAAAGCTTTAGTGGAACACAGCCTCACTCATTTAGTTACTGTTGTCTCTGGCAGCTTTCCTGCCACGAGGACAGAGTTGACAGAGATCATATGGGCCGCAAAGTCTAAAATATTTACTCTGGCCCTTTACAGTAAATGTTTGCCAGCCCCTGCTTTGAGGATCATATACTTTTTCTTTCTCCTTTGACAGGTGAATGGCACACAAGTGAATGTTCCGTTTATAACCGGGTTGGCAACCAAAATCTACAGCAGCGAGGGGTTCCTGGTGATCGACACCAGCCCTGACATCCAGATACACTACAATGGTTTCAACGTAATAAAAATCAGCATCAGTGAGAGGCTGCAGAACAAAGTGTGTGGCCTTTGTGGCAACTTCAACGGGGACTTAACCGATGATTACGTGACCCTGCGGGGGAGGCCTGTGGTGAGCAGCGTGGTGCTGGCCCAGAGCTGGAAAACCAACGGTATGCAGAAGAGGTGAGAACTTCCAGCCGCTAGACTCAGGGGCCCCAGTCCTCCCACGTCCATGACAGGTGTTGCTGAGGAAGGGACTTTGTACAGCATCACCCTTCCGGACTCCTACAAAGAGCTAAGCTGAAGGTCTTTGGAGTTTTCATCATACAAATAGGCACAGCAGTTTCTTGAACAGCAGAGGGAGGAACTAGGCTTAGATGATAAAAGTCTAAATTGTTGTGTCATCCAGCCCTCGGCTAAACAGAAGAGTGCTCCCAAGATTAGAATTCCGAAACCTTGGCCAGCTGCCCGACTGCAACTGGGCACCCCTGCTGGGGGGTGGGATTAAGATTTAACCCAGGAGATGAGGGCTATCCCTTGCTCCCCCGTGCTGAGACTGTGTGTCTGTGACTCTTACCAGAGGCTTGGTTTTGGGCAGGTCCAAGTTGGTGGGAATCAAGAAAGCCTTTTTTTTTTTTTTTTAAGAAAGCCTTTTTAAAAGCAGAAGTCCGCGAGGGTATTATCAGGCCCCTCTCTGGCCAGCTGAAATAGAATGAGCTAAACAAGTTACTCCAAAGGTGTTTAATTTAGGGCCCTTCTGGGCTGCTGAATTATGTTAATTCCTCTCAGGATCTATAGATATGCTTCTCTTTCCTGGCATTTCTTTGCTCGTACAATGGTTCTGTCCCCTTGTGCTTTAATACACCAAACATCAGCTAAATTCCCAGGTGTGAACATGAAGCTCCAAACCCTGTGTGACCCTTCTGCAGGTGTAAACCGAAAAATGTGCCATAAATTAAACTATCCTGTGCATTATGGGACCCAGAGCTGGAAAGAACCTTGGGCACCATCCGGTCCAGTCTCTTTTCTAGGTGAAACAGAGGCTAGAGTGGAATGATTTACGTTGAGGGGGTCCTATAAGTGGCAAAGCCAGGATTAGATTCCAGAATTCCTAATGTGATGCTTTCACTAAAATGTCACTTCTAGGGCCCACAGTTAGAAAAATGACTACTTTGTACACTTAAGCTATTCTGGGGCTTCCAAAGGTGAGCAAGCTTCAGTTCCTCCTGAGGAGTTATGAGTCTGTTTAAGCTTCCTTTCCCTTCCTTTCTTCCTTTTTTTCTTCCTTTATAAACGATTTCAGCCTGACACCAATTTTCTTGTGATGATTTTACTTTCGGTCTCTGATAGCTAAACTGGAACTGGTTGAGAAGTTTCTGGACTTCCTTTCAAATCTTTAATTCTCCCAACTGTCGTGGCTATGATTATTAATAGTGATAGTAACTATTATTATTATTGGTGGTGGTTGTTATTATATGAACACCCATTAATAGTTATTGCATCAGTTATATCGAAGGTTAATGGTTATTATATCAATATCTACCTTTTGTCTGACACTTTGGCTACCAGTCCAAAACTTTATTTTACCCTCACTTATCCCAGTGGCGTAACAATAGAAATTACCGTGACTTTCCTAAGGTCACACAGTCTGTTAGTGTTGGGATCAGCATCCCACACTAACTTCTGGGTTAGCTGAAAAGGGCACTGCCACGGTCTGCCCTTTCATCGGCCATCTTGGATGCCTCGTTTTGCTTCCTACCCTGACCAGACCTCTCGCCCCCAGCTGCAACGAGCTGCAGTTCTCCCAGTACGCGGCCATGTGTGACAACGTGCACATCCAGAAGATGCAGGGCGACGGCTACTGCCTGAAGCTCACGGACATGAAGGGCTTCTTCCAGCCCTGCTATGGGCTGCTCGACCCCCTTCCCTTCTACGAGTCCTGCTACCTGGACGGCTGCTACAACCACAAGAAGTACCAGCTGTGCGGCTCCCTGGCTGCCTATGGGGAGTCTTGCCGCTCCTTCGGGATCCTCAGCACCGAGTGGATTGAGAAAGAGAATTGCTGTAAGAGAATTATTTTATTTCTGCAGACTCTTTTCTAAGTTGAAAGCACAGCTTTGCCAGTGGCATCACTGTGTCCAGGGCCAGCTGGCTGGTCTGCGTCTTGACCCATAGATCTGCTTCCAGGGTTGGAGGGTGGAGAGCTGTGTGAGCTGTAGCAGATTTCATGGGGCGCATTTTCAGTGGAGCCTGACTCCCCTCTAATTGCCTGACCAGTTATGGAATTTGGAACACCCGCTGGGGAAGGTGAGGTTCTCTGGGTTGGAGAAACACCAGTGTAGCTAGTGACTTTAAGATAGCTGGACAGAGTATAGGATTCCTGATTGATTTCAGTGCCCCAAACTCAGCTCTACTTAACATGGCTCCCTTAACATGGGTCAGAGCCCAGATCAGAACGAGAAGGCACATGGCAAGTGGCAAGTCGAGTTGGAATTGAGCTGGCTGTATCCGCCCGGTTGCAGGGAAGCCATGGCTGGATTCATAAAGGGATCACACATATATTACTAATGAAATAAAGATCTGTAGATTCTTGCATTTTTTTCCTGTAGTAAGAAAACTATTTTGATCTGCGTTATCCATTATTCTCTTTGTTCATTTTCTTACCATGTTAATCAAATACATGGAGCAAATAAATATGTACGTAATCACACATAAATCGGTCACATCCCTATATGTGTGTGCGTATACATACTGATCAATCTGTCCCATGAATGCAGTATGACATTGCGGCCGACAGGATGTGTGCCTGTCCCTCGACACGCACCACCAACCCGATGTGCGTACAGGTACTGCCGTGAAAACTGGCCCTGTTCACTCCAAGACTGAGCGTGCACATCAGTAAATCTGCAGACCAAACCTGAGCAAGAGTAGGGATGTACTTAATTCAGAACCTGAAAACAATGTGGTTCATTAAAATATGCATTCAGTGACTTCAGAAACTCTTAACAAGCAAATGACCGGTCTCTGTTAGCAAACAACAGAAATAGTTTGTTTGATAACTTCAGTATTTTACCCTGTTCTGTTAATAAACAATACTTTAAAAAACGTTAACTGTTTTGAACTTTAAAAATGGTCTGGATTTTTTTTTTTTTAAGTATGAATTTTTGCTTTTAACCTTAAAACTTCCCTCTGAATTGGGCATGTCGTATTTGCCAAGCGGTAGGTGGACCACCATGTTTGTAAGTGAGGTTCTTCCCTTCCTGGAAGCTGTAACCTCCACACTTTCTTTCCCTTATTCTCTTGGGTGGTGTTCATATTGTGTTAATCAACCAGCACATACATGGAGCGGCTGTTGTGTGCTTAGCAGCGGTGTTAGGTGCTGAACCCACTGGGCAAGCAAAAGCGTCTTTCCAAAAGGAAGCCTTTAAAAAGTAAGTGCCTGTAACTGATGCTGATGGCTTTCCTTCAGTCGTCCTTCTAGGAATGAAGACAGGCTGATGCTCCGCCATACCCGTCCTCCCACGTATAATAGTTACTTAGCAGAGGGTCGGGAGCAGCATCTGCAGCTATGGGATAGCTCGGGGGTTTTGTTTTGCTTTTGAACTCGTGAAGAGAACTTGGCTCGTGCTGGGATTGAATCATTGCTGTTTCTTCAACACTCACCATCATATGCCACGACGATGAGGATTATTATACCTGGATAGGGAGACAGTCTTTAAATAAAGAAGTGAGCGTCTACTAAATCCTAATCTTCTCTAAGAGGAAGTCGACAGAGATCTAATACTGAAAAATCAAGAAAAATAGTGATATTTCGATATATGGACGTAAAAACTAGAAGAATTAAAAGATTTAAAATAGTTGTCTCAGAAGCATTAGAACTGGAAGATAAGAAGATTGGGACATGGGATTGCCATTCTTCAATACAGCATTATTTGACTTTTTACCAGTATTATTCTGATAAAAGTAAAAATTAAATGAAAACAGTTTTTGCTTACCATTTACAAACATAGAGTTAAATATCCGAAGAAACCACCAAAAGACTTTTAAAATGACCAAGAAAAATGACAGGGAAGTGGAGAGGGCCTAGGCGAGGGACTGCTGGGTTTCACTTTAAGCTTCTCAGGACTACTTGATTCTTTTTTTTTTTTTTTGCATGGCAATTTGACAAAACTTTAAAAATTAAAAATTTCCAAGGGAACACAATTAGAAATAACAACTGAAATATGTAAGTGAAATGTGCTTTTGTTATATTGAGTCAAATCATCAGAAAACAAACTCATATCAAAAATAAAGAACTCAAAGAAAACAAGTGAATGTCTAAAAGAAATGCTCTCAATCAGTAGTTCTCAAACTGAAATGTTGACGAGCTCACAGGTGGCCTATGGGCTCACCTGCTACAGAAATATTGTTTATAACCTGTTGGTGATGGCACTTCACATACATCTGTATTTTACTTAGAGTTTTCCCCTTCTTGGTAAAACAGTACCGTTACTCTAAGTCAATGCTGGTGAGTTGTGTGTAGGTAGTTTGTCTATTTTTATAACATTAAGTAGAAGTTTGTGGGGTAGCTGGACCATGAATCAAAAAAAAGACTAAGAAGTCCTGGTTTGAGGGACCTCTCTGGGACCTTACTGGCCCTAAAATCTTCATTGTTGACAAGTATTTGTTGAGCATCTACTATGAGGTGGCTGGGTGCTGGGAATCTAGAGGTAAATGGCTTGGACCCTACTCTTTATATAAATATAACAATACCAATGCATATGATTGTGGTACAGAGCAGGAAGTGCAGCAGTCTCGGGATGTCCCGGCAGTTAAACATGTCTGTGTATTCCATCTTCCCCACTTACCTTCACCTGTGTGTGACCTTGGGTGCATTTCAGCTGTGATGCCAAGTTACAATACTTAGCTGGCAGAGCTTGTAAGGGTCGGAAGAGGTAATGCCACCAAAGCACGAAGCACGTAGCAAGGACCCAATTACTCGCTATCGTCATGATTTCCCGGAAGGCTGCCCTGTCTGTTGGTTTGCATCTGCCATCTGACCGCACCAGGTCCACTGAAGTGGCGAGTCCAGAGTGTGACCACATGCTGCCGTGCGTTGGTGTGAAAATCAAGTTGTGTTTCTGTTTGTTTTCCTTTTTAGCAGGAGTGGTTGAAGATCCCTGTCTGGGGGCGGACTGTCCCAATCGAACCTGTGAGCTGGAAAACGGAGGGGAGCTGTGTGGCTGCATGGAGCCCCCTCCCTACGGAAACAGTGAGTGACACCTGCCGCCACCCCACCCCCAGCCAGACAGGCCCCGCAGGAGACGCCCAGCAGCCATGTAGGAAGGCTTTCGGGTGGGAGCCCGCACGTCCCACACTGTGGGTTAGAAACCCAAGTAATGAAGCTTTCATGAGCATTTAAGCAGAACAAGGAAGGAACCCGACCTCTTCAGAGCAGGCTAATGTTCGTTTCCTTGTAGCTACATCCTTTTCTTCAATAAATGATAACACGCAAATTTGAACATGCATAGCATCAGCCAGCTCCATCTGAGGCCATGTTCAACATCAGAGGGATCCAAACTGATCTTTTAGACTCACAGGGAGATAAGGTGGTTTGACGAAAACATGAAAGAATCAGGATGAGAGTGCCAGGTGATGTAAGACGTGTTTAAAGCCAGCTTTATCTGGCCCGAAGCTTTTCGGTGGGTCCTGAAGAAAGCAGAAATGTTGAAGCAAACGGCAAACAACTAGGACTCCAGGTAGGAGTCCCCTTAAGGTAGGAATGGCCTTGTCCCCTGGCCAAGAGCACACTCGTTTTGTCAGCTTGTGGGGGACCTGCTTTGCTTCCCAGCTCCGTGTCCTTGGCTGAATCGAGGAACTCAGAAGGCACATGCCACATTTAGCATCATCAGAGAATGAAAGCCTGGTTGACCAGAAGGCTCCGCAAAAGGGGCCCACATGTGCTGTTCAAAGGCTTCACCTAAGCAGATAAAAACGTTTCTCTCCGTTTCTTTAGTGCTTATTAGCCTGTGTTTGTGTACTCACAGAAAATGTCCATTGGCGCATTCCATTTCAAAAAACAAGAGCTCCGAGTGCCGGCCTGGGTGCCAGCTGGGCTGTGGAGTGGCCTGACCAGGGCTGCCCTCACTGGGGGCACGTTCTTTAGCCAGGCCACAGTGAGCCAGATGCGGTATGGAGCTTACGGACAGTAGCTACCACCAAAGCGGGGCGGAAATCCTGGGTTTAGGAAGAAAAGATCAAAGACGCTTTGTATAGCATTTTCACCTTTAAAAAAAGGCTCTCTGGGGACTTCCCTGGTGGTCCAGTGGTTAAGACTCCTCGCTTCCAATGCAGGGGGCGTGGGTTCGACCCCTGGTCGGGGAACTAAGATCCCACGTGCCGCACGGCATGGACAAAAAAAAAAAGGCCTTGCATTGCCCAAGTTATTGCTTTGAATGAGTTCATATACTCATTTAGTTTGATCAGAGCTTCATTAGAAATGCTGCAGCCTCTGTGTGAAGCCCATCAGCCTCTTCTAAAGAGAATGGGGTGCTTCGCCCACCCACACAGCAAGACCAACTCCCACTGATGTGCCTCTCATAATGACTGTTTCCCCACAGACTCCCACGACATCATTGACGCAGAGGTGACCTGCAAGGCTGCCCAGATGGAAGTGTCCATATCTAAGTGCAAACTCTTCCAGCTCGGCTTCGAGAGGGAGGGTGTGCGCATCAATGACAGGCAGTGCACCGGCATTGAGGGAGAGGACTTTATCTCCTTTCAGATCAACAACACCAAAGGGAACTGTGGAAACATTGTGCAGGTGAGGAACGAGGGCAGGAAAGAGCACCTGGCTGAGGTGGTGACAGCTCCAGGTGTTTGCACATTGATTGTTCTTAAGCCAACTTCAGGGGTTCGACTTAGAAACATGCTCCTTGGAAAACAGCAAAAGGCATGTGCGAAATGAAGGACAGCGGGAAGATAATCATTGGGTGCTAAGTGGTTGAACTGAAAGCAAGATAAGTGACATGCTTCCTTCCCTGGTTTGCGCTGTCTGCTGTCCTTTGCCCTGCATGTTGACACATGTTTTTACCTCTCTCGTGCTTCTGTTGTTCTTCCAGGTAAAGACAGCTGGGTTCAGCTATTTCAGGGTATAAGGGTGTCCCAGACATCACTTAACAGTTGGCTGCAGAAATACAGCAAGGTCACAACATTTTGTGTCGGGTTATCCAATTCATAGGTTAGCAAAGCATCTCACTTCTCTTCCTCCTGTGCCTTCCTACTGTCTTTTTTTGATAACTGTGTTCATTAACACTTTTTATCAGGGAGTGAAAGGTGCGAGACGGTGAAACATGCATGTGTTCATTTTGGTACTTGTGGGCTGTCTGGTACAAGACTTGGCGGAGGCTGGATTTTGAATTAAGACTTGAAAGAGAAGATATATATTACCTCAGGATGGCAATACTTCATGCTGTCCCCAGCTTGGGTTCCCACAGATAACTGGGGACCGGTTGTACTTAGAATTCAGTGGTACATGAAATCACCCTCCGTGGGCATTCAAGGGTGCTGTTGACATCTATTGTAATACTTTTTTTCTAGTAAGTGCTGAGACTAGCTCCATCCTGATTTATATTGGCCTCTGGGTTATATATGAAATGAAGCCATTTTTCCACTTTCCGGCCCGTGGATTTGAAATGCAAGCCACATACTTGCGCCCAGATTTAATGATTTCTGACCTCCCTTTGCTTTGCAGTCCAATGCCACTCATATCATGTATAAAAACACCATTTGGATAGAAAGTGCCAACAATACTGGCAACATCATCACCAGGGACAGGACGATCAGTGTGGAATTTTCATGTGCTTATGAGCTGGATATCAAGATCTCCTTGGACTCTGTCGTGAAGCCTATGCTAAGGTAGAGAATCTCATGGGCTGTGCACGTTGCTCTGTCTTTTCCTTGACAGTTAAGGTTAGCACAGTCAAAACTGCTAGCATCTGTCTCTGAAGCACTAGGGAGAGAATAATTCATATTTTCTGAACCCAGATGCCTTAGACCAGCATTGTTCGATAGAACTTTCTACAGTGATGGGAATGTCCTATATCAGTACTGTCCAATACAGTAGCTGTATGTGGCCATTGAGCTCTTGAAATGTGCCAGGGCGAGAGAGGTGCTGAGGAACTGAATTTTTAATTTTAATTAAAATTAGATTTAATTAATTAAATTTAATTATTAGACTTTACTACTCTCTGCTTGGCCTTCCCTCTGCATTTTCAGCCTGGAAAACGGTAAGTAATTGAATAGATAACGTTGCTTGGGGTTCCCCGACTTATGACTGTTTCTCTTGTAGCGTCATTAACCTGACAGTTCCAACCCAAGAAGGCAGCTTCACCACCAAGATGGCGCTCTACAAAAATGCCTCCTACAAACATCCATACCGCCAGGGCGAAGTGGTGCTGACGACTCGAGATGTGCTGTATGTAGGGGTCTTTGTGGTTGGAGCCGATTCCACGCATCTGATTCTGACGCTGAACAAATGCTACGCCACTCCCTCCCGCGACAGCAATGACAAGCTCCGATACTTCATCATTGAAGAAGGGTGGGTAGCCTCTTCTCGGAGGACAGTCTCAGAGCCTTTAGTATTAGATTTGCCTACATTGTTTTTTAGGGAAGAGAATGGGAACTAACATTTGTTGACGACCTACAGGGCCAGCGTTTTGCACCCAAGAACTGTCTAATCCTGATGACAACGTATGAGGTAGATATTATAAGCCCCATTTTACAGATGAGAAGGCTGAGGCTTAGTGAATCAAGCAGTGCTTAAATCCACAGCAGTTTAGTGGTAGATCACCAGTTCCATGTGGCATTAACTAGAAAATGCTTTACTCTCAATGTGACCCAAGAGGGCATTCTGTCCTGCCTACTTGAATTTCAATCTGAGTTGAATGTGGATTATCTGCAAACGAAAGGATGTAAGGAGAATAACTAAAGGTTGGTGAATAGAACATCTATGAAAATTAAAAAGGGATTAGAATAATAGCTTATGAACTTTTTTTTTTTTTTACTTACCAGTATATGCCCAGCACCTAGCATATTTCCTGAAACAGCATGGCTGTGCAACAAAGTTGTTGAATGAATGAAAAAATGAATGGGTGAATGAGAAAGAAGAAAAGACTGGACCAAACAACCGCCATGATAATTATCTTTAGTTTATAAACATACTTACTGGTTTTGTCAAGCAACAATGCTTTTTTATTGCATACATAATTTATATACAATATAATGTACTTGCTCTAAGTGCAAAATTCAATGATTTTTAGTAAATTTACAGAGAAGTGCAACCATCACCATAATCTAATTTTGGAACATTTCCATCATCCCAGTACCATAATTCTTAAAAGCAGTTGACTATGTTAATCAAAATTCTTTCTCTTATAAGCGGTAGAGACCATTTCAAACTAGTTTGTGCAAAAGCAAGGCGCTTAATGGTTACAAAACCAAATCACGAAAAAAAAAAAAAAAAAAACCAAATCACGTTAAGCAGATGTGGCTTCAGGGATTGGGTCCAGGAAGCCAGATGCTGTCGACTCCCTCCCTCCCTCTATCCCTTGCTCTCTGTTTCTCTGTCTCAGTCACTGTCCCTCTCTGTCTCTGTCTCTCTCATTGACCTCGTTAGACACTGGCATTTTTTTCAGCATTGTAACCCCCCGGAGTGAGCATTCCTTCTAACCCCAATTCAGGGAATCCCTGAGAAGGAGTATGATTAGCCTTTCTCGGATGGATTTCCTCTGCCTTGTTTGGAGGAGATGCAACATTAAATTGCCTGGTGTTGTGGAGGACAAAGTTTTTCTTGACCCTCTTAGGGTTCCTGGCTGGGTCTGAACATTAAATGGACAAAGACAGATTAACAGGAAAAAATCATAACATTTATCTAATGTAAGTTCTACGTGACTTGGGAGTCTTCATAAGGAAACGAAGACTCGAAGAAACAGTTCATGCTGAGCAGTTATGCCCGGCTTGATGAAGAGTGGACAGTCGTGGAGAAGGTCAAGAGTGTGTGGTAATTGTAGTAAACTGCGGGGAATCTTAGCCAGACTGTTCAGTTTCATCTCAGTGTCCCTTTGTCTTCAGAAATAAGGATGCTCCTTTCCTTCTGGTATAGGGAGGGCACCTCACTTAAGGGCTTTATGACCTGTTTCGGGTGAGAAGAGTGACATTCCTGGTTCTGCCATTTTCTCAAACTCCTTCAGCTTAAAATAGTCAAGGCGCCAGGTTTGGGGGTAGTGTTTCTTGAACCCTATCCCAGGCCTGAGTCAGCATCCCTCCCTGGAGTGGTCCCTCCCAGGGAGTGCTACGGATACTGTAATTACCCTTAAAGTTGGGGAAGGAAGGGATGGTTCTCCCAGAGAAGAAGAGTATGGTTCTAGGCAGACAGACAATAAATAGCCACTGTTTCACACATGAACAGGCTCAGAGCCTGTACACAGCTCACCCAAGGACACCCAACCAGCAAGGGGCAGAGGAAGAAATCTTTCAAGCACCAAGACGCATCAACTCCCTACCTGGCCAGGTGTGGCTTGTGGCCTGCGTTGCTGAGGCACAGACTGGGATTTTCAGCAAAGGCCTCATGAAGGCACTACCTTTTTGAGTTGATTTTTAGCCTCCCTAGAGGCAGAGGGAAGGACTTGGTGACTGTGTGGTGTCTTAACAGGCCCAGATGCTCTGGCTAACATCACAGGTCTCCGTTTCTTCATCTGTTCCCTTCCTCTCCCTCCCCCTCCCCGCGCCCCAGCCATGGCCCTTTCCCAAAGTAAAAGAGCTGCGATCTGAGCCGCTGTGCAACCCGGGTGGGCAGGCTTGGGCCGCCTTTGAAGGACACTGTGGCATTTAGCATTTTTTACATAGTATTTAATAGAGTTGACCCAGAGAGGGAGAGTAAGTGAGCGGGTTCATAAATCTCAGCTCCCCCCAGGGTCTGCAGGAAGGTCTTCAAATTAAACTGTTGTTGGGTGTGAAGTAATTTCATCGTGTGAGAGAATTTAATTCATGAGTCCTCTTGACCTTTCTTGGAGGGATGTGGTTATTGGTTTTTCCCAGTGAGCTTACGGGAAAACTGCCGCCCAGTGCAGCAGAGTGGGTCCGCCTCAGAATTTGGGGGGAGGGGCCAGCCGCTCCTCTCCAGCTACGTTGGGGGCAGAGACGCCGCCGCCATCTACCAGTGATGCCAAGGTCTGGGCACACGAAGGTCACTTCTCTGTTCTCTTCATGTGCCCAGAGGAAAGGACACTTGTTCCTCTGATAGTGGACAAAGGATTCTGGTGCTCGGTTTGTTTGTCCCCCTAAGGCGGCAACCAGACAGCCTGTCCCTGCTTCCCGAGGCTCCTTCCTTCTGCTTCCTGTTCTTCTGACACTTAAACCTCGAATCATCTCTCTGGGAGTTGGGGGTCTAGTTAAGACGGAAGGTCTGCGTGAAGGCTGGAGGGCTGAGAATGTTGTAGAATCCTTGAACCAATTTAGATTATTCAAATGAGTCACAGTGACAAGGAGAAGTATGGCAAGTAAGTTTTTGTTTCAAAGCATTTAAGGAAACTATTGCCTTATGGACTAACTACCAAACTGAATAGGTGTGGGAATGCTGACGGATAACTTCCATTTTTAATTTTCCTTATCACAAAGCTACTGAATCCTGGGGGCCAGGGGAAGGAAACGTAAGGAAAAGAGTCACCCTTTTTATCTCGATAAGATCGTTTTAAAGAGCTTCTTGGCCGCAGTGGGCCAACCTTGGCCGTGGAAGCACAATTCATTCATTCAGTCACTGATTCACGCAGTCTAAAAAAAAGATTTTTTTTTTTTGGTCTAAAAATTAAGTATAATTTTAATACCATATTTCAAACAAAACGGTTCTGAGAGTTAATACTGTACGTAATGTTTCAAAAGTAAAAGTACAGCTTTATATATACACATACACGTTCTCTCAGAGCTGAAAGACGGGTCATAGCTTTTATTGCTTCTCAGGCAAATATTTGTGTGAGTTTGACTAAAGAGCATCTAAGTATTCTGTTTAATTTATTTTTCATTTTTATTTATTGTTTTACAGTACGTCCTTGTTGGTTATCTATTTTAAATATAGCAGTATGTACATGTCAACCCCAAACTCCCAATCTATCCCTCGCCCCCAGCCTTCCCCCCCGGTAACCATAAGTTCTTTCTCTAAGTCTGTGAGTCGATTTCTGTTTTATAAATAAGTTCATTTGTATCACTTTTTTTAGATTCCGCATATAAGCAGAATATCATATATTTATCTTTCTCTGTCTGACTTACTTCACTTAGTATGATAACCTCCAGGCCCATCCATGTTGCTGCAAGTGGCATTATTTCGTTCTTTTTAACGGCTGAGTAATATTCCATTGTATATATGTACCACATCTTTTTAAATACTTAACTGCGTGCCCTTCAGTGTGTTGGAGACACAGTGAGGACTACACCTTGGTTCCTGCACCCCAGGGGCTCACCAGGGTGTTGTTGGCAAATCCAGGCAAAGCCACCTGTTCCTGCCTGGTCAGGGCATGTGTATATAGGAGGGGGAGCCACAGATGGGCACTGGAAAAAGAGCAGGGTTAGTTAGCAGCAGAAGGAGTGCAGGGAGGCTTCCAGGTGGGGGAAACAGTACATGAAAGACCCTGGGGCATAAGAGACTGTGGTCCATCTAAGAAACTCTAACAGGAGGAGGCGAGATACCTGTGTCCCTGCCTGTTGGCTCAGTACCAAAAGGAGAGGGGAAGGGAGTGATCCCTACATCAGAACAATCGTTCAGCTCACCTTTGACTGCTGGTCCGTCTTCTCCAGCTCCCACAAGTGAAAACAGATTTGCCAATAGAGCTTGAAAAAGGGGCCCCTGCCAAAACTGATAATTAACTGAAGAAAGTACAGAAGATGTAAGGACTCATCTTGTGTTTATTAAACTGATATCAGTAAAACACAGCATTGTGAGGGGGAGGAGTGAGAAACGGGCGGGTAGGGAAATTGAGTGCAGGCCTGTGGTCATTTTGTTTTTAGCTGTAGTTAAGATCCTAATTTGAGGTGCTATTTGATGCTTTTCCAACAAACTGAAACTATAAGGGAGTCGTAGTAAATGACAGACCCACACACTCCAGAGGTCACCTTCAAACGCAAAGGCATTTTTACCGTTCATGATGGTTTTTGTATGAAACGTGAAAGTGTGAAGCAGAGAGTCCCTTTTTTCCGAACAGGTGTCAGAACATTAAAGACAACACCATTGGCATCGAGGAAAACGGTGTCTCCCTCACCTGTCGCTTCCACGTCACCGTCTTTAAGTTCATTGGGGATTACGATGAAGTCCATCTTCACTGCGCAGTATCCCTCTGTGATTCAGAAAAGTACTCCTGTAAAATAGTAAGTGAGAGCGTGAAAATTCAGTGCTCGGCTTTATTTCTCTCAGTCCCAGTTTTCCCCACGGGGGGAGTCACGAATCCCGACGTCGGCGGCTCTTTAGAGTTCTTTAGGACTCACTACACCTGGCAGTGGCTGACGTGGAACCATCTGCAGATGCCTAGGAGTGGCAGTCATCCGGAACAATGAGAGAGCAGGGTAGAATGATGACCACTTACTCCTTTTACCTGACTTAGCAATGTCAGTCTGTTGTCGGCGTAACACTAGACCAGGGTTTCTCAAACCTCAGCACTACAGACATTTTGGACCAAACGATTCTTTGTTGTAGGGCTGCCCTGTGCTCTGTAGGCTGTTTAGCAGCATCCCTGGCCTCTACCCAGTAGACCCCAGTATCACCTGCTCTCCACTTGCAACACCCAAAATGCCTCCCGACTTTGCCCAGTGTCCCTCGGGGGGCAAAATTAGCCCTGTCTGAGAACCAATATGCCAGAGTCAGGCCACCCGCATCTGAGGTGAGCGATGGGGCCAAGCTCCCCTCCACCACAGAAGCAAACTCCCGGGTTCAGGATACGCTTTATCCAGGTGTCCTTTAGACAGGGATTATCCCACAGGTCGTCCAAATCCACACCCAGGCCTGAGGCTCTGGAGGGGCTGGCGGGATGAGGTGACAAACCAATCATCTGGTCCACGCCAGGCTTACATCCCCACCACAAGAGGCTACGTCCCTAAGGTTTTACTGCACTAGTACCTCGTCCCTCACCTTTAACACTGCAGCTTTATGCTCGCCCCATGTTGGCCGAATCGAGATGAGAATTATGGTCAGAGCTACTTACAGATGCTGCTGTGTACATTATTGTCTGATCTGATACAGGATCCTCCTCCCTGGGAAGGGAGCCTCTTTGAATCTAATTCTGGTGTGGAGAATATATTTAATTCTGTTCCACATAAAGCCCCGAGTCCCAGTGGGCTCAGTGATCAAGAATGGATTGATTCTAATTAATCTGAGCTGCAGTAGTGCTCCAGGCTGAGCCACTGCCTCTTTTGGAGGTGGAAACGTGGTGAAGAATAAGTTATCAGCTTAATTGTGTGAAAATTTCCCTCCGGTGTTCTGTCTTTCAGAATTGCCCTCAAAATTCCAGGATTGCCACAGATTACACCAAGGAACCTAAAGAACAGATCATTTCGGTGGGACCTATTAGGAGAAAAAGTATGTATGTTCCCTAAAATACACTATAAGTGATTAAAACAGTGGGATTTGAAGGCTCGGGCTAAGTCTGGGGTGTGTTTCGCCTACTATGTGAATCTGGTGAACAAGGAGCTTGAGGATGCCAGTTTGGGGACCCCAGTTTGAGAAGCCTGCCCGCTTCCATAATGAAATCTTTTCACGGACTATTAAAAACTCATGACAGTACCGGGATTTTTTCCTTCCACTCCTCTCTTTAAGGCCTTGCCCTTAGATACGAGTTGAAGAGCTGGACTGTCTGCAGGTAACTTGTCCAGCGGCTCTTTTTCAGGGCTGGACTGGTGTGAGGACAACGGAGGGTGTGAGCAGATCTGCACGAGCCGGGTGGACGGGCCTCTGTGCAGCTGCGTGACGGGGACCCTGCAGGAGGACGGCAAGAGCTGCAGAGGTGAGCACGACTCCCGTTCAGGGCCGGCAGCTGGGGACATAGGAAGTTCTTGACCCTGAGAAGGAGACAGTCCTATGAGGCCCACTCGGTCAGCAACTGATCTATGAGACTTCCAGAAAGTAAGAAGGAGAGATGAGGAAAACGCCCAAGGAATTCTAGCATCATTTTGGTTTTTTTTTTTAAACCTTTTGGTCCCTGCTCTTTTATCTAAAAGATAAAAGTGATTTTTTTTCAATATCTTTATTGGAGTATAATTGCTTTACAATGTTGTGTTAGTTTCTGCTGTATAACAAAGTGAATCAGCTATATGCATATGTATATCCCCATATGCCCTTCCTCTTGCGTCTCCCTCCCACCCTCCCACAGCTCTAGGTGGTCGCAAAGCACGGAGCTGATCTCCCTGTGCTATGCGGCTGCTTCCCACTAGCTATCTATTTTACATTTGGTAGTGTGTATATGTCAATGCCATTCTCTCACTTTGTCCCAGCTTACCCTTCCCCCTCCCCGTGTCCTCAAGTCCATTCTCTACATCTGTGTCTTTATTCCTATCCTGCCCCTAGGTTCATCAGGACCATTTTTTTTTTGTTTTTAGATTCCATATATATGTGTTAGCATATGGTATTTGTTTTTCTCTTTCTGACTTACTTCACTCTGTATGACAGACTCTAGGTCCATCCACCTCACTACAAGTGACTCAATTTTGTTTCTTTTTATGGCTGAGTAATATTCCATTGTATGTATGTGCCACATCTTCTTTATCCATTCACCTGTCGATGGACACTTAGGTGGCTTCCATGTCCTGGCTATTGTAAATAGAGCTGCAATGAACATTGTGGTACACTTCTCTTTTTGAATTATGGTTTTCTCAGGGTATATGCCCAGCAGTGGGATTGCTGGGTCATATGGTAGTTCTATTTTTAATTTTTTAAGGAACCTCCATACTGTTCTCCATAGTGGCTGTATCAATTTACATTCCCACTAACAGTGCAAGAGGGTTCCCTTTTCTCCACACCCTCTCCAGCATTTACTGTTTGTAGATTTTTTGATGATGGCCATTCTGACTGGTGTGAGGTGATACCTCATTGTAGTTCTGATTTGCATTTCTCTAATGATTAATGATGTTAAGCATCCTTTCATGTGTTTGCTGGCAATCTGTGTATCTTCTCTGGAGAAATGTCTATTTAGGTCTTCTGCCCATTTTTGGATTGGGTTGTTTGTCTTTTTGATATTGAGCTGCATGAGCTGCTTGTATAGATGAAGGTGATATTTAAAGAAGGAAGTTATCCAGCCATTTAAGTACCAAATATTGGCCTTAGATCTGGCCCCATGTCTACCTGGGTTGAGCTGGGACTGGGGTGTGTTATCCAACAAACAAGGTTTCCTGCAATAGCCTTGGCTGCCAGGTGTCCCTGGTACCCTCTAAGTTAGCAGGACTCTCCTAAAGGTTGGGTTAATTTCGCTTCCGTGCTGCCTGAGTCCAGGCCATTTGGAGACAGTGGGTTCTTGGCAATGAAGAAAGTAGGTTCCTTTATTGGAATGCCACAAAGATGTCTGATCCATGTCAAACAGGTATATTTTTTTCCATAGGACTTACTATGTCTCTCTCTGTTCACAGCCTCTAATTCTTCCATTGAACTTCAAGTTTGGACGCTGCTTCTCATCATGACCCAGATTTCATTATGGCATTTTGTCTATACATCAGGCACGACCTCATAATTAACTCAAGGTTGCTATATAAAGTACTGTAATTTACTTACTTCAACTCCCTGTAGGATAAAAGGTGTGTGCCCTTAAGTCAAAACCTATTTGAGATTGCCCACTGTCTCAAAGTGATGCCACCTGCCCCAAACGGTCAGGGTTCCAGAAAAGAGGGAAATGCCATGCTCCTCTTTCAAGGTATGCAACTGGGCTTCTAAAAGCCAGTTGTGGAAAACATATATCTTGCCTAAAATTTCCAATTAGTTGTCACTAGAAACGTTGGTTCGCATGAAAAACCGGTAAAGGAAAAAATTCTGGTTAGACACGTCTGTCGGAAATCTGACCAGAGAAATCTATCCCACCAGTGCTGTTTCTGTATCATAGTTTTTATAGAGAAAGGGCCTGTTGGAACGATATCGAATACTGAGAAGCGGTGATTGGAAGGTTTGACTCCCTCTAAGGAATCTCTCCGATGTTTGGAAGCATCTGACCTCGATGCGCCTGTGTTGCTCCCCTCCCCACACCCGCCGCTGTGTCCTCCAGCCCTGACGGGCCACGTGGCCACCGCATGTATTGTTTGAAGACCTGGAGAATCCCAACACCCCATCCGTCTCTTCAGACCCAAACTCTTCTCTCTCACAAATCAACCAAATCATTTTTAACGTGTTTTATGCTTAAATAAACTTTGTGTTCAATTATTCTCATTACTCCGTGGCTGGAATCACTTATCGATGGTAAGCTTTGCACACCAAATAGCATCCTCTGATTTAAAAAAAACAAAAAAACCAAAAACCCAGCAGCAGCGCCTGGAGCAGGTAGGCCCTGCTGGCCAGCGTTTTGTTAATGTGGCTATTTGTCCTGACAGAGCATTAGCAGGTTGTTTAGTGAGGTGCCATGTAGAAGAGAAGCAAGCAGCGTCCTCTTTTGTATGTGGCACAAAAAGCCCACATTTACTATAATTAACTACACAATAGAGGGCCTGGTAAATATATCCCTGGGGTGCCTCTCTTTTTAAGGTTAAAAACAAAGTAAACGCCACTTCAGGTTTATTTTGAAGTTGTTTTGGATTTAAGCTGATGGCATTTTTTTCTTTCTCTGGGAACTCTGGGCAGAAACGCTGAGCAGAAATCCTAGCGTCCTTGACCGTGGGTTGTGGGTACGACTCCTGTTGTCTTACGTATAAAAGGCCCGACATCACACTGTCACTGGGCTGAAGAAGCGGGGTATAGACTGAGTCTGCACTGAGCGGCTTTGCTCTCCCAGCCCCAGGGAGGGTCCACAAGCTCTAGCTTGGCAGTCATAGATGCTATGCGGCCAAGAGGACAACCAGTATTTATGGAGAAAAATATGCATCTGCTTCAACTTAAACATCTTAGGATCTTTTGGGGAAATGCTGAACATTGAGATGGATTAAGGAATCAAACCATCTGTTCTAGGAGAGACACAGTATCTCTTCCTCACCATGATGGAAATTGATGTCATGTACATGTTTTTTTTCACGTGAAAATCCTCAACTCCAGACTTTCCCCCACTTCAAGATCAGCAGACTTAGAGCTCCATTCTCATTTCCATAGTCTAAGGTTTAGCTTTTCACAGTCAGATTCTGAGTTGAACACAGTAACATCTCATTTATTTTTTTAACTTGATTTCCTTAGATGAATTTTAACTGAAGACATACAAGGAGGAAATGTTTTCATATTTAATAACTTCTCTTTATTGATTTTCATATCAAAGTCACTAGAAATTTCTAAAGTAAACACTATAATTGTTTTTTAGATTTTTAATTAAATCCTTTCTTACCACACTTTAATTCTTGGCCTTTGGTCTTCTCACTTGGTGGACACCTTTGTCTGTCATCAGGATAAGCTAGGTGTAGAGCCATATTAGAACACCCCAGAATCTCAGTGGCTTAAACAACAAAGATTTCTCTCTTTCTCACATCAGGGGGCTCTGATCCTTACTTCCATCCTGGGAGGGAGGTTGATGAGACTTTATTATCTTTTTTTTCTCTCAACAGAATTTATTGAACAATTTATCCTTTCCCCATGGGACTTCAGTACCGCCTTTATCATATATCAAGTTTCAACCTCTGTGGTTCTCTTTGTGAGCTCTGGATTCTCTTCCATTGGCTGATTTGTCTGTTCCTGTGTCAGAATCACATTATTACTATTATTTTTTTTTTTTGCGGTACGCGGGCCTCTCACTGCCGTGGCCTCTCCCGTTGCGGAGCACGGGCTCCGGATGCGCAGGCTCAGCGGCCATGGCTCACGGGCCCAGCCGCTCCGCGGCATGTGGGATCTTCCCAGACCGGGGCACGAACCCGTGTCCCCTGCATCGGCAGGCGGACTCTCAACTACTGCGCCACCAGGGAAGCCCTGTATCACATTATTATTGAGATATAATTGACGTATAGCATTACATCAGTTTCAGGAATATGACATAATGATTCTATATATATATATACACACTAGGAAATGATCATCACAAAAGTCTAGTTAACATCCATCACCATACACAGTTACAATCTTTTCTCCTGTGATGAGAACTTTTAAGATCTACTCTTTTAGCAGCTTTCAAATATGCAATACGGTATTATTAGCTATACTCACCATGCTGTACATTACATATATATATATATATACACACTAGGAAATGATCATCACAAAAGTCTAGTTAACATCCATCACCATACACAGTTACAATCTTTTCTCCTGTGATGAGAACTTTTAAGATCTACTCTTTTAGCAGCTTTCAAATATGCAATACGGTATTATTAGCTATACTCACCATGCTGTACATTACATCCCGAGGATGTATCTATTTTGTAACTGGAAGTTTGTATCTTTTGACCCTCTTCACCCATTTTACCATGCCTCTGGCAACCACCAATCCATTCTATGTTTTTTGTTTTGTTTTTAGATTCCCCCATATAAGTAAGAACATACTATGTGTGTCTTTCCCTGTCTGACTTATTTTATTTAGCTTAATGCCCTCAAGGTCCATCCATGTTATTGCAAATGGCAGAATTTCTTCCTTTTTATGGCTCAGTAATATTCCATTGTATATATAGACCACATCTTCTTTATTCATTCACCCATCGATGGATACTTAGGTTGTTTCCGTATCTTGGCTATTATAAATAATGCTGCTGTGAACACCAGGGTGCAGGTATCTTTTTGAGTTAGTGTTTTCATCTCCTTTGGATAAATGCCCAGAAGTGGAATTGCTGGATTGTATGGTAGTTCTATTTATAATTTATGGAGGAACCTCCATACTGTTCTCCACAGTGGCTACACCCATTTACATTCCCACCAATAAGGGATTCCCTTTTCCCCAAGTCCTCACCAGCACTTGTTATTTCTTGACACTTCATTATCTTTTGATGCTGCCAGCTCAAAACGAGGCTCTGGGGCTCACCTCAGCTAGGGGTCACACCCCAGAAGGGACACACACACTTCTGTTACCATTTCACTGGCTGAAGCAAGGTACATGGCTGGAACTAACTTTCAGAGAGGGGGAATTGTGAACTTCCCATGAAACTGGGAGGGAGGAGAACTGGAAATCTGTGGTGATGGCTGCCAGTAGTCTCTGAGCCAGTCATGCCCATCTGTATTAAAGAGAAACACATCTACAGAACTAAAAACAAACAGGTCCCTTAGCTGACTGTCTGCAAGGCAGAAGAACTGGGAGATGATCCTGACCTTTCTACTAATTTAATTCCCGGCTTGAAATAAATCATTTAAGATCACAATACCTTAACTTTCCTCTCTATAAAACGAGGACTTTAAGCTTTTTAAAAAATATTCTTAGGTTAGAAAATGACACGATACAAACATAAACCATATGATATCATATATTTAGAGAACTCCAGAACACTGCCTTCTCCTGCCACTCAAAAAGATTTGCTTCAAGGAAGCAGGGCGGGGGGATGGGGGGCTGGGGTGAGGGGGAAGCACATGTTCAGTGAAGGTGAAAATTGGGAATCTTATTAACTTGGTATTTCTCTGATATCAAAAAGAAACAACATCGCGGGGTCTGGCATTTCTGACAATTGAGAATTCTATAATTAGTTTCTTAACCAGTAGTAAGTATGCGCTCTGCTCAAAATCCTAGTGCCAAAACTTGAGAGCACCAGTTGTTTCACATTGTCTAATATTCTAGCTATTTTTAGAACCATTTGACATTTAGCGAGAGCTTGAAATCTAATAAAACTTCTTTCAACCAAGGAAATTAAGTAATTATCAGAAAATGACAATCATACAGGTTTAAAGTAATAAAGAATGACTTCTTTACTAATTCTGAATTAATTTAGCATCTACCCCATTTTGAACCTTCCGGCCTCTCTCCTTGAACTCAGGGTATTTCTACATCCTGTAGAGCAGTGCGATTTGGTCCTGGTTAGAACACGATGGTATTTTTCAGGGCCCTGATTCACGGGAATCCGCAGCACAACTCAGTGAAAAAGAAAATCAAACAGCACCCTCTAGTGTCCGCATTTTATTTTTGCATGAAACCCAAACGTATATTGAACGACACCAATCAAAATATGATTTCTCCCCCTCCTCGGAACCTTAGATGTGGAACATTACCAGAATGTAGCTCTAGAGAACACATCATATGCCAAGGACATTTCTGGAGAACAGCGTGAGATTTATTCTTATACACCCAGTAAGCATCATTCCAGGAAAATACCAGCTCTTGGTATCCCATGCAAATTTTGCCCTTAGTATCTATCTCTCTAACGTGTTGACAAAAATAGCTGTCGAGAAAAATTAAGTATCTCTTTAAAATGCTGAGAAATAAACAATGTGATCAAGAAAAGCCATGAAATATTTAGCGGTCTTTCTTTTCCCCCAGCAGAACTTGAAATGCTTTCTTATGAATCTAAAGCACAACAACCATAACTCTGGTCTGACTAATGGAAGACTCTGTTTGTGATGGTTTAATTATGTTTGCTGAAATATGACTCTAAGACAACACCTCCGTGGCAGAGGGACAGATCTCTGTCTATAGTCAGAAATAAAACACAAAGACTCATCGCTCCATGAAGAACTAGGTAATCAAGTTCTATTTGCTAAGGAAACAAGTGGAGGAAGAATGTTCTTTGTATATTTTGCAGTGTGTTTCTGTTTGCAGGTGGCCTCTGGCTTAGCTGCTGTTTCATTCATTAGCATAAAATATTGATGATGAAATAGTTTTGAAACTTAGACATTCTCTCATCAGATGAAATAACAACACCTTATGCGCATGGAGCATCTTTCATAACAAATGCTTTCCCACCCGTATTTACTATTATTCAATCCTAAATCATGCTGCATTTTGACAGAGAAATCAGAGGGAAAGCGTTAGGTTGAAGTTACAATGGCTTAAAGTACTAGCTAAGGAAAAATGCAAACCCACTCATATGTGTGCTTGTGCTTACAGGTTTATTGAGTAATTTCCAGCTTCTAATGAGACATATGAGAATGATAGCAGTGTTTTCAGCCTTTTGTGCCTTTTAAGAACAAACAAACCATGACATACCATTCTTGGTTTCCCCCACTAACTCCTGAATTTCTTTGGGGAATAGTTTAGGGTACAATAATCCACTGATATTACCCTATTTTTAGTTGGGCAAAAATATATGATTTTACTGAGAAGGATAACATTTTTAATTATTGTACTTTAGGTCTTGAAAATCTTTGCATTGGATCTATCTAGGACTCACAAAAGTTTTCTGATTTAAACACTCTATTCACATAGAAATATGCTATTAAGTTAATTATGTGTTAATCAAAGACAAAAATGCGTGGCTCCTGTACTTTCCTCTTACCTGCCACAAACATTCTCAATGCAACCAGCCGTCCTAGTCCTTGGGTGTAGTTTACGTATCTACATGGATCATTCAAATCAAGGAGTTACAAGTGTACATTCAATGATGTTCTCCATGAGTCTCTGAATTCACGACTGCAAAATGCTGTTAAGAAATGTCTTCCTCCCTGCAAAAGAGGAACTCTGCTCTCTTGAAGAGTCCTGAGCAAAAAGCAATTTGGCAAACTAATTTGACAAGGGAAAATGATGAATGATAAATGAACATAAAATGTGAAAGTGTCTAGGCGCTGTAGCAGAATATTAAAGGCATAAAGTGAGAACTGTGGATAGCACAGAACCCTTTTTTTTTTTTTGCTCTAAAAAAGCCACAGATTCTAAATGCTTACTTTGAACCTCCAAGACAGGAGTGGAAATATTCTAAATATTAATTCCAGATTAGCAGAGTCTAGAGACGCTTGGCCCCTGTAGATTGTATTCACATCTCCCATGTGTTAACATTTATTAGTTGTACTTTTGCCCTTTTGGCCCTTTTCATAAACAATTACTTTCACTAGTTAAGTTTAAGTGGAAATCAAGAACTAAGTCAACAGAGGGAGAGAAATCTTACCACATTTACCTTAAAGACCCGCCACCACCTTGGACCATAGTAAACAATTTAGCGAATGACTGCAGTGAGTTTGAATGCAAACTATTTAGGCAAATTGCCCTGAAAGCACAGGTTGCCTAAACCCTAGGGAAACGCATCTGCACGTACAACTCTAAACACTTTTAAGTTTAGGAAGAGCAGTTTACGACAGTCACAACAAATGAGGACATTGCTGTGTTCCCAGGTATTATACTCTAAAAACACAAATTCATTAGAAGTCAGCTTTCCTGGGTAGACCCCCAAAGAGGTACCCGTGACTCCTAGAAGCCAGGAGACCTCACAGCTACAGCAGTATGAACTCTTTTATATTTCCTCTCCTTTTGAGTTTTCCATACTGTGTTGGCAGCTTGAAACTACAGAACTTAAAATTGGATGATGGTTGAAATTTTCCATAATAAAATGTTGTGGAATGTATGGGTGTATTTCTAAGTCTTCTACCAAAAAGTGTCATCCTGAGGTGCCTGGATATTACAGAAACAACACAATGCCTCGTCTTTTAGTCTAATCTTAGAAGTGGGTTCTTTAAATGCCACTTCCAAAACATGAAGTGATCACTGACAATGCATGCTCCTATGGCAGCTTTATTTTTATGAACAACTGAAAATGCAAGCATTTTCACAAATTCCTACATTATTTATTCCAATCCTATTCTGGGCTTTTCCTTCTCACCAGAAGAATGTAAATGTACATAGGTTGGAAAAATGAGTGGTATAACCTTTCAGTTTTGTGAAGGTAGGACAAGATTTCACTCCAACATGTAAGAAAGTGCAGCTGACGATAGTAGAGAGAACGCAGATGGATCGGGGTTGGCCCTTACTTCTCATGGGTCCTCGAGAGAGCCAGGTTGACCAGATGCCATCAAAGGTAACTAACTTCCCCTTCCAAAAATGACAAGAAAAGGAAAGTTCTCTCTTGCTAAAACTCTTAAGCAGATTTCGTTAAAAGGTGGGAGAAAATTATCTTAATTCTCTTTCTGAGATGTTTGGAAACACTCTAAGAAGGAGACCCGTGACTCCCTCAGATTTAATTCAGTGAGTAAAAATCTAATGGGATCCAGATCCAAGAAATGAAATGTAAAGACTGGATTTTACCCTGAGGAAGAAAGTCTGAATTTAATAAAATATTCCTTCTAGACACTAAGCCGTGTAAAGGAAAGAACGAAGTGTCTTGATACAATTACCTTCTGAACAAATGCCTGTTTTAAAACAACACGAAACTGGTTATGCTGCACAAGTAAATAAATATTAAGTCCAGTTCATAAGATACATAAGAAATACCAATAATTTCCCCCTAGGATGTTGTAAAACTGTTGGCTTGGCCATTCTCTTTTGCCTAAGTCCAGTCATCAAGGACAGCTGAGGTTCCACTTATTTATACAGGTGTCTGTGTGTGTGTGTAAATGTAAGACTCCAGGATGAGTTGTAAGAAAAGACTCTCATTGTGATGAGTCTTAAAATGTGTAGTATTTAGGTCTGAGTTTTTCTTCTCTAAAATGTGAACTATTTAGCAAAAGTTCTATTTAATTTCTCCTGAGTTAGGTGAGGAATCTATTGTTCAAAATCCATTCAACTCCATTTGTTACGTTTTCAGATTCTCAAAAATTTCCATGGCTCCCTCTGCCAGCTTGTCTAGTTTTGTCACGATAACATCCAAAACCTGAGAGACAGAAAAGAAATTCTGAGGTTTTTTTCTTATGAAAGAAATATGGTCCTCTCAAACTGATCTCAAAAAAAAAAAAAAAACCCCCCTGAAAAAAAAAAAAAAAAAAAGAAAAAAGGAAAGAAAAGAAAAATTCCTATCCCTAAATATCAGTGTGTGTTTGTTTTACTTTGTTGTTGTTTTAGGCAGAATCAATGAACGGAATCAAACTTCTCTTTAAAAGTAATTTGGGGGGCTTCCCTGGTGGCGCAGTGGTTGGGAGTCCACCTGCCGATGCAGGGGACGCGGGTTCTTGCCCCGGTCCGGGAGGATCCCACATGCCGCGGAGCGGCTGGGCCCGTGGGCCCGTGGGCCCGTGGGGCCATGGCCGCTGAGCCTGCGCGTCTGGAGCCTGTGCGCCCGCAGCAGTGAGAGGCCGCAGCGGTGAGAGGCCGCAGCAGTGAGAGAGAGGCCCGCGTGCCACAAGAAAAAAAAAAAAAAAAGTAATTTGGAAAAACATATACGTTGCTCCCTTTTTCTTGTATATTCCTCAAAGCTTTGTCAGAAATGTAAGCTCATGAACCAGACACAAATTCCAAAAATGGCACTGACTTCAAATCAGGACTATAGCTGTCCTTTGCAATAAAGTGTAAACTCAATGGAAATTTAGAAGTCAGTTCATTGAGATTTAGAAGCTGCCTGTGGATTTCTCGGGTCCCCCTGAAGAGGAAACTCTCCTGCTTATTTTTTCCAGCTATCATTAGTCTTTGATGACTTGGCATGTCAATCCAGCTCATCCAAATCATGTCAGAATTGAGAAATAGTTTAAAAAGGAGCCCTGTTTACTTAACCCTGAAGATTAGAGTTTTTAAATCAATCGAAGAATTAAGACTTTTTTAAATAACCACAGTTATTATTTACTTACCGTATACCAACCCTGTGGTGAGGACTTTTCATCTATTTTCTGTATTCCTCCTAAATAATCCTAAGAAATCATTATTTTCCTATTTTATAGATGCTGGTCTAAAGAAGTTAAGTAACTTTCCGAAAGTCATTTTATTTGATTTCCCAGAATATTTGACAAAGTTAAAAGAATTATTGCAAGGCATCTTGTCTGGGCATCTTAGTAAATAAAATGCCAAATATGACAGGTTATCCATACTGTCATACTGTATACTGCTGGATACTTTATGTTATTCAGCATCACTAAGAGAGAGGTCAATCAAGTACTCTGTTGTCCTTGGAGGGTTATCATGTGGATTATCACATTTAAAAAGAATTTTAGATTTTTATGCTAAAATTAATTTTACTCTAAAATTCCACTGAACACGAATTGATTTTACTCCTAGCATAAGAGTTCAGAACACAGATTCTGGAGTCAGACAGATTCTGGGTTTGAGTCCTAGTTTCACCACTTACTAGCCAGATACATTTCACCCATTCATTCATTCATTTTTCAAATATTTATTGATTGCCTCCCTTGTACCAGGTATTGGTCTACAGCAGTAAATGAAAACTGATAAAGATGTAATTTCCAAAGGAGAAAAGTCCTATGAGAAAGCAAACAGGATGCTATGGGGGGAAATGGGGGTAGAAAATTCATTTAGATACAGTGGTCAAGTAGGTCTTCTGAGTGGTATCATTTCAGCTGAGATTTAAGGGAAAAGAAGGAACCAAGCAAGCATGAAGGAGGGGGTTCAGACAGAGGCCAGAGCAAGGGCAAGGCCCTGAGGCTTGAGAATGGCATTTGCAGGGAAGTGGAGAGCTGTTGTGGGTTGCCACACGCTATGTATGGCTGGAGAGGTAGGCAGGGGCCTTTTCAGCCATAAAAAATCTGAATTCTAAGTCAAGGGCAATTGTAAGCCACTAGAAGACTGTTAGTAGGAGAGTGGTATCATCCAATTTACTTTTTAAGAAATACTTTATCTTTTAGAGCAGTCTTTGGTTCACAGCAAAATCGAGCAGAAGCTACACAGATTTCCCGAATATCCCCTGCCCACACACATGCATAGCTCCCCCCCCATCAACATCTTACACCGAGCCGTGCATTTGTTACAATCAATGAACCTGCACTGACACATCATCATCCGCAGCCCATAGTTTACACTAGGGCTCACTCTTGGTGATGTACGCCCTGTGGGTTTTGGCAAAAGTATGATGACATGTACCCACCATTATAGTATCATACAGAATACTTTCATTGCCCTGAAAACCCTCTGTGCTCTGCCTATTTATTCCTACCAACTGCCATGAAAAAATAACTCTAAACGCTATATGGAGAATGGATTTGTAGAGAGAAAGAGAGGAAGCAGGAAAAACAAGGGACTCTTGTACAGGGCTGGGTGGTTGGCAAAAGCCCAGGGACTTAGGAAGAAATAGATGACTTCGAGCTATATTTTGAAGGAAGAAGCTGTGAGACTAAGTCATACATGGGATTTGAAGATAGAGGAAAGATAGAAATCAAAACTGTTTCTGATTTGTACAGCAGGATGGATGATGATGTCATTTACTGAGATAGAAAAAGAGTGAGAAATAGTGTCAGGGAGAAAATCAACTGTTCAGTTTGGTACATGTTGAGCACGCAATGCCTGTAAGAGATCCAAGCAGAGGTGTCAAGTAGGCAGGAAGATGTATGACAGGAGCTTGTCAGACTAGTCTGGGGTGGTGATAAGCCATATATAGGAATCCTATACATTTAGATGGCATTTAAGCAGAGGACAGAATTAGAGAGGGAAGGGGCCCCACTTTCAGGGGGTCTGAGAATCTGCAGGATCAAAATTTAGAGGTTAGGAAGAGAGGGAGGAGTGACCAAAGGAAACTGAGGAATAGCCAGGAAAAGCCGAGCAAAACTCAAGAGGAAAATGTGACTGATACCATGGAAAGAAAGTATTTCAAGCAGGATAGAGTGGCCAATTGTGTTGAGTGTACGAAGATATCAGGCAAGTTACTGAATCTTTCTGAGAACCTACCAAGTCTATAAAATAGGAATAATACTACTTATTCTATATGCTTTTTCGAAGTACTTAGTGAAATGACAAATCTAAGCCACTTAGCATGGGGCTCTGTATATAATAAGTATACAGCAGGCTTTTTTTTTCAATCTTCATTATCTCAATGCCATCTTTGTCGTTGTACTGTATGGAAGAGAAGTTAGCAGAGGACCGTGTTTCTAAGAATGCCAATTAAACTGCCTTTTCATATTTCTCTTTCCTTATTGACATTACAAATCATTAAAAAGGTATAAGAATAAATTTCTTCTTGTAGTAAAACACTGCTTTTCAGTGTCAGTGAGAGAGTATACCATGAATTACTTTAAAACCTGTTTTGTTTACCATTCCCTAATACCCTTTGTCTGTCCTGTGAAGTATTTGAGTGGCTTCTTTTTCCCAATTAATTTTAACCTGCAGAGGGACCAAATCAGCAAAGTTATTAACCTCTTAAGAATACTAGCCCACTTATTGTAAAAGCATTCATATAGATACCTCTTATTGGAATGTTCTCCAAAAACCTTGCTGGTGTTTCTGAATGCTAAAGTTCTGTCTAAAAGGGAAAATTATCGAGCATGCAGCCTTTCCAAAAAGGTATGAGACATTAAAAGCTATTAAAAACAGTGAAGCATTAATGAAAAGAAAATGAGCAGTTTTCATTTATTAAAAATTATGTAAACACACTCATTTCAGACCCATTATTATTGCACTTGGATATTCTTCCTAAATGTTATCAGTAGGAAGAAATATAAGATGAAACATTGATCTTAACTAGCACTTAAAAATAGAAACTTCTTTTCAAAATAGCAATCCTCACAAAGTCCTATTAAGGCTAGTTAGACTGATAACAATTCCATTAGCCTATGAAAATTCGACCAATGAAAAGATTAAAACAAACTTTCTAAGAATCCAAGAAAAATTGAAGAAGGACTGCTCCTCTCTCATCCTCCAAATTGAACACTTGGAAATTTCCCCCAGTTAATTAAAAAGATGCATCTCAAACCTTACCAGGTGTCCCCATCCCCCGGGCCACAGACCAGTACAGGTCCGAGGCCTGTTAGGAACCCGGCCGCACAGCAGGAGGTGAGCGGCGGGCGGCAGGAGAGAGAGCAAAGCCTCATCTGCCGCCCCCCATCGCTCCCCATCTCTCTCATTACCGCCTGAAACATCCCCCCTACCTAGCCCCCATCCCTCTGTCCGTGGAAAAATTGCCTTCCACGAAACTGGTCCCTGGTGCCTAAAAGGTTGGGGACCACTGACTTATACGATACAATGGAGACCAGTCTATAAGCAAAAATAACAGGTAATTCTCTATAAAAGAGCTAATTAATTTGTTAGCATTATAGAACTAGTGGATATATATAGAACTAGTGGATAAATATAGAACCAGTGGATAAATATCCATGAAAGAGAAAGAGAAATATCCATGGAATATGAACTGCCTACTTGAACCCTAATTCTGACTATTGCCCCAGGGCATGAATGAGCTTGAACTGACCTAGATGCTTGGGTCCCTTCTAGCTGCTCACTTTTCTTCCTCTTCTCATCCATGTCCCTACTCACACCTTCTTCTTTCCCTTCCTCTGGCTCTACTCCAACACCTCTTTAAGGCAATACAGGAATATAGAAATAACCCCCAAATGCATTATTTAGAAGTAGGTGAGAAAAAGGGGTAAGAATGTAAAATAGTATAAAAAATTATATGTTTTGGGGCTTCCCTGGTGGCACAGTGGTTAAGAGTCCGCCTGCTGATGCAGGGGATGCGGGTTCGTTCCCCGGTCCGGGAAGATCCCACGTGCCGCGGAGCGGCTGGGCCCGTGAGCCATGGCCGCTGAGCCTGCGCATCCGGAGCCTGTGCTCCGCAACGGGAGAGGCCACAACAGCGAGAGGCCCGCGTACGGCAAAAAAAATTTTTTAATTTTAAAAAAATTATATGTTTTTTTGCATGTCATGAAATTCTACATAGATGCTAAAGAAGAGCCACTAATTTGGTTCTAAGCTGCCTAGGAAACAATGCAAAGTCACTCAATGGAATGTCTATAGTATAAAAACAGACTACTTGGGATAAGTAAATAGGTATAACCATTTAGTAAGTCCAACCAATGACTCATTTTTCTGTTGGGATCTCCATATTCGTAGGAAGTACCTTTTGTCACTATGACAGCCATTTAAACCCAGTATCAAAATAAACTGAACTAAGAAGGAGACCATCAAATTGCTGTATTATAAAGAATAGCATAATTATTCCCTATACTTAGAGCAGAAGGAACTTGCTCCTAAGTGCTCTCACCTAAAAGGTTGGGGACCACTGACTTATACGATACAATGGAGACCAGTCTATAAGCAAAAATAACAGGTAATTCTCTATAAAAGAGCTAATTAATTTGTTAGCATTATAGAACTAGTGGATATATATAGAACTAGTGGATAAATATAGAACCAGTGGATAAATATCCATGAAAGAGAAAGAGAAATATCCATGGAATATGAACTGCCTACTTGAACCCTAATTCTGACTATTGCCCCAGGGCATGAATGAGCTTGAACTGACCTAGATGCTTGGGTCCCTTCTAGCTGCTCACTTTTCTTCCTCTTCTCATCCATGTCCCTACTCACACCTTCTTCTTTCCCTTCCTCTGGCTCTACTCCAACGCCTCTTTAAGGCAATACAGGAATATAGAAATAACCCCCAAATGCATTATTTAGAAGTAGGTGAGAAAAAGGGGTAAGAACGTAAAATAGTATAAAAAATTATATGTTTTGGGGCTTCCCTGGTGGCACAGTGGTTAAGAGTCCGCCTGCTGATGCAGGGGATGCGGGTTCGTTCCCCGGTCCGGGAAGATCCCACGTGCCGCGGAGCGGCTGGGCCCGTGAGCCATGGCCGCTGAGCCTGCGCATCCGGAGCCTGTGCTCCGCAACGGGAGAGGCCACAACAGCGAGAGGCCCGCGTACGGCAAAAAAAATTTTTTAATTTTAAAAAAATTATATGTTTTTTTGCATGTCATGAAATTCTACATAGATGCTAAAGAAGAGCCACTAATTTGGTTCTAAGCTGCCTAGGAAACAATGCAAAGTCACTCAATGGAATGTCTATAGTATAAAAACAGACTACTTGGGATAAGTAAATAGGTATAACCATTTAGTAAGTCCAACCAATGACTCATTTTTCTGTTGGGATCTCCATATTCGTAGGAAGTACCTTTTGTCACTATGACAGCCATTTAAACCCAGTATCAAAATAAACTGAACTAAGAAGGAGACCATCAAATTGCTGTATTATAAAGAATAGCATAATTATTCCCTATACTTAGAGCAGAAGGAACTTGCTCCTAAGTGCTCTCATAAGGATAATTAACACATAAGACAGAATTATAACATAAGAAGTGACCAGTTATTGAGTACGCACTCTGTGCTGGGCTTTATGATCTGCCCTCTCCATACATTATATCATCAATCATAGCTTCATCCCAGTTGCTGGCATGAATTTTAAAAGGCCATTTCCTTCTGCCAGAGCCCCTCAATGGCATCATGCCAAAGTTCAATTCAGTCAAAGCCATTCTGCACAGTCTGGGTACACAGCTCTCTAAAGATGTGGCTTGATTGTTATCTAAACTTAGAGCAAAATTGCGGCAGGGAACTACTTATATCAGAACAGCCTGGAGTGTGTATTAAAAATGCATGTTCCGGGGCCCTCTCCATACTAACTTAACAGAATCCTGGGGGTATGTCCGGGAGACAGCATTTTAAACGTGTGCTCAGGTGACTCTTAGGCACCCTTGGTTACAGAGGGGCTGGCAAACGGTTTCTTGAGCAGTGGTCTTCAAATGTTTTGATTGCCCACTCAGTAAGGGATTTTTGAGCATGCTCCAATATAATATTTATGCTTACGTACAAGTTAGATATCGGTACTGGTTTACTAATATATTATGTATATTATAAAGTATACTTTTTAAAGATGAGGTTTTAAGTAATTATTATGTAGGGATACCTCAGTAGGAGCAAAGTAACAGAATAAGCTTCATTATTCTTGAAAATTTTCGATACTTAGCCAGAATTCTACAATCATCAGGTACATAGCAGCAAATTAATTGGGTTTTCTAGTGTTACTGTTATTTTTTTACTTATGAATGTGATTTCTAATTTATTAAAAGGCTTTGAGACACGTTTGTAAATAATGAAAGAAAATGTCCAGATGTTCACTTTGCAGAATTGTAAATGTTTAATTAAAATTTTTGTTGTGAAGTAGGTTATATACATACAAGACAGTGTATAAAGATAAACAATCGTAATAAGCTGAACACCCAGGTGCCAACCACATAGGTCACAAAATAGAGCATTACCTATACATACCCTGAAACCTCCTTGAACGACTCTCCCCAATCAAATCTATGCACGTAACCCTCCTCAAGGTAATCATTATCTTTTAAATCATTCATATTTTCTCCTTTGAACCTTACCACCTATATATGTAACCCCAAACAATAAATGACTTCCCTTTTCCTTTGTTCAAATTGTATATAAAATGGATCATACTGTATGTATTTACTGACTTGCTTTTTTCACTCAACGCCATCATTTTTGAGATTCATCCATGCTAATGTATGTAGCTCTAGTTCATTCATTTTTACTTTTGTATACAGTCGTCCTTGATATCCTCGGCGGATTGGTTCCAGGACCCCCCTCAGATACCAAAATCCACAGATGCTCAAGTCCCTTATAGAAAATGGCATACTATTTGCATAAAGCCTACACATATCCTTCCGCGTACTTTAAATCACCTCTAGCTTACTTATAATACACAATACGATGTAAATGCTATGTAAATAGTTGTGAATACAGTGTAAATGCTGTGTAAATGGTCGCCAGTCCACAGCAAATTCAAGTGTTCCCTTTTGGACCTTTCTGTAATTTTTTTCCCCCCAAATATTTTCAATCGGTGATTGATTGAATCTGCAAATGTAGAAGCCAAGGATACAGAGGGCCGACTGTAGTACTCCATTATAGGAATAACCCACAGTTTATTTACTATTCTATTACAGAAGGACATTTGAATTGCATCATGTTTCTTCTACTGTTGTTATCAACACCGCTACCGTGCACATTTTTCCTTCCCAAGGTATATATCCAGGAGTGAACTTGCTGGGTCACAGGGGATGTTCAACTTTACAAAGTAATGCTAACAGTCTCCCAAAGTGATTGTATCCATTTGTTCTCTGAACCTCATGCGTGAGAGTTGACATTGCTTGGCTTCCTTGACCAAACCTGGTTTTGTAAATCTTTCTTTATTTTTGCCAATCTGTTGAGTGTGAAACAGTGTATCGTATTTCTTATTTAAATTGTCTAGATTACTATTAAGGTTACGAGTCATTTTTGTTTCTTCTTCTGTGCCATCTGTTTATGTCTTTTGCTCAGTTTTTTCTGATAAATTGCCATTCTTATTGATTCACAGAATTCTTTTACATTCTGGACTCTAATCTTTATGATTACATATGTTGAAAATACCTTCTCCCAATTTGTGATCTGTTTTTACTCTACTGTTTTTGTAAGGAATACACATTCTTAATTTTAATATAGTTGATTTATCAATCAGTTAGTGGCATCTGCCTGTGTGTGTTTTTAAAAAACCTTTCTTACCTCAAGTTCATAAAGCTCTTCTCCCCAAAGTTTAAAATTTTCATTTTATATTTGTCTTTAATCTACTAGGATTGATTTTTGTGTGAGATTGGGATACACTTTTTCTTTTCATTTGGTAACAAAGAGCCCAAGCACCATTTGTAGAGTTATCCTTTCTCCATTGAATCGCAATGCCTCCTTTGTGCGCATGGATTATTTCTGAGTTCTCTATTTTATCCACTGGCCTATCTATTTATCCCTGACCTAAAACCACACTATCTTGATAACTTACAGCTTTATAATAAATCTTGATATCTAGAAGGACACATCCCTTGATTCTGTTCTTTCTATCAAGAACGACTTGGCTGGAGACCTTCAAGATGGCGGAGGAGTAAGACGCGGAGATCACCTTCCTCCCCACAGATACACCAGAAATACATCTACACGTGGAACAACTCCTACAGAACACCTACTGAACGCTGGCAGAAGACCTCAGACCTCCCAAAAGGCAAGAAACTCCCCACGTACCTGGGTAGGGCAAAAGAAAAAAGGAAAAACAGAGACAAAAGAATAGGGACGGGACCTGCACCTCTGGGAGGGAGCTGTGAAGGAGGAAAGGTTTCCACACATTAGGAAGCCCCTTCGCGGTGGAGACTGTGGGTGGCAGAGGTGGGAAGCTTCGGAGCCGCGGAGGAGAGCGCAGAAACGGGGGTGCAGCGAAAGGCAGAGGGCAAAGCAGGGAGATTCCCGCACAGAGGATCGGGGCGACTGGCAGTCAACAGGCCGAGAGGCTTGTCTGCTCACCCGCCGGGACGGGCGGGGGCTGGGAGCTGAGGCTCGGGCTTCGGAGGTCAGACCCCAGAGAGAGGACTGGGGGTGGCTGAGTGAACACAGCCTGAAAGGGGCTAGTGCGCCACAGTTAGCCGGAGGGAGTCCGGGAAAAAGTCTGCACCTGCCTAAGAGGCAAGAGACCATTGTTTCGGGGTGCACGAGGAGAGGGGATTCAGAGGACCGCCTAAACGAGCTCTAGAGACGGGTATGAGACGCTAAGGCTGCTGCTGCCACCACCAAGAAGCCTGTGTGCGAGCACAGGTAACTATCCCCACGTCCCCTCCCCGGAGCCTGTGCAGCCCGCCACTGCCAGGGTCCCGGGATCCAGGGACAACTTCCCCGGGAGAACGGACGGCGCCTCAGGCTGGTGCAACGTCCTGCCGGCCTCTGCCGCCGCAGGTTTGCCCCGCATCCGTACCCCTCCCTCTCCCCGGCCTGAGTGAGCCAGAGCCCCCGAAACAGCTGCTCCTTTAACCCCGTCCTGCCTGAGCGAAGAACAGACACCCTAAGGCGACCTACACACAGAGGTGGGGCCAAATCCAAAGCTGAACCCCGGGAGCTGCGCAAACAAAGAAGAAAAAGGGAAATCTCTCCCAGCAGCCTCAGGAGCAGCGGATTAAATCTCCACAATCAACTTGATGTACCTGCATCTGTGTAATACCTGAATAGACAACGAATCATCCCAAAATAAAGGTGATGGACTTTGGGAGCAATGATATATATTTTGTTTTCCTTTTTCTCTTTCTGTGTGTATGTGTATGCTTCTTTGTGTGATTTTCGCTGTATAGCTTTGCTTTTACCATTTGTCCTAGGGTTCTGTCTGTCCATTTTTCTATTTTTATTATTTTTCAATTTTTTTATTTTTAATATTTATTTTAATAACTTTATTTTATTTTATTTCTTCCTTCCTTCCTTCCTTCCTTCCTTTCTTTCTTGCTTGCTTGCTTGCTTTCTTTTTTTCTCCCTTCTCTTCTGAGCCGTGTGGCTGACAGGGTCGTTGTGCTCTGGCCAGGTGTCAGGTCTGTGCCTCTGAGGTGGGAGAGCCGAGTTCAGGACATTGGTCCACCAGAGACCTCCTGGCTCCACATAATATCATGCAGCGAAAGCTCTCCCAGAGATCTCCATCTCAACACCAAGACCCAGCTCCACTCAATGACCAGCAAGCTATGGTGCTGGACACACTATGCTAAACAACTAGCAAGACAGGAACACAACCCCACCCATTAGCAGAGAGGCTGCCTAAAATCATAATAAGGTCACAGACAACCCAAAACACATCATGAGATGCAGTCCTGCCCACCAGAAAGACAAAATCCAGCCTCATCCACCAAAACACAGGCACCAGTCCCCTCCACCAGGAAGCCTACACAACCCACTGAACAAACATTAGCCACTGGGGACAGACAGCAAAAACAACAGGAACTACGAACCTGCAGCCTGCAAAAAGGAGACCCCAAACACAGTAAGATAAGCAAAATGAGAAGACAGAGAAACACACAGCAGATGAAGGAGCAAGATAAACACCCACCAGACCTAACAAATGAAGAGGAAATCGGCAGTCTACCTGAAAAAGAATTCAGAGTACTGATAGTAAAGATGATCCAAAATCTTGGATATAGAATGCAGAAAACACAAGAAAAGTTTAACAAGGACCTAGAAGAACTAAAGAGCAAACAAACAATGATGAACAACACAATAAATGAAATTAAAAGTTCTCTAGAAGGGATCAATAGCAGAATAACTGAGGCAGAAGAATAGATAAGTGACCTGGAAGATAAAATAGTGGAAATAATTACTGCAGAGCAGAATAAAGAAAAAAGAATGATAAGAATTGAGGACAGTCTCAGAGACCTCTGGGACAACATTAAATGCACCAACATTCGAATTATAGGGGTCCTGGAGGAAGAATAGAAAAAGAGAGGGACTGAGAAAATATTTGAAGAGATTACAGTTGAAAACTTTCCTAATACGGGAGAAACTAAAAGCTGGTTTTTTAAGAAGATAAACAAAACTGATAAACCATTAGCCAGACTCATCAAGAAAAAAAGGGAAAAGACTCAAATCAATAGAATCAGAAATTCGAAAGGAGAAGTAACAACTGCAGAAATACAAAGGATCATGACAGATTACTACAAGCAACTATATGCCAATAATATGGACAACCTGGAACAAATGGACAAATTCTTAGAAAAGCACAACCATCCAAGACTGAACCAGGAAGAAATAGAAAATATAAACAGACCAATCACAAGCCCTGAAATTGAGACTGTGATTAAAAACCTTCCAACAAACCAAATCCCAGGACCAGATGGCTTCACAGGCAAATTCTATCAAACATTTAGAGAAGAGCTAACACCTATCCTCAAACTCTTACAAAATGTAGCAGAGGGAGGAACACTCCTAAACTCATTCTACGAGGTCACCATCAACCTGATTCCAAAACAAGACAAAGATGTCACAAAAAAAGCAACCTACAGGCCAATATCACTGATGAACATAGATGCAAAAATCCTCAACAAAATACTAGCAAACAGAATCCAATAGCACAATAAAGGACCGTACACCGTGATCAAGTAAGGTTTATCCCAGGAATGCAAGGATTCTTCAATATATGCAAATTATTCAATGTGATACACCATACTAACAAACTGAAGGAGAAGAACCATATAATCATGTCAATAGAGGCAGAAAAAGCTTTTGACAAAATTCAACACCCATTTATGATAAAAACCCTCCAGAAAGCAGGCATAGAGGGAACTTTAGCTCAACATAATAACGGCCATATATGACAAACCCACAGCCAACATCATTCTCAATGGTGAAAAACTGCAACCAATGCTCCCACTTACCATTGCAGCAAAAAGAATAGAATACCTAGGAATAAACCTACCTAAGGAGAGAAAAAACCTGTACGCAGAAAACTATAAGACACTGATGAAAGAAATTAAACATGATACAAACAGATGGAGATACACCATGTTCTTGGATTGGAAGAATCAACATTGTGAAAATGACTATAATACCCAAAGCAATCTACAGATTCAGTGCAATCCCTATCAATCTACCAATGGCATTTTTCACAGAACTAGAACAAAAAATGTCACAATTTGTATGGAAACACAGAAGACCCTGAATAGCCAAAGCAATCTTGAGAAAGAAAGCAGAGCTGAAGGAATCAGGCTCCCTGACTTCAGACTATACTACAAAGCTACAGTAATCAAGACAGTATGGTATTGGCACAAATACAGAAATATAGATCAATGGAACAGGATAGAAATCCCAGAGTTAAACCCACGCAAAAATGGTCACCTGATTTTTGATAAAGGAGGCAAGAATATACAATGGAGAAAAGATAGCTTCTTCAATAAGTGGTGCTGGGAAAACAGGACAGCTACATGTAAAAGAATGAAATTAGCACACTCCCTAATACCATACACAAAAATAAACTCAAAATTGATTAAAGACCTAAACGTAAGCCCAGACACCATAAAACTCTTAGAGGAAAACATAGGCAGAACACTCTATGACATAAGTCACAGCAAGATCCTTTTTGACCCACCTCCTAAAGAAATGGAAATAAAACCCAAAATAAATAAATGGGACCTAATGCAACTTAAAAGCTTTTTCACAGCAAAGGAAACCATAAACAAGATGAAAAGACAATGCTCAGAATGGGAGAAAATATTTGCAAATGAAGCAACTGACAAAGGATTAATCTCTAAAATTTACAAACAGCTCATGCAGCTCAATATCAAAAAAGCAAACAACCCAATCCAAAAATGGGCAGAAGACGTAAATAGACATTTCTCCAAAGAAGATATACAGATTGCCAACATACACATGAAAGGATGCTCAACATCACTAATCATTAGAGAAATGCAAAACAAAACTACAATGAGGTATCACCTCACACCAGTCAGAATGGCCATCATCAAAAAATCTATAAACAATAAATGTTGGGGAGGGTGTGGAGAAAAGGGAACCCTCTTGCACTCTTGGTGGGAAGGTAAATTGATACCACTACTGTGGAGAACAATATGAAGGTTCCTTAAAAAACTAAAAATAGAACTACCATTCAAACCAGCATTCCCATTCCTGGGCATATACCCTGAGAAAACCATAATTCAAAAAGAGTCATGTACCACAGTGTTCATTGCAGCTCTATTTACAATAACCGGGACCTGGAAGCAACCTAAGTGTCCATCGACAGATGAATGGATAAAGAAGATGTGGCACATATATACAATGGAATATTACTGAGCCATAAAAAGAAACGAAACTGTAGTGAGGTGGATGGACCTAGAGTCTGTCATACAGAGTGAAGTAAGTCAGAAAGAGAAAAACAAATACCATATGCTAACACATATATATGGAATCTAAAAACAAAAAAAATGGTTATGAAGAACCTAAGGGCAGGACAGGAATAAACACGCAGACGTTGAGAATGGACTTGAGGACATAGGGAGGGGGAAGGCTAAGCTGAGACGAAGTGAGAGAGTGGCATGGACCTATATATACTACCAAATGTAAAATAGCTAGTGGGAAGCATCCACATAGCACAGGGAGATCGGCTCGGTGCTTTGTGACCACTTAGACGGGTGGGATAGGGAGGGTGGGAGGGAGACGCAAAGGGAGGAGATATGGGGATATATGTATATGTAGAGCTGATTCAATTTGTTATAAAGCAGAAACTAATACACCATTGTAAAGCAATTATTCTCCAATAAAGATGTTAAAAAAACCAACAAACAAAAAAGAATGACTTGGCTATTCTTAGGCATTTACTCTTCTGTATAAATTTCAGCATATATAATGTGCTCTTCCATATAAATTCACATAAACAAAAGTTATAAATTTCCCAAAGTAAAACAACACAAAAAAACCTGTTGGTGTTTTGACTGGAACTGCACTGAATCCAAAAATCCATTTGAGAACTGACATCTGTATAACACTGAGATTTCCTACCTGTGATTCTCTATTTATTTAGATTTTTAATAATTTTCCAAATATTTGCAATTTTTTTCTTCTCAAAGTTTCATATTTCTTTTTAAAAATTCCTAGGTATTTGGTTATTGTTGTTACGTAAATGGTATTTGTTTCTGAACACATTATCTAACTGCTACTGATGTGTTGAAACACAATTGCCTGTTATATATTGAGTTTCGTTCTAGCAATTTCTACAAGCTCCCTAAATAACTGTGATATTTTATCTGTAGAGTCTTTGTGTGTTCCATATATACAGCATATAATCTGAAAATAATAATTCTGTTTTTTCCATTGTTATTCTTATACCTTTTACTATTTTTCTTTTTTTTACTGTGTTGGTAGGATATCAGGGATGCTCTTTAATATGAGTGATGGCAGCTGCTTTTGTCTTATTCCTGATCACAAATGAAAATTTTCAATGTGTCTCCACTAAGTATTATCTTTGCTTTCAAACTTTTGTGAATGCGCTTATAAGTTTATGAAAGTTCCCTTATATTTTTACTTTGTTAATAGTTTTCACTATGACTGGATGCTGAATTTTCTCAAATGCTTTCCCAGCATCTATAGAGTTCATCACATGATTTTTCTCCTTTAATTTATGAACGTGGTGAACTGCTTAATTAATTTTCTAATATGATGCCAACCTTGCATTCCTAGGAGAAATACAACTTGCTTGTGAAATATCCACCTTTGGAGCATTGTTGGATTGCTAATAATTAGTTTATATTGGCCTATAGTTTTTATTTTCTTATGCTGTCCTCATTGGAATTTTATACCAAAATTATGCTATAGTCATATAATTCATTCCAGAATATTTATTTTTAAAAATTCTTTGCAATTGTTTTTGGAAGACTGGAATTGCTTTCTCTTTTGATGTTTTATAGGACCCACGTAGCCCTAGAGTTTTCTTTGTGGAACAATATTTAACCACTGACTCAATTCCCTTAATCCCCAACTACTGTGGTTCTCTATTTCTTTGAGTCAGTTTTATTTTTAATAAAATATTTTAATATTAATTATTATAATCGTTATACATTATAAAATTAATAAAATATTAATATTTTTAATAAAACTGAGTCTTAGCAGTTATATTTTTCTAGGGAGTTTCCATTCTATTTAAATGTTAAATGTTATTGGCATTAAGTTGATTGTATCTATTTAATGTCTTTTTAATGTCATCTTTTTAATGTCTGTAACATCTCCAGTAATCCCCTCTCCCCTTTTCTTCATTCCTGACATTGATCTTTTGGGCCTTTTCTCTTTTTTTCTTTATCAATCTTAGCAAAGATTTGTCAATTTGTGTTTCAAACAATCAATCTTTGGTTTTGTTCATCTTTCCTACTTGTATTTATGTGTTCTATTTTATTAGTTTCTGCCTTTGTTTTTATTACATTCTTTCTTTGAGCTAATTTTGCTATTTTTTTAACTCCTCAAAATGTAGAATTAGCTAAGTAATTTTGTATAATTCTTTTTTTCTAACATAAGCATTTAAGGTTATAAATTTCTTTCTAAGAACTACTTTAGATTGATCAAAATTTTTGATATATATATATATATATATTTTATTTATTTATTTTTTTTTTTTTTGCGGTACGTGGGCCTCTCACTGCTCTGGCCTCTCCCAGTCTCATGCATTTTAATCACTCCTATCAAGTGTTTCAGAAGAAACCTATCAATAAGTTGTTTACCAGCAAATATTATAACCTACACGATAGACCAGTCATTCTAATTACACTTTAAAAGAAAGAGAAATGAAAACCGCTTACAGGAACTTCTCTTATTACTGTTCCTGCTGCTCAAGCATAGAAAACAATAATTCCCCCTTCCACATTTGCTTGTACAATGGGTCATGCTTCCATGCCTTGCCAGAAACTTGTCTTAGCTCTTAGAATAGTAAATATAAAAAGAACTGAATTTTAGACTCAATGACAAGATTATTTTGATATATAAATGTTAACCACCAGCAAATACAACCTAAAACCTACCAAATATTCCTTAGGTTGTCTTCTAAGTGAGAGTGTGCTTTTTTATTTTAAGAGTAGGTATCATCTTCTTGAGAAAGTCTTTGAGCCCAAAGATGCGGTAGGTGCCCACGTAGATGTTCCCTAGCACCTCGTACTTAGCACACCATATTGTAATTGCCCATTTACTGGACTGTCCCACACCAAAATACAATCCTTCTCAAGAAGATACAGTATAGTTAGTCTATTTTACTCTCAGTATTTAGCACAGTGTTTTTTGGCCCATAGTAGGAATTCAATAAATAACTGTTAAATTAAATCTCAAACTTTCACAAGATTGCAGATTAACATAGATTGTTTTATCAAAAATAAGTCCCTGGTGTTATGGACTAACCAACCACTCCACTTACTCTCATCTTTAATAATAATGGTTTTCGAAGTGGTCCCAGACCAGCAGCAACAGCATCACCCAGAACTTGTTAAGGATGCATATTTTCAAGGGAACTCTCCTACACTGTTGGTAGGAATGTAAGTTGGTGCAGCCGCTATGGAGAACAGTATGGACGTCCTGATCCAGCAGTCCCACTCCTGGGCATATATTCAGAGAAAACTATAATTCAAAAAGATATATGCACCTCAATGTTCATTGCAGCACTGTTGACAATAGCCAAGACATGGAAGCAACCTAAATGTCCATCAACAGATGAATGGATAAAGAAGATGTGTCATATATATATATATATATATATATATATATAAAGTGAAGTAAGTAAGAAAGAAAAAGACAAATGTCATATGATATCACTTATATGTGGAATCTAAGATATGACACAAATGAATCAGAAACAGGATCAGGGACATAGAGAAGAGACTGGTGGTTGCCAAGGGGGAGGGGGGTGGGAGAGCGTTGCATTGGGAGTTTGGGATTAACAGATGCAAACTGTTATATACAGAATGGATAAACAACAAGGTCCTACTGTATAGCACAGGGAACTATCCTGTGATAAACCATAATGGAAAAGAATATGAAAAAGAATATATACATATATATATATATAACTGAATCACTTTGCTGTACAGTAGAAATGAACACAACATTGTAAATCAACTATACTTTAATAAAATGAATTTTTTTAAAAAGAGACCACATATTATATGAAATGTCCCCAATAGGCAAATCTCTAGAAACAGAAAGCAAATTGGTGGTTGCCTAGGGCTGGGGTTGGGAGGAAACTGAAAGTGACTGCTAAAGGGTACAGGGTTTCTTTTTGGGGTGGTGAAAATTGATTCTAACATTGATTGTGGTGATGCTTGCACAACTCTGTGAATATACTAAAAACCACTGAATTATGCACTTTAAGTGGCTTCATAATATGGTACACGAATTATATCTCAATAAAATTGCTTACAAAAAAGAAAAGCACATTTTCAAATCCCATCCCAGACCTACCAAATCAGAAACTGGTGGTAGGGCCCAGAAATCTGTGGTTTAACAAGCCCTCCAGGTGATACTAATGTTTTTTAAAGTTTGAAAGCCACTACCCTATAAGGTTTTACTTTCCAAATGGTGTACTGCACTCCCAAGGCAGATAATTTCCTAAACACATACATTGATGAAATTGCTAATTGAGCTCACAGCCTTGAATAATGCAAGCCTACATGTTGATTTTGCCCAAGACATAACAAGCTAGGTTGGAGATTAGACTTAATTTTACATGCTCAGAGGTTGCCAAGAAAGAGAATGTTGATATTGCAAGAGCATAACCAAACAGACTACAGGCTTTCAAACTGTCTTCCTTGGATCCCTAGAATTCCTTACAACTCTACAAGTGCCACTGCAGACAGAATAGATGCGACTGCAGACCTCCCACCCTCCACTACAAATAGGGCATCTGTTTCTGTTTCCCACATTGGGGTTCTCCTTATGATTTCATGTGAATAAAGGATTCAGTCTCTGAAACCAAAAAGGTTTCAAGATTACTGACACAGTGTCCTGAATGGGTGTGAAAACTTATTCAACCAAACTCACGTAGTTTTATTAGGTAACTCTTAATCTTTTCAAGCAGTCAAGTGCAAGGTGAGTCACAGTGACCTGTTCCAAACAAGAGTGTCCACTATGAGAAGCAGAAGTGGTTCTTTACGTACGTGATCTCAGGTGTCTTCACAATGGCCTTATGACATAGGCACTATTATGTCCACTTGATAGATGAGGATGCTGAAGGACAGAGGTCAAGTACCTTGCCAGAGCATCACACAGCTAGTACACAGTGAAGCCAGATTCTATCCTACACAATCTGGCTGCACAGACTCTGAACCAAAAGCAATATGTTAAATTGTTTTAGTTAAAGTGCTGAAATTTCCAAAAGATTTACTTTATGTATGTATGTGTGTTTATATTCATATATACATATATCTGTATAGATGTATATATATATGAATTCTGGGAGACAAGGGAGTGGCATCACAGCGAGAACGCTAAGAATGTCCTGCCGCACAGCCCAAGTTTATCTCCCGCAATAGATCACAAAGAGCTACCTGTTAACTCTTCTGATGATTACAAATTACCACAGTGCATGACTTCCAAATTTGGGAGATGTTTGTCCAAATACGAATGTGCCCTTGAGAGTGTTTTCCACGTAAAAGAATCATTTATCAAGCGTGTCATGGCAGCAAAAAGGCTGAGAACTGACCGTTGCTTTAGAGGGTATACGTTGCAGTTGTGTGCTGATTTTAATTATCTACCAGCCAGAGGATGCTGTGACCTAGTACACCTTTTAAAGATTCTAAAATGACTGAAAGCTCATAGTCTTGCAAAGAGACAAAAATGTTTGGGAGATTTGGTTGTATAAGTTGCAGAGTCATTTGTTGGAAAAGAAGAAGAGGCAAAAATTAAGAAGTGAGAGACGGACTTCAAATGCTTAGGGGAGCCGGGAGCTGAATTTTCCAGAGCAAAATATTCCTCAGTCATCTTTAACATAGCCATGCAGGCCACCTTAATTCCTAATAACATTCCCGATGTTTTATTAATAAATCTTGAGGAACATGGATTATTTATTTCTAGATTTAATACATGAATAAACCTCTCCTCAAGCTGGTATTTACACACAGCACCTAGCCATATAGATCACTTACATAGTCAGGATGCAGATCAAACTCATCATACTCTCACTGCCTTTTCTTCAACATCTCATTGCACAATAAGATGTTTGGCTATTGGAAGATCTACATCAATATTCTTTGTATACAGACCTCTTTCTCAGTACTTAAAACACATTTGACAATACATTTTCAGTTTTAAAATCTAAGCTTAAGAAGACTATAAGGGTGATGGTAATGAAAATGACCTCCAAAAATTCTCTACTCCATAAAAGAAAAGGGAACACTGGCGAAAATTGTCATGATCAGCTTTTCAGAACTCTGGAAATTAATCAAAGTCTATAAACAATCAGGGAACATTGTTTCAAGAAAAAAGGCTGCATCTTGATAAGAACAATGAGCCTTGTGGCATTTAACTTGCCCTATTTCCATCCCCTTCTCACTCTATGATAACCCTGAAAACCAACAGCCCACAATCACAGTTAAAACCAGCAGCCTGGCAAACACTGAAGGTAGCAAAAAGGAGCTGGTGTTCATTCAAAACGCAACAGGATAACCAAAAAACTGGGGGTAAAATAAAAAGTTGAGGAATAAGATGTTTATGTGGGGCTTTGCAATTATCTGACATATTCCTGGGAATCTAGAGGGCCACGTAGTTGCATAATGCTGTGCACATGCTCTCACCACTTCCATTTAACGTTGTACTGGAGGTTCAAGCCAGGACAAAAGGGCAAGAAAAAAAGGAAGGCATCTAGCTAAGAAAGGAAGAAGCAAAAGTATTTCTATTTGCAGATGTCATGGTGTTATTTTTATAAAACCTCAAGAAATCCACATATGCAAAAAACCTATCAGAGCTAATAATCAGGTTCAACAAAGTTGTAGACACAAGAAACAACTGTATTTCTATACAATCCAAGAATTTTAAAAATTTAAAGTCTATTTATAATAGCATCGATAAGAACAAAATCCTTAGGAATAAATTTAACAGAAGAAGTGAAAGATGGGTATATTGAAAACTGTAAAACATCACTGAAAGAAATTAAAGAAGGCCTAAATAAGTGGAAACATATACCATATTCATGGGTTGGAAGATTTAATGCTGTTTGATTATGTATTAGTTTCTTACAGCTACTGTAACAAATTACCACAAAGTGGGTAGCCTAAAACAATAGAAATCTATTCTCTCCCACAGCTGTGGAGGTCAGAAGTCTGAACTCAAGGTGTCCTCAAGGATATGCTCCCTCTGAATCTTTCCTTGCCTGTTCCAGCTTCTGGTGGCTCCAGGCATTTTTTGGTTTGAGGTTGGTTATATGACTCCAACCTCTGCCTCCATCTTTACATGGTCCTCTCCTCTGTGTGTCTTAAGTCTTAAAATCTCCCTCTACCTTTATCTTATAAGAACAACTGTCATTGGATTTAGCTGTAAATCCAAGATGATCTTATTTTGAAGCCCTTCACTTAATTACATCTATAAAGAGTCACTTTCCAGAAAAATCCACATTCACAGGTTCCAGAGTTTAGGACGTAACCTATCCTTTTGGGGCCACCATTCAACCCATTACAGATGGAAGGACTCTCTAAACTGATTCACAGAGTCAAAACGCAATCCTTATCAAAATTCCAGCTACCTTTTTTCCCCTAGAAATTGGGAAGCTGACCCTAAAGTAAATAAGAATATACAAGGGACCTAGATTGCCAAAAGAATCTTGAAAAAAAACTAACAAACTTGAATGATTCACACTCTTCAACTTTAAAACTTAATACAAAGTTACAGTAACTAAGACTGTGTGGTACTGGCATATGCCTATTTAAATCAATGGGATAGAATTGAGAGTCCAGAAATAAACCCATACATTCATAGTTTATTGATTTTTGACAAGGGGATCAAGACAAGTCAATGGGGAAAGAATAGTCTTTTCAACAAATGGCTGGGACAACTGGATATCCACAAGCAAAAGAATGAATTTGAACCCCTCTCTCATACTATACACAAAGATTAATTCAAAATGAGTCATAGACCTAAATGTAAAGGCTAACAGTTACATTTCTTGAGTAAACTCTTAGATAATTATTCCTTTGGGTTAGGCAATGGTTCTGTAGATATGACACCAAAAGCAAAAGATAGATAAATTTGACTTAATCAAAATTTAAAACATTTTTGCTGAAAGGGAACCATCAAAAAAGTGAAAAGACAACCCACAGAATAGGAGAAGGTATTTGCAAATCATATATCTGATAAAAGACTTGTGTCTAGAATATATAATGGACCCTAATAACTCAACAATAAAAAAAACAAATAATCTGATTTTAAAATGGGCAAATTATCTGAATAGATATTTCTCCAAAGAAGACATACGAATGACCAATAAGGACCTGAAAAGATGCTCAGTATCAAGAGTCCTTAGGAAAATGCAAATTCAAACCACGATGAGATAACATTTCACTTTTCCACTAAGATGGCTAGAATAACAAAGACAATATAACAAATATTGCCAAGGATATTAAGAAATTGGAAACCTCATACACTGCTGTGGGGATGTAAAATGGTGTAGTGCCTTTGGAAAACATTCTGGCAGTTCCTCAAAACGTTAAACATAGAGTTACCATATGACCCGGCAATTCTGCTCCTAGGTATACATCCAAAAGAAATGAAAACACATGTCCACACAAAAACTTGTACACTAATGTTCATAGCAGTATTATTCATAATAGCCCAAAAGTGGAAACAACCCAAGTGTCCTTCCACTGATGAACAGAAAAATAAAATACAGTATCTCCCTACAATGGAATATTATGCAGAAATCAAAAGGAATGAAGTACTTAAACATGCTGCAACATGGACATACCTTGAAAACATCATCAGTCACAAAAGGCTACATACTGTATAACTCCTTTAATGTGAAATGTTCAGAACAGTCAAATCTATAGAGACAAAAAGTAGAGTATTGGTTGTCTACACTGAGGGAAAATGGGGACTGCCAATGGGTATAAGATTTAATTGTGAAATGATGAAAATGTTCTAAAATTGAGTATGGTGATGATTGTAAAACTCTGTGAATATATTAAGAACTACTGAATTGTATACTTTAAATAGGTGACTTGTATGGTGTGTGAATTATATCTCAATAAAGCAACAACAATAGATGAAACTGGGCAAAGGATGTAGGGATCTATTATCTTTTCAACTTTCCTATAAATCTAAGATTGCTAAACTAAAAAAGTATAATTAAAAAGATTATAAAAGTAATAAAAGTATTTGTACAAACATTAGAAAATACAGTAAGAAAACATGAGGGAAAGAAATAATTTCCATACCTGGCCTTCACAAACAATTTTATTAATATTATTTTGATACATGTACTTCCAGATTTTTATCTTTGAATTTTTTAACAAGAATGATATTACAATATACATGATTTTTGTTCTTCTCTTTTTCTTTTTACTGAATAACTCTTCATCCTTATGACATACATCTATAATAACATTTATAATGGCTACTGAGCATTTTATTACCATAATTTATCTAAGCAATCCCCTAATTTATATATTTAGGTTGTTTTAAATTTTATTATTTTATTTTATTTTTTTAAACATCTTTATTGGAGTATAATTGCTTTACAATGGTGTGTTAGCTTCTGCTTTATAACAAAGTGAATCAGTTATACCTACACATATGTCCCCATATCTCTTCCCTCTTGCGTCTCCCTCCCTCCCACCCTCCCTATCCCACCCCTCTAGGAGGTGTGAGATGATATCTCATTGTAGTTTTGATTTGCATTTCTCTAATGATTAATGATGTTGAGCATTCTTTCGTGTGTTTCTTAGCAATCTGCATATCTTCTTTGGAGAAATGTCTATTTAGATCTTCTGCCCATTTTTGGATTGGGTTGTTTGGTTTTTGATATTGAGCTGCATGAGCTGCTTGTAAATTTTGGAGATTAATCCTTTGTCAGTTGCTTCATTTGCAATAAATTTATTATTTTAAACACTTTTAATGACTATTCTTGTAGATAAGTTACTGTATACACTTACGATTACTTACTCTGGATTAATTTCTAGAAAGGAAAGTGCTGGACAATAGGTATGTACATTTCTTCCAGAAAGACTTCTGTTCCCACCAATCACGTATGTGACTGCCTGTTTCTTTGCATAACTCCCCAAACTCCCCGGCTTACTATCATTTTTGAATCTTTGCAATTTGATGGGTGGAACACAGTAGCTTTTCTAATTTAATTATCTGACTGTTAATGACTGAACTACTTTCTTTTCTCCCTCCCTCCCTCCCTTCCTTCAGCCATATGTGTGTTTTCTTTTGTAAATTGGCTGCCTTTAACCAATTTCATAATTGGGAGTTTGTCTTTTACTATGGCTTTACTGATATTGAGAATATATCTTAAATAGATATATAAATGTACATTGCAAAGTTTATTCTCAGGTCATTCATTTACTTTTTAATTTGTGTGGGGGGGTTTAAAAAATCTATACAATTTAAAATTTTATAGTTCAGGACTTTCCTGGTGGTCCAGTGGTTAAGACTCCATGCTTCCAATGCAGGGAGCCCGGGTTCGATCCCTGGTCAGGGAACTAGATTCTGCATGCTGCAACTAAGAGATCCCGCGTACTGCAACTAAGACCCAGCGCAGCCAAATAAATAAATAAATATTTTTTAAAAATTTTATAGTCCAAGCTTTCTCTGTTTGATGTCATATTTAGAAATACCCCCCATTACATAAATATTTACCCACCTTATGATTTTATCCATGCCTTTTTTTCATAAGGTGATCCTCCTTTTTTTGCTCAGGTTAGATTTGTTTTTTTCTTATGTTGTTTTTTTTTTTTCAGCCGCGCCACACAGCATGCGGAGATCTTAGTTCTCCGACCAAGGATTGAACCCATACCCCCTGCAGTGGAAGCGTGGAGTCTTAAGCACTGGACCGCCAGGGAAGTCCCTCTACTTTTTCCCTGCCACTATTTATAATGCTCTGTAGCTCTCTATGTTTACGTATCCCCAAACATATCCAGTGTCCCCCATTTCCATCAATGGTACCACCAGCAGTAGCCAAATCTGTCAGTTCTTCCTTTAAAATTGAGCTCACATTTCTCCTTTCCTTTTCCATTGTTCTTAGTTAAGTCTCCCTGAGGTCACTCTGCTTCCAAATTGTCCTCCACATAGAGTTCTCTTTCGAAATAATATTGCTTGACTGTTCAAAACCACCAATGACCTGTTTGCTGATATAAAATAACATCAAAATCCCTAGACCCTGTGCTCAATATCATCCCCAGTAAGGTCATTCTAACTGCACATCCCTTGAAACACCTTCACGAGGCTAGGTCGTCAAGGTACCTGTGCAAAATCAAGTGCAGGGCAGTGGGAGTGACACGCACCATGGAAACTGAAGCTGACCGCCCCCTCCCAGAAACCACTTGTATTTTATTTTATTTTACGTTTTTATTCTGGTTAAAAAAAAAAAAGCCCACACATATCACAAAATTTGCTAAACATTTGTTTTGGACTAATTTCAGACTTATAGAAAGGTTTAAAAATAGTTCAAAGAATTTTCCGATATCTTAGAAGATAAATCTTATGCCTCTTCCCAGATTCCCCAAATGTTAACATACTTAACAAAGAAACCATGCTTGCTCTAGCATTCTCTTGCTTTCTCTCTTTCCATGTTTGGACACAATGCTCCTTGTATTGTGGATATAGAGGAGGATGTGCCCGCACCCTCACACCCTCTTACCGCCTGCTGTTGGCTGTGATTCATTTTTTCAGAGTTTTTTTTCAACTCGAATGAAAAGTCCCAACCTAGGGTTTTAGCACTGAAACTGAGAAACAGTTCAGCCTCTCCTGTAGGAAAGGAATACTCGTCAAATGCAGGAATGCTTGTGGCCTGTTTCCTGCCATGGAGGGGGGACCATGGGGAGAAGTGGGTATGGGCACAGCAGAGAAGGCAATTCCTCAGAGGAATTGGGACAGAGGGAGTCTGGGACAGAAAGCCCCACACATGTTTACTCCTGCTGGAGTTCTTAAGAGTTCTTAGAAATAACTTCATTAAAAACCATGGGAGATTAATCCTTAGTCAGTTGCTTCATTTGCAAATATTTTCTCCCATTCTGAGGGTTGTCTTTTCCTCTTGTTTATGGTTTCCTTTGCTGTGCAAAAGCTTTTCATTAGGTCCCATTTGTTTATTTTTGTTTTTATTTCCATTTCTCTAGGAGGTGGGTCAAAGAAGGATCTTGCTGTGATTTATGTCATCGAGTGTTCTGCCTATGTTTGCCTCTAAGAGTTTCATAGTTTCTGGCCTTACATTTAGGTCTTTAATCCATTTTGAGTTTATTTTTGTGTATGGGGATATATGTATACATATAGCTGATTCACTTTGTTATACAGCAGAAACTAAAACAACATTGTAAAGCATTCATACTCCAATGAAGATGTTTAAAAAAAGAAAATTAAAATCACCTGTTTTCCTACCACCCAGAAAAAAAAAAAAAGCATGGGAATTAAAAGCTAAGTGCAGATGTCTGGATACAAGACACAGGAAAAACTGAGCAAGTGCACAGGTGTTTTAGGAAGATGACTTCTAGCAGGGATATTCAGAATGGTATGGAAGGAAAGGCCTGGTGACAGGAGCCCACCACCTAGGAGGCTGTTACTGTAGCCAGGCAACTAGCCAATCTGCTAAATGCTGAATATTTTTCCTTTGACGTGGCTCTTGAGCTCACCACTTACTACATAATTCAAGCCTTCCTCCTAGCACCCATTGTGGTCTTGTACCTATTTGTTGAGAGGTCTACCTCCCTCCACTGGGTGATACCATTCAGGGGACCATTCACCTCTGCATGTAGTAAGGATCGTTGTACAGCAAATAGGACATACTGTTCATGCAGAAACCTCAGAGTCAACTTCAGACTTTTGAACCCCATTTGCATTCAGTTTTAATAACTATGAGATCTTAGGCAAGAATTTTTGAACCATAATCTCATCTTAGCTTTAACCCTTCATCCGGCTACTGTGGAGAGTAAATTAGATTACACAGTCAAAGCATAAATGCCTGGAACATAATAAGATTCAATTAATGTTAATACTGATATTAATATTATAGCTAGCCAAGTGTCTGGCACATGGTAGGTATTCAACATGGTAGGTAATTGTTTTTAATATATTTATTAATAATAGATTTTTTAAATTTGAGTGATATCACAAGTAGAAATGAGGATGCTGGGCATGAGTGTCTGCCCCACACAGTAAATGGGGTCTTGGCATAACTCTGAATAAAAATAGTTGGATCGGGCTTCCCTGGTGGGGCAGTGGTTGAGAATCCGCCTGCCAATGCAGGGGACATAGGTTCCATCCCTAGTCCGGGAAGATCCCACACACCACGGAGCAACTAAGCCCATGCACCACAACTACTGAGCCTGTGCTCTAGAGCCCGTGAGCCACAACTACTGAAGCCCGCGCACCTAGAGCCCGTGCTCTGCAACAACAGAAGCCACCGCAATGAGAAGCCCGCGCACCGCAACGAAGAGTAGCCCCCGCTCACCACAACTAGAGAAAGCCCTTGCGCAGCAAAGAAGACCCAACGCGGCCAAAAATAAATTAATTAATTTTTTTTAAAAGTTGGATCTTTGGGCCACATATAACATAGTTAATAAGGTTCAGCTGTTATTTAATCCCTTCAGTAGCAATTGCATTCACAGTGCTGTAAATGGCTGTTTGCATCGGGTTATCGTCAAGAAAATCCTTCCAAACACTTTTAATCCCATCAGCGGAGAGCTCTCAAACTTTACTCATCCAGCAAAGTATGATTAGGTGATTCAAGGTGGACTTGAAATCAGTAAAATAGAGAGGAAAATTCAACACCTTAAGAACATAGATACAATCTATTTTGTTTTCCTTCTTTCTCTCCACCTTCAAAACTATATAAAGGGGGAAATAGTATTCAGTGGTTCAGAGTAAAGACAAGCCAGCCATCAGACTTCACAACTGCTCCCCTTCCGGGTGGTTGTCACCTACTGAGTCCTACTTGGTCACTCACTCTCATTTACTTGTACCTCTAGTCCTGGCTCACTTGCCCTCCTTTCTATCTCTACTCCTGTCATCATGCTTGGTGATTTCAAATGCCTTGGACTTGTCAGGTCTCTGACTTCCACCTGCCCCTCAGCCATCATTTCCATTGTCATACCCTAACCCTCATCATCTAAAGAATTGAACCCAATCTCAAAGCTTGATTTCAAGCTTCATACTCCTGGAGCATACTCCAACTCTTAGCCTTTCAGCTCATTTACTCCCATTCTAGCAATTCTCTGATCCCGGCAGAGCCTGCAAGCTATTGATCTGACCACTTCTCCATCCATCACACGCTTCTTGCCATCATTCCCTTGTTACCTACCTTAGATTCTATGGTCCATTATATACACTCCCTTGCAACCATACTAAAACCTCTGCCCAGCTTTTTCTGCATAATCACCTGCAAAGTGTCAACCTTAGTTCAGTGCAAGATTCTGTGCTCTACGTGCCTGCAGCCCATAAGCTGAGGATTGCTAGAGAAAGCCGCACACCTCTGCCCATTGGTTTCCCTTTGAATGAATGACTAAAAATTCTCTAGTGGGCAGTCATCTCAACCAGTCGTGCTATATTTGCTAGTGAATTCTCTCTCTCTCCAGAGACTGTTTCCCACCTTAATCTCCCTTCCTAAGCCTCCACCTTCTACCCCACTCATTCTTAATTCACTGAGAAAAACCAGCCAGCAGATGAGCAATCCTTCACTCTCCCACCAGCATATCTACCAATCTCCATGCATCTGTACCCACCTAACCTGCCTTCTCTGCTGTTACAGTGGACAATGCATACCAGCTCCTATGAGAGGTAAATATCTCCTCTTGTGCTTAATATCCCACATGCTCTCGCCTTCTCAACAACTTTCTCCGGCAATACTTTCTTTTTCTCCTGTATCATCAATCTCACTCTCTTTACTGGATCACTCCCATCGGCATACACTTATGCCTTAATAACCCCAATCTTTCCCTTGACTCCCACATGCCTCTCAAGTACCACCCGATTTCTCTGCTTCCGTTCAAAGCAAAAATCCTTGAAAGAATTATGTACAGCGGTATTTCCACTGTCTCAACCACCATTCTCTCTTCAACCTGCTTCAGTCAGGTTTTGGTCTTCATCCCTTCATTGAAACTATTCTTAAGTAAGTCACCCATGACTTTTAATATTGCCATTTGCAATAGTCCCTTCTCTGTCCTTGACTTACCAAACTTCTCAAGAGCAACGGACACACTTTTTAAATATCAAACTTATTGATGTATAATTTACAGATAATAAAAGGTACACATCTTAAGTGTACAGTTTAATGAATTCTGACAAATATATACATCTCTGTAGCAACCACTACCACAATTAAGATATAGAACATGTCCCTCACCCCCAAAGGTACCCTTATGCCCCTTCCAATCAATCCCCACAACCACCCTCATCCTAGACAACCACTGATACACTTTCTGTTTTTATACTTTAAAGTTTTCCGAGAGTTTTCTATTAATGGGATTGTATATTTTCTTTTTTTCTGACTTATTTTGCTCAGCAAGTTTCTGAGATTTATCTATGTTATTTCATCTATCAGTGGTTCATTCCTTTTTATTAGTGAGCAGTATGGAAGCCATCTACCTGTTGACAGACATTTGAGATGCTTCCAGTTTGGGGTTTCTACAAAGAAAACTGCCATGAACATTCACGTACCAGTCTTTGTGTGGACATGTATTTTCATTTCACTTGGATAAATACTTTGGGTTGAACTGCTGGGTCATAAAGTGGATCTTTAAATTTATGAGAAATGCCAAGTTGGTTCCAAAGTGGTTGTACCATTTTACATTCTCCTTTTACCAACCATCAGAGTTCCAGTCACTTCACACCTCACCATACTTGTCGTCGTCCATCTTTTTTAGTCATTCTAATAGATGTTTTGTGATATCTCATTGTGGTTATAATTTTCATTTCCCTGATGACTAATGATGTTTAACATCTCATGTGCTCATGGGCCATTTGCATATATTTTATGTAAAGTGTTTGTTTAAATCTTTTGCTTATTTTTTACGGGCTGTTTTCTTATTACTGAGATACAAGAGTTCTCTATATTCTAGATAAGTCCTGGGTCACTTACATGTATTGTAAAATTTTTTCCCCACTTTACAGCTTGTCTTTCATTTTTTAAATGGTGCTCAAGAGAGCAGATTTTAATTTCGATGAAGTTCATTTTACGAATTTATTTCTCTTAATGATTCATGCTTTTGTGTCCTATCTAAGAATTATTTGCTGACTCCAAAATCTCAAAGATTATGTTCTGGTTTTAGCTAGAAGTTGTGTAGTTTAAATGTTTACATTTTGGTCCATGATTTATTTTGAGTTAATCTTTATGTATGGTGTGAGGTAAAGGTTGAAATTCTTCCTTTCTATAAAAATACCGTGCTGTTCCAGCACCGTTTGTTGAAAAGACTGTCATTTCTTCATTTAATTACCTTCTCTCTCTAGTCAAAATCAGTTGACGATACATGCCTGGGTCTACTTATGAACTCTATTCTGTTCCAAGGACTTGATCAGAGGCTTCCCTCTTTTCTTCTGTCTATACCTTCTCCTTCCATCAGAGATTAGTAGGTGTTAATTAGAAAACATGAGTGGGAGCAGAAGTGGGTAGAAGTAAGTGATGGAGAGGAAAAAGAATAATAATGTGTTAGAATGATCAGCATGGACAGAGTCCTGTAAGTGAGAGAGAATATGATACATGGAAACTGAGTGAGTACACCCTCAGTCTAGAACGTAAAGGAGGAAAAAGAAGCATGAGACAAGGCAAGGGAAAGTTTAAGAACAGTCTCGTAGGCCATGCCAAGTTTGTACTTAAACCTGAGAGCAATGGGGAATTGACGTAATCAGATGTGTGTAAAACATAATATTTATTGGTTGTATATAATAAATAAGTTTGCAGTCTTTAAAATAAAGTTTGTGAAGAATATTTTGCCACTTCAGAAAATTCACATTGTTTCATTTGAAAATTAAGATCTGTATGAACTACGTAAAATTTATATTTTAATATGAGCATTTAAAAAAGACTAAAAGAAAAGTGTACCGACTGGTTAATAGCAGTTATTTTTGAGTATTAAGATTGCAGATGGCTTCATTTTCTTCTTTTTACTTTTCTGTAGTTTTAAATTTTTTACAATTAGTCTGTATTAAATCCGTAGTAAGATATTTTTAAAAGCATACTAGAGTATGTGTCTTATTTTTAGAAGCGGTACAAAATTACTGTTAAGAAAGATTATGCTGAGTGACATGACCATTGTGGCAGAGTAGGAGACACCACCCTCCAGCCCCTGACAAAGACCAACAATTAGACAGCTATTCACAAACAAAAATGGCTCTGAGGGAGTTCAGAGTCCACTTAAGAAACTTCAGCAACACAGTAGAACAAAACACCCGAGAATAACCACACAAAAAAGGAAGAACAGAATCATGTTGCCTGCATCATCCCACCCCCCAGGTGAACCCTGCTCAGCATCAGGAGGGAGCTCCGCAGCTTGAAGAGCTCCCCTCGCTGGGAAAGGGAGAGTGAGAGCTTTATCAGCTGCTTAGGGCACTGCACAAGGGGCTCACATTGGTCTCACCCCACCCAGAAACTGAAAAGGCTGAGACATATAGACATAGCTAGGGACAAGGAAGAAAAGCAGGGCTATCAGTATTAGCCACATAGCGGAGCGACCGTGGTTCCCAGTGACCTGCTCTGCAGAGGACACCAGCAGCTTTTGCCACTGAAGAAACCAATGCCCAGCAGAGCCAGCATGGACCCCCTACAGAGTCCACCATTGAGACTTCCTCCAAAGGTTTTCCTGATCACAGATGCCAGCCACCTGAGCATCCATCCTCGACTTCCCTCACCCCTACAGCCGGGATCCATACTGGCAGCCAGCCCCAGCCTCTGTGGCTATATGAATACAAGATGCCAGCCTAGACCCTGGCAGCAGACCCCTCCACACACTCTGTGCACATCTGGGGCTAGCTAGCCCCTCTAGCTGTGTACCTGCACACGCTTGGCCTGACTTCCATCACTAGTCTCCACTGCTATGTGCACACCCTTGAGGAGATTCTGCAGGCACAGGAGTGAATGCCAATAGCCAGGGGCCCTACAGTGGCTTGTGGGCCTGGATCCAGCCCTGTCTCCTGACACTGGCCTGTCCTGTTCGACTCACCTGCAGCTAGACCCTCCACCTATGCACTTGCCTGTCCCCAGGCCAACTCCTATTGCTGGCCTCCACAGCTATGCTGTGCCCATAGGGAGACCCTGTAGCCACAGAGTGGACACTGACAGCCAGGGCCCGTGCAGCTGCCAATGCACCCACAGTTGGCCCTGGCACCTTGCTGCTGACCCTGGCCACCACCACTATGTGCTTCTCTGTACCTGGTCCATGCCACTACAAGGCATCTGTACCCAGCCCCCACAGACAAGTGTCTGCACATCACCAGCTCTGGCCACCACCACTGCCTGCCCTGGTCCCTAGCCACTGGAACTGGAGGCACCAATGAGGACACTAACAGGCCCTGCAGCCACTGCAGACCCTTGCAGTCCTCGTCTAGGACCATGCAGTTGTTGATGTCATGGACCCTAGTAGCCCAAGCTGATGAGACATCATAACCCCTGGACATGGACCATCACAAGTCCCCACATGTGTGGACCTAGAGTCACAACATGCTCCAGCATGCTGTAGAGGTCTTTCCTTGCCAAGGTCAGTCCATAAAATCTGAAAGGGACTGTTTCTTCACATACAAGGCTAGAGAGATCACAAAGAGTCATGGAACCATGACACCACTGAAGGAACACAGTAAACTTCCAGTAACCTCAAGAAAATGAAGATACATGAATGCCTGATAAAGAATTCAAAATAATTGTTCTCGAGATGCTCAGAGAGCTACAAGAGAACACAGATAAACAATTTAAGAAAATCAGGAAAACAATATGAAACAAAATGAGGAGTTCAAGAAAGAGAAAACACAAGAAAGAACTAAACAGAAATTTTGGAGATGAAAAACACAGTGACTGACCTGAAGAATTCAACAGAGAAGTTCAATAGCCGACTGGATAAGCAGAAGAAAGCATCAATCAATAATTCAAAGACAGATCATTTGAAATTATCCAGTCAGAGGAACAAAAAGAAAAAAATTAAAAGGAATGAAAAGAAGCCTACAGAACGTATGGGGCATCCTTAAAAGAAACAATTGATGCATTATTAGAGTCCCAGAAGGGGAAGAGAGGAAGAAAGGGAAAGAAAACTTACTTGTGCTCACTTTGGCAGCACATATACTAAAATTGGAATGATACAGAGAAGATTAGCATGGCCCCTGCGCAAGGATGGCACACAAATTTGTGAAGCGTTCCACATTTTCTGAATTGGGAGATTGAGATTGGCATATATACACTAATATGTATAAAATAGATAAGTAATAAGAACCTGATATATTAAATAAATAAATTTAAAAATTCAAAGAAAAATAAAATAAACTGAGAGAACAAGGCAAAAAAAAAAAAAGAAAACTTACTTAAAGAATAATGGCTGAGAACTTCCCAAAACAGGAGGGAATTAGACATCCAAGTTCATGAAGCTAACTGGTCACCCCAAAATTTCAACCCCAAATGATTTCCCCAAGATATATTATAATACTACTGTCTAAAATCAAAGACAAAGAGAGAATCTGGAGAGCAGCAAGAGAATAGAAGCTTGTGACTTACAAGGGAATCCCCATAGAGCTATCAGCTGCTTTCTCAGCAAAAACATTATAGGCTGCAAAAGAGTGGGATGATACATTCAAAGTGCTGAAAGAAAAAAACCTGCCAGCCAAGAATACACTACCCAGCAAAGTCGTCCTTCAGAAATAAAGAAAAGATAAAGACTCTCAGACACACAGAAGCTGAGGGAGTTCACCATAACTACACCTTCCTTACAAGAAATGTGGAAAGGAGTTCTTCAAGCTGAAATGAAAGAATGCTAATTAGTAACATGAAAATATATATGAAAATACAAAACACACTAGAAAAATATATAATCAAACTCAGAATACTCCAATACTGTAACATGGTGGGTGCCAATATTAAACTCCAGCATAAAGGTAAAAGGACAGAAGTATTAAAAATAGCTATAGCTACAATAATCTGTTAATGGATACACAGCATAAGAACATGTAAATTGTGACATAAAAATAATAAGATGTGGAGGAGGGAATAAAAGGGTAGAGTTTTTACATGCAATTGAAATTAAGTTGTTATCACTTAACATAGACTCTTAAACCTGTCTATAAGAAGTTTCACGTAGGGACTTCCCTGGTGGTCCAGCAGTTAAGATTCCGTGCTACCAATGCAGGGGACCCAGGTTCGACCCCTGGTCAGGGAACTAGATCCTGCATGCTGCAGCTAAGAGCCCGCATGCCACAACTAAAGATTCCACACGCCTCAACTAAAAGGATCCTGCAAGCTGCAATGAAGATCCCGTCCCCTGCAATGAAGATCCCACATGCCCCAACTAAAGACCCAGTGCAGCCAAATAAATATTTTTTTAAAAATTAAAAAAAAAAAAGAAGTTTCACGTAAGCATAAGGGTAGTCACAAAACCAAATCTATAATAGGTAAAGACACACTAAAAAGCAGGAAATTAAAGTACACCACTACTGAAAATCCTCAATGCACAAAGGAAAACAGCAAGAGGTGAAGAAAGGAACAAAAGAACTATGGAACAGCCAGAAAACAATTAACAAGGTGACATTAATAAGTCCTTATTGACCAATGATTAATTTAAGCGTAAATGGATTAAATTGTCCAACCAAAGTATACAGAGTGACTGAATGGATAAAAAAACAAGACCCAACTACATGCTGTCTACCAGAGACTCACTGTGACTTTAAGGACACATTCAGGGTCAAAGTGAAGGAATCAAAAAAGATATTTGATGTAAATGGAAACCAAAAGAGAGCAGGGGTAGCTACACTTACATCAGACAAAATAGACTTTAAGTCAAAAACCATATTAAGAGACAAAGAAGGTCATTATAAAATGATAAAGAGGTCAATGTATCAAGAGGATATAACAATTATAAATATATAGGTATGCAACATTGGTGCTCCTAACTATATTAAGGATACACCAACAGATACAAGGGAGGAATAGACAACAATAAAATTACGGTGGGAAAATTAAATATCCAGTTTTCAGCAAAGGACAGATCATCGAGACAGAAAATTGATACAGAAACACTGGACTTGAATTATATTTTAGACCAAGTGGATCTAGCAGAAATATATAGAGTATTCCATCCAAAAGCAGCAGAAGACACATTCCTAAGCGCACATGTCACATTCTCTAGGATAGATTGTATGTTAGGCCACAGATACAAGGGAGAAATAGACAACAATAAAATTATGGTGGGAAAATTAAATATCCAGTTTTCAGCAAAGGACAGATCATCGAGACAGAAAATTGATACAGAAACACTGGACTTGAATTATATTTTAGACCAAGTGGATCTAGCAGAAATATATAGAGTATTCCATCCAAAAGCAGCAGAAGACACATTCCTAAGCGCACATGTCACATTCTCTAGGATAGATTGTATGTTAGGCCACAAAACAAGACTTATCAATTTTAAAAAGATTGAAATCATACCAAGTACCTTTTCCAACCACAATGGTATGAAATTAGAAATCAACAAAAAGAGAAAAGCTTGACAATCCATAAAAATGTGGTTGTTCACTCCTGAACAACTAATGGGTCAAAGAAGAAATCAAAAGGGAAATCAAAAAATATCTTCAAACAAATGAAAATGGAAACAACATACCAAAACATATGAGATACAGCAAAAATTGTTCAGGTGGGAAGTGTATAGCAATAAATGTGTATATTAAGAAAAAAGAAAGATCTCAAATAAACAACCTAACTTTACATCTCAAGGAACTAGAAAAAGAAAAAACTAAGCCCAGAGTCAATTATTAACAGAAAATAAGGAAATAACAAAGATCTGGGCAGAAATAGAGAATGTAACAAAACGGTTTTATGAAAAGTTAAGTAAAATTGAAAACTTCAACTAGACTTACTAAGAAAAAAAAGAGGGCTCAAATAAATAATATTATAAATGAAAGAGGGGACATTACAACCAATACACAGAAACCCAAAGGATTATAAAAGACAACTATGAACAATTATATGTCAACGAATTGGACAAACCTAGAAAAAATGGATTAATTCCTAGAACTTACAACCTACCAAAACTGACTCAGGAAGAAAACAGGAAACCTGAACAGACCAATAATGAATAAGGAGAGTGAATTGCTAAACAAAAACCTCCCAACATAGAAAAGCCCATAACAAGATGGTTTCATGGATTAATCCTACCAAACATTTAAAGAGGAATTAATATCAATCCCTCTCAAACTCTTCCAAAAAGTTAAAGAGGTGGGAACACTCCCAAACTCATTTTATAAGGTCAGCATTACTCTGTTACCAAAGCCAGATAATATCACTACAAGAAAAGAAAACGTTGATCAATATCAACAGGTCAATATCCCTGATACATACAGATGCGAAAAATCTCAACAAAATACTAGCAAACCAAATTCAATAGCACATTAAAAGGATCATACATCATGAGCAAGTGAGATTTATCTCTGGGATGCAAGGATGGTTCAACACATGCAAATTAATAATGTGAATCACATGATCATCTCAATAGATGCAGAAAAAGCATTTGACAAAAGTCAACATAGTTTCATGACAAAAACTCTCAACAAAGTGGGTACAGAAGGAACATACCTAAACATAATAAAGGCAATATATGGCAAGTCCACAGCTAACATCATACTCAACAGTGAAAGGTAGAAAGCTTCCCTCTAAGATCAGGAACAAGACAAGGGTGCCCACTATTACTGTTCCTATTTAGCATGGTACTAGAAGTCCTAGCCAGAGCAATTAGGCAAGTAGAAGAAATAAAAGGCATCCAAATCAGAAAAGAAGAAGTAAAACTGTCTTGGTTTGCTGACGACATAATCCTGTATATAGAAAATCCTAAAGGCACCATAAAAAAAACATTAGAGGGAACTCCCTGGTAGTCTAGTGGTTAGGACTTAGTGCTTTCACTGCAGGGGCCTGGGTTCAATCCCTGGTCAGGGAACTAAGATCCTGCAAACTGCATGGTGCAGCCAAAAAGAAATAGAAACAAATGAGTCCAGTAAAGTTACAGGATACAAAATCAATATACAAAAATCAGTTGCATTTCTGTACACTAACTATCTGAAAAAGAAATAAAACAATCCCATTTACAATAGTATCGAAAAGAATAAACTACTTAGGAATAAATTTAACCAGGAAGTAAAAACTGTAAGACACTGATGAAAGACATTGAAGATGACACAAATAAATGCACAGATATTTCATGTTCATGAACTGGGAGAGTTGACATTGTTAAAATGTTTATACTACCCAAAGCCATCTAAGGACAGACTGCAAACTCCATCAAAGTTGTATTTTTTACAGAAATAGAAAAAACAACCCTAAAATTCATAAGTAACTACAAAAGACCCCCAATAGACAAAGCAATCTTGAGAAAGAACAAAGGTGAAGACATCACACTTCCTGATTTCAAGGCAATTACTTCATGATACAGGCATAAAAAAAGACACAAAGACCAATGGAATAGAATGGAGAGCCCAGAAATAAATACACAGTCATCCAATATTTGACAAGGGATCCAAGAATACTCAATGGGTAAAGGACAGTCTCTTCAATAAATGGTGATGGGAAAACTGGATAATCACATGCAAATGAATGAAAATTGATGCCCTATCTAATACCACTCACAAAAATTATCTCGAAATGGATTAAGAGCTTAAATGTAATACCTAAAACCATAAAATTCCTAGAAGAAAACATAGATAAAAATCTCCTTGATACTGGTCTTAGCAAGGCTTTTTTGATATGACACTAAAAACACAAGCAGCAAAGGAAAGAAATCAATAAGTGGGAGTACATCAAAGTAAAAAGCTCTGCACAGCAAAAGAAACAATGAACAAGATGAAAGGCAACCTATGGAATAGGAGAAAATATTTGCAAACCATCTCTCTGACAGGAAGTTAATATCTAAAATATAAAAGGAGCTCATATAACTCAATAGCAAAATTAAAAACTCACAGATAATCCTATTAAAAAATGAGCAACGGGCCTGAATAGATATTTTTCCAAATAAGACAAACAAACGACCAACAGGCACATGAAAATGTGCTCAACATCATTAATCATCAGAGAAATGCAAATCCAAACCACAGTGAGATGTCACCTCACACCTGTCAGAATGGTCATTATCAGAAAAGATAAGAGATAGCATGTGTTGGCAAGGATGTGAAGAAAGGGAACCCTTGTGCATTGTTGATGAAATGTCAATTGGTACAACCACTGTGGAAAGCAGTATGGAGTTTCCTCAAAAAATTAAAAATACAACTACCATACGATCCAGCAATTCCACTTCTGCGTAGAAATCCAAAGGAAATGAAATCACTATTCTGTGTTACCGCATCATTATTCACAATAGCCAAGACATGGAAACAACCTAAGTGTCTATAAATGGATGAATCTAGATTTAGATATAGATAGATATAGATATACATGGTGGAGTGTTTATTCAGCCTTTAAAAAAGGGAACTCTTGCCATTCTTGACAACATAAATGGACTTTGAGGGCATTATGCTAAATAGAATAAGTAGAGAAAGACAAATGCTATATGATCTCACTTATAGTAAACTCTAAAATAGCTGAACTCATAGAAGCAAAGAGTAGAAGTATGCTTACCAGGGGCTGGGAATGGGGGAAGAGGAGATGTTGGCCAAAGGGTACAAACTTCAAATTATAAGAGGAATAAGTTTGGGGGGGTGGCTAATGTACAGTATGGTGACTATAGTTAACAACATTGTATTGTACACTTGAAAGTTGCTATAAGGTTAGGTTTTAAACGTTCTCACAATAACAACAATGGTATTTATGTGAGGTGAAGGATGTGCTAACTAACCTTACTGTGGTAAACATTTTGCCGTATATACATGTATCATCGCACTGTGCCCCTTAAACTTATACCATATTATATGTCAACTATATCTCAATAAAGCTGGGTGGGGGGAGAAAAATTAAGCTGTAAATTTCTTGCATTACAAAGTTTGAGTCTTACGGTTCTGTTTATTTCTAGTTCTGAGCTCAGTGTTTCGTAGATCTTAGGCACAGTAGATGAAGAAATACAACTTTATGGGATCTCAATCTGTTGGTAAAAAGCAGCATTTCTGAATTTAAAGAAACATTCCCTAAGGGACATACAAATCACAACACCCATGTCTGGTTTAAACCAATGTAGACTGCTGGGCATACTTCTCACCAAATCATGCTTTTGAAATATTTATTTATACTTTCTCTGCTTTGAATAAATGGCTGTAAATGAATGAGAGAACATTTTGATATGATCTGATCACTTAGGATAAATATTCTACTTACATAAATACAAATTGCTGTTATTATTTCTGCACCTCACTCTCGAGGCCTGAGCCAGCTTTTTAATTTTACATATAAATTTGCACACGAGCTGGTTAGCCAAATGGATAAAGCAAAGGCAGTGAGCCAGGAAAATCTGCATCTGGACTCTCTGTAGGACTCTGGGAAAGTGCTGTCTTGCAGACTCAGAGGCAAATTTATTTGTGTAGTACAGATGGTTGCCTCAGACAGTTTGCAACACAAATTGCTATTATAGTGTGTCATTCTCATTAATTTAGAATCATATCAGTTTTGTCCCAGTTACAAATGGATAAAAAGTCTGTTGATTTCAAACTTTCAATTATATACACATATATATAAGTATAATAATATATATACATGTATGTATGTAGATATCTTAAAATATATCTACTTTAACTCAGGAGGTAAGATAAGGATATGTGAATGATTCTAACCCAAGTGTCTGCCTCCCTTATTTATTTATTTGTTTGTTTGTTTTTGGCTGCGCTGGGTCTTCGTTGCTGTGCGTGGGCTTTCTCTGGTTGCGGCGAGCAGGGGCTTCTCCTCGCTGCGGTGCGCGGGCTTCCCATTGTGGTGGCTTCTCTCGTTGCAGAGCACAGGCTCTAGGCGCACGGGCCTCAGTAGTTGTGCCACGTGGGCTCAGTAGTTGTGGCTCACGGGCTCTAGAGTGCAGGCTCAGTAGTTGTGGCACACGGGCTTAGTTGCCCCGCGGCACCTGGGATCTTCCTGGACCAGGGCTCGAACCCACGGCCCCTGCATTGGCAGGCAGATTCTTAACCACTGTGCCACCAAGGAGGTCCCTTTTTTTTTTTAATTTATTTTTTAAATTGAGGTATGGTCAATTTCCAATGTTGTGTTAATTTCTGCTGTACAGCAAAGTGATTCAGTTATACATATATATACATTCTTTTTTATATTCTTTTCCATTACAGTTTATCCCAGGATATTGAGTATAGTTCCCTGTGCTGTATATACAGTAGGACCTTGTTGTTTATCCGTTCTATATATACTAGTTTGCACCTGCTAGTGCCTCCCTTTCTTGAGGGAGCACTTTCCTCTAGCACATTTAGGGATTGGTATTAGGTTGGTTCCTGTCAGTCCTTGTAACATCTGCTACCTACTCCTCTCTTCTGTTTTCTGCTCATTTTATATCTGATCATTACTCAGATTAACTTCTCCTGATATGAAGCTGTTATATAGCCAAGAGGGTCTCTATGGAATCGTGCTTATGTGGATTCCGTTTGATGGAGAAGATCACGGGAAGCTCCTTAGAGGTACTTTCTCTTGAGCCAAGTCTTGTAGGATGCAAGGGAATAAGCTAGACAAGTGAAGATACTTTCCAGGGAGGGGACAGCATGATGTACTTATTCATTCAGGCGAAAGGGTGAATTTGGAGCTGAAAGGCAACATTGATCACCAGCACAGTATACCCCCAGACACCTGAATTGTTTGGCTTGGGTGGAGTTAAGAGATGAGCCTGCAGAAGTGACAAGGTCATGAAGGGACTAGAGTATGTAACGAATATGATTACGGATATACAGGCACTGTTTGCAGAATTTAGTGTGGTCGACAACTATTTCCCTTTACTTTTTGATTACTTTTTTTCTGCCTGAGTTGAACCCACCTCAGTCTTTCTGGCATGGGTGATCTAGCAGTCTAGTTCTGTCTCACCTAGTTAGCAGTGTTCTTGAGAGTATTATTAAAAGCCCTATGGCTTGTCTAACATTCTCCCAGCCTCTTTTCCCAACAACTGCCTGATTTGCTTCCTATTTCTAAAATTAAACCAATAAGAGTGAGAATTTAGATAATTCATCTCCTCTCTAGCAGAGCCTTCCATGACAGACCATATCATGAGCTACTAGCCTGACTTTGGACTGGCTGCCCTTAGGTGAGGCCCCAGCCTCGGTGGTGGTAGGAGGGGTGGATGGGCTAAAGATGCAGAAATCACATAGTACAGAATGTGCTACCAAAGGCTGTTCCCTCAGCAGGAATTGTGAGCCGGGCCTGTCCCCTTTGACCAGGCCCTGGGTGTGGCAGGCACTGTACTGGCATGGGATCAAGGCCCAGCTCCATCACTCACTAGCTATGCTGCCTTGAATACGTGACTTAATCTCACAGAGCAACTGGACCCAGATTCTTTAAACTGAGAATGAAAAATACTTAACTTGCAGAGTGAATATGAGCTTTGGAAATAAATATATATAAAGTATCTGCTTCATAGCCAGTGCTCAGTAAATGGTGATACACACACACCAAACTTCACTTTTCTAATTTTTAAGAAGCACATCATGTTTAACCCAGTTTATAGATGATGCTTTTCCTAATCACTGCATTTATCATTGAACATTTTAAGTTTTTTCCAATTTCAACTTTATAATTTAATGCTGTGGTAAACATCATCATGAATATAGTTTTATCTTTTGAATTATTTTAAGATAAATCCTTATGATATGCTTCATTAGAACAGAGGGTATGAATTTCTATGGATTTTTAATGTATATTGTCAAATAGGGATTCAAAATGAATTAAAGAATAATTCTTAAAAACGTTGAGCTTAAAAATTATCTTGGGGCTTCCCTGGTGGCGCAGTGGTTGAGAGTCTGCCTGCTGATGCAGGGGACACGGGTTTGTGCCCCGGTCCGGGAAGATCCCACATGCCGCGGAGCGGCTGGGCCCGTGAGCCATGGCCGCTGAGCCTGCGCGTCCGGAGCCTGTGCTCCGCAACGGGAGAGGCCACAACAGTGAGAGGTCCGCGTACCGCAAAAAAAAAAAAAAAAAAAAATTACCTTGGAGACACACCTACGTAAATATTACACTTGCTGTTTTATCTTTTTTCTTATTTGTAGATGTAAGTGGTATTTTATTGCTGTTTAGATTTGTGTTACTATGATTACCAATATTAGATTTAAAACTGTTTATTAGTTGATTTTCCTTTTGTGTAATTGGACTGTTCATGTACTTTACTGATGAGGTTTACAAAGTGTATATATTATATGCATATACTTATACACACACAAATATATATACACACATATTAATCTCATTTATGATACTCATTATATATTAAATTTTTATGTGTAATTTCACATATTTATAGATTTTCCACTTTGCCATACTATTTGAAATTTCTGTTTTTATATCAGTGCTAGATTTAAAATGCATTCTAATATATGGAATGAATAGCCCCTTTTCCTTACTTTCTTTTCTCTCCTTTTTGTTCTTTTTTTTTTTTTTTTTTTTGATTATTTACCATCATCAAGACGGTTGCTTAGTGGGACTTCCCTGGTGGCACAGTGGTTAAGAATCCGCCTCCCAATGCAGGGTACACGGGTTTGAGCCCTAGTCCAGGGAGATCCCACATGCCACAGAGCAACGAAGCCCATGCACCACAACTACTGAGCCTGCGTTCTACAGCCTGCAAGCCACAACTACTGAGCCTGTGTCCCACAGCTACTGAAGCCTGCATGCCTAGAGCCTGTGCTCCGCAACAAGAGAAGCCACCTCAATGAGAAGCCCGCGCACCACAACGAAGAGTAGCCCCAGCTCAACACAGCTAGAGAAAGCCCACATGCAGCAATGAAGACCAAATGCAGCTAAAAATAAATAAATAAATTTATAAATTAAAAAAAAAAAAGATGGTTGCTTAGTAAGACTAGTAAAGTGAGAGAAAATAAAATCCCTGACATCATGACTGGTAAAGAGAAAGTCAGGGAGAAAGTAGAAAATTGTTGGAATAAAAAAGGATATAACAAGTACACCAGGGATTTTTAAAATAAAACAATATTGTGGACAACTTTCTGCCATTAAGTTAGAAAACACAGATAATTTCCTGCAAACACAAATGTTACTAACTAAAACTGACTTAAGGAAAAATGGAAAATTTCAATGTATCTAAAACCATGAAAGGAATTGAATTAGGAGTTTACAGTCTACGATCAGCAGAGTAGATATAGATACATAAGTAAAAAGCCAACGAACTTATATGTAGCTTCTGAGTCACAGTGTTAGTTTCTAAACCCTAACGTGATGATGTTAAAAGGAGTGATTTGGGGGGAGGTGATTACGTCATGAGGGTGGGCCCTCATGAATGGAATTAGTGTCCTTATATAAAAGGTCCCAGAGAGATCCCTTACCTCTTTCTCTGTGTGAGGATACAGCAAAAAAAGATGGCCATCTACAAACCAGGAAGTGAATGTCTTCCATGTCTGTCTCATCAGACAATGAATCTGCCGGAGCCTTGATCCTGGACTTCCCAGCCTCCAGAACTGTCAGAAATAAATGTTTGTTCTTTATAAGCCAACCAGTTTATGGTATTTTTGTCATAACAGCGCAAATGAACTAAAACACCTGAACATGTGCTTATTTGCTTAATGGTTAATCTAGGGTTCTTTCTCTGTCTCTAACAATAGAAGATTTATCTAGATTAGTGTTTAATACTATTCATGTTATACTCCATTCTATGCACTGAAAGTTTGTCTTTCCCAAATTCATATGTTGAAGCTCTAATCCCCACTGTGATGATATTTGGAGGTAGGGCCTTTGGGAAGTAATTAGGTCATGAGGATGGAGCTCTCATGAATGAGATTAGTGCTCTTATAAAAAGAAACATGAGAGAGATTATCTCTCTCTGCCATGAGAGGATACAGCAAAAAGGTGGCCATTGTAAACCAGGAAGAAGGCTCTCACCAAGAACTTGACCATGCTGACAAGTTGGACTTCCAGCCTCCAGAACCATGAGAAATACATGTTTGTTGCTTAAGCCACACAGTCTATGGTATTCTGTTCTAGCAGCCTGAACAGATAAAGACATTCTACCATACTAATATGAGAATGTAAAATCCAATCCTTCTTATGAATATCCATACTCTAAAATATATTTACACTTCTATAATTAAAATATTCAAGAAATTCATCTGGAGAAGGGTATTCAAGATCTAGCTTAGACATTGTATAATTTATATATTGAGGGTTTTTCTTACTGTTCTATTGAAATATGCTCCACGATGCTTCCAGTTGGAAGAAATAGAAAAATCAACCAAGCGCATTTGACTCAAACACTAAAAAACTGACCAGCTGGCATTTACACAAAGTCCAGAGATGGGTCAGCCTCCAGGGTTGGTTGTTTGAGCAACTCACTTGTGTCATCAAGAACATAGGTTCTTTCTATCTCTTTGCTCTGTAACCACAGGGTTTGTATCATTCTACGACTGGTGACTCGTCCCCCTCTGGGTTGTAGGACAGCTGCTGGTTACAGTAAGGCCCGCTGACTTCTTTATTTACATCCAGCAGTTGAGAGAAATTGCCTCTCCCTAAGAAAACAAATGGAAAGTCTTTATCTTCAGCCTTTGGGGGCCAGTTTACATCCCCTCACACACAGGTAGGACTAGGTCCTTGAAATAATCCCTGGCTTCCTGACCAGAGCCCATCAATGGAGCTCAGCTCACTTCCTCAAAGCTCATTGCTGCCACACAATGGGAAGGGAGAAGGAATGTTGAGGAAACAAGCATGCCATCCACTACAAAAGATCTGCTCAGGAAACACTCATGCTTTTGCTGAAGTGACACTTGATTGCACGTTCATTTGGGAGTTTGCTATACAAAAGGAATTACAGTGTTTCTTCCAATTAGAGTCCAAGGTAGATCCTGCAAAGGTCAAGTGCAGGTCAGAAATACTGTTAGATTTCAGGCAATTTATAAAGTATCAAGGCTCCAACCTCAATAAAACGCCTAAACTGATTTTTTTCAACCTAATTGGAAAAACATGTCAGTTGTCAGATAAACCATTTAAAGCTAAAGGTGCAGCTAAGTATTAAGGGCAATGAATATAACCAAAGACATGCAAGAGAGATTCTTTCAATCCAGGCAAGACCATTCCCCTGACAATCTAAGGCTGCCTTACACCACAGCGTTGGCTTATAACCACTAAGATATAACATCCATTAGAAAGCATCAATGCTCTTTATCTGTAGGAAGCTTATTTATCAGTGTGATAGCATCTACATATATAGAACACACTATTTTCTCTTTAAAATTTGTATGAAGTCACACATGCACATTGTAACAAAACTCAATCAGCATCAATAAATAGTAAAAAACCAAATGTAAGTTTCTTTCTCACTTAATTTCTCCAGAGTGCCCTTCCCTAAAGGTTTATCAGTTTCTTGTATGTCCTTCCCCAGATATTCTATATACGTGACAACATATACATCCTTTTAAAAAGTATGAATGGGAACACATGCTACGTGCAGTTCCATCCCCTGCCGAGTTTCATTTAACGGTATGTTCGTACATACAGAGGGACCTAAATCTTGAATAGCTGCCTGAGTATATACGCCATGGCTCTAAAGCAGAGGTGAGAGCAGCACTGAGCTCAGGTGAAGAATGGGGTAGGAAGGAGTCATCCAATGCTCAGGCAGGGAAGACGCAGTTACTAACAGGAGGTCTGGAGGAAAGCACCGCAGCACCTGAAGTGAGGGGGGAAACCTGCCAACGAGGGGCAGAAGTGATGCAGACAAAGGAGGCTGGGGTCTCACAAATTACCTGAGGTTGAGTTTTAGTCTTTCAACCAGTTAGAGACAAACCAAAGAATTTTACCATGTGTCTGAAGACAAAGAGTTCTTCATTCAATCAATCAAGATTTTTTTTTTCTATTTGTGTACGTGGTTTTTGAATGGGCTATTTTTTTTTTAATATCTGGGGAAAACCGTAATTCGAAAAGATACAGGGACTTCCCTGGCAGTCCAGTGGTTAAGATTCCATGCTTCCGACGCAGGGGGTGCAGGTTTAATCCCTGGTCGGGGAACTAAGTTCCCGCATGCCGCGCGGTGGGGCCAAAAAAAAAGATACATGCACCCCAATGTTCACTGAATGGGCTATTTTTGAGTAAATGCCTTACATCCCAGGGTATTCCTTCAGCTGGAGTATCCCTGTATTTGAGATTCTCTAATTCACCACTAGATGGACCTATTTGATATTTTGTCTTCCAAGAAAGAGAATGGTTTTTTTATTCAGTGAGGTCTTCCTAGCAAGGATTTAGGCCACTGACCTTAACACAAGATTTATTTGAGTTTTTAAAAAAATAATTTATTTATACAAAATAATGAATAAACTGTACTCATATACTTAAGTGATGTTACTAAAAACAAATACCTTTACATTAAACCTCCTGGCTTAAGAAATAAAACACAGCCCAATAAATCTTTTAAGCCCACCATGCCCCCTCTCTGAGCTTCTCCCTCCCCTTTTCATCCCTATGAAACCAGCATTCTGAATTATAAATTACTAGCTACTTTAAAAAAGTTTTATTACATATCCCTAACTAATATAATATTTAATTTTTACAGGTCTTGAAACTTATATAAAGAATTCATATGCATTTTTTAACGTTTCTCTCACTCATCTTTCTATTTCTGAGATTCCCCCATCTTGATATGCACATTTCTAGTGCATTTTTTAAAACTGCTCTATGATATTGTGTGGTATAAATGGATTAAAATTCATTTACCCATTTTATTGATTGGGGACTTGCTCTTATTTTCATTCAGCGCTATGATTTTAAGATTCTCATTTTCATTCATGCAGCTAAAACTTAGATAGATTAAACGTTCTTGCTGTGTAGTCTAATAATTCCAATATCAATCTTGGGAGGCTGACACTTTAGTTTCTTATATTTTTTTCTGCTGACTTTTGTTTATTTGGGCTTGTTTCTTCATGTGTTTTAGTAATTTTTTTTTTTTAATTGTGAGTGCATGTTCCTTTGGTGGTAATTCTCTGAAAATAATGTTTTGTTTCTGTTTTCTCCTCCCTGCTAATACATCTTTAATTAGCCAAAGAAGCTCTCTACTTCTCTCCTCTGGAAATCATCCCACCCATTGCTCTGTTGTCTTTGTCTCTGTCTTCAGCAATACTGAGGCAAGTACTCTTTCTTCGGTGCAGGGAAATGCATCGTTTGCTGTTTTCTCCAATGATGAATATGTTGGGAAAGCCTGGTGGCAAAGCTATTGCCGTTGGCTTCCTACACATGACTCAGGTCAAGAGTCAGGTTCTCTCTCTTTCTGTGTGTGTGTGTGTGTGTGTGTGTTGGTGATACCATCAATCTGTCCCAGGTTAGCACTCCCCATCAATGTACATGGGTTAGCAGAACTTGATGAAATGGCTAATTGATTTGGCCAAGGTCCAAATCAATCCAGAAGATGTCCATCTGGATGGTGCCCACAAAGATCTTCCTCACTTCACAGAGCTTATACTTGGCCTCCTCGGGCACAATCTGATGAACAACTTGGGTCACAGATCAGATGGAAATTCCCACTCTTGTCAATGTTGATGACACCCATGAAACTGGCAGGGTAGCTTATATCAGCGTGCAGCCTGCCCTCCATCTTAAGGAACCATGGTGTGCAGATCTTCTTTACTTTCTCTCCTGTACTGACACACTTGAGTTCCTTCCTTTGTAAAATGATGAGAAGGCCCAGTTGATACATGAACGGCAAAAACATCAGTTAGGATGTCCAGCATCGAGTGATTTGGAACAGCTGTGTACTTCAGGACTGTAGGTCATGACTATCCTAGGCATAGGAAGAGCTGAAATCAATGTTTCACATGAATTACACAGGGAAGATTTGACCCACTAGTGCCAGGCATCTGGTATTCAGACCATGTAGGTAGCATGAATTATGTCCCCAAATCAGCACGAGTGTGAGCTTACTTTCTTTTCTTTCTTTTTCTTTCTTTCTTTTTCTTTCTTTCTTTCTTTCTTTCTTTCTTTCTTTCCTTCCTTCCACATTTCCTTCGTTCTTTCCTTCTTTCTCTCTTTCTTTCTCTTTCGATCTTTCTTTCCCTGCTTATCCTAGAGCCACATGCAAACAGACAAACCTCCCTTTGAAACATTATTTTCTACATCAACCCTTCTTAGAGTTCTGGCTTATGCTAGAATCTTGGATTCTACTTCCCACCCTTCTTTGGATCCAGACTTTGTCTCCTATTCATTAGAGGCCATTAAAAGCCGAGGCCTTCTCAGTTCGAGTCACAAGGGTAGTTGCTACCACCCTAAAAATAACAACAAACCATATAAGCTACAAAATCATAATTTTTTAAACCCACCAGAGATCTGAGGATAGAACTAAATCTAACCAAATGAAAATCTAGAAAGTAAAGAGGCCTTTCTTTAAGAGTAGAGACCTATAGGTGTTTTCATTCTAGCAGAGCAACTGAAAGAGGACAGAATACTTCATAGTAGGTGATAAAGAGAAACCAGCCATATTTTAATGAATTTGTAAAGACTGCACGTGAGCTTCCATGATGCATTAGAATCCCAAGGAACCCAGCCACAGAAAGAGTATCACCTACCTGCCACTATTTCCCACAGGCCTTCAACAAGGGCACATAGATAGTATGCTGAAGGCTGAAAGGAGAGCAAAAGTGCTTAGAGAGATCCCGTATAAGGTGCTCAGACCTTTTCCGAGTTGAGACAGTGGCCCGTTGCAGAGACATAGCAAGGCAGAAAGAGGAGAGGAGAAATCTCTCTGCAGCACCTGGGCTTTTACTGAGTGCAAAGCAGTAACTGCCAGGCTGAAAGCAAGACAGTAGAGCACAGGGAGGTCTCCTTAGGTGCACAAAGGCAGGGACGGGACTGGAGGACAAAGAGATATTTCCAGTGACTTGAAAAGCTAGAATTCAGACTGTGAAGCAGAGAGAGACATCATTCATGGTTCAGAAAGCTGTAGATTAACAAAGGAACATCTGATGTCTTACTGGTACTTATTTGGTGCTTCTACAGGGCTAGGGATTCTTAGCATCCTGATAGAATCAGGGATGAGCGATTTTCTGGAGGAAATATTATTTATTTCAGCCACTAATGCTCTTTTATACACTATGTCCAATGTACAATGAAGACTATGAGACACACCAAGAAACAAGGAAATGGACCCCATGATCATGGGAGGAAAGAAGCAAACTGGGAGATGAATCAGATATCGGAATTATGAGAGAGGGACTTTAAAATAACTACAAAAATGTGTTAGAGGACCTACTAGAAAAGCCGGAGAACATTCACAAACATATGGGGAATGTCAGCAGAGAGATGGAAATGATAAAAAGGGATCACATGGAAGTGCTAGAAACGAAAAATATGCTATTACAAGTGAAGAATTTATTTGATGGAATCAGAAGCAGCCTGGACACCAAGGAAGAAAAAGATCTATAAAGTTAAAGACAGTAGAAATTATATAAACTGAAATGAAAAAATAAAAATGAGAGAAAATACAATCAAGTATCTGAGATCTATGGGACACATAGATGTAATAATTAGAGTATGACAGGAAAAGGAGAGAGAATGGGGCCGAAGAAACCACTGAAGAGATAATGGCTGAGAATTTTCCAAAATTTTTTAAAGATTTCGATTAGCAAACTCTGAGCATGTGTGTTCGTGCACACAGACACACACACACACACACACACACACACACACACAAAACACCACACACCTAGGCATATCAGACTCAAACTGCCGAAAACCAAGATAAAGAGGAAATCTCAACAGCAGCCATTATATATTACATACAAGGAAACAACAATAAGAACGATTGCTGACTTCTTATTAGAAACAAGATGGGCCAGAGACAATGAAAAGACAACTTTTAAGCACTTGAAGAAAAAAAAAGACAACCTAGAATTCTACATGCAGCAAAATATATCCTGCAAAAGCAAACGTAAAATAAAGACATTTTCAGATTGACCAAAGTGAAGCAATTTCATCTCCAGGAGAGCCGCACTACAAGAAATGCTAAAAGAGTTACTCAGGCTAAAGAGAAATGATGCCAAATGGAAATTTAGAGCTGAAGGAAGGAATGAAGAACACAAGAAAAGTATGTGGGTAAATAAAAAAAGACCGATTTCATTATGTTTAAGAGATAGACATACACTTATATCTAAACTGCTTTAAAAGACTATGGGCTACTTAAAGCAAAAACAATAACAATGTTTTGTGGTGTTTATAGCGTATGTAGAAGTAAAATACACGACAGAGCACAAAGGAAGAGGAGATAAATAGAACCATATTGTCGTAAGGTTCTTATACTGCTCACAAAGTAGTATAATATACTATTTAAAAATAAACTATGGTAGGGCTTCCCTGGTGGCGCAGTGGTTGAGAGTCCGCCTGCCGATGCAGGGGACACTGGTTCATGCCCCGGTCCGGGAAGACCCCACATGCCGCGGAGCCATGGCTGCTGAGCCTGCATGTCTGGAGCCTGTGCTCCACAACGGGAGAGGCCACAACAGTGAGAGGCCCGTGTACCGCAAAAAAATAAAATAAAATAAACTATGGTAAGTCAAAGATGTATATTGTAGTCTTTAAAACACCACTAAAAAAATTCCTCAAATAGGAATAGCTAGAGAAGGTAAAATGGAATTCCAAAGAATATTCAATTCATTTAAAACAGGGCAGAAAGGCCTGGACCAGCTTCGGAGCAATGAGTGGGTCAGTGGGTGATGAGTGGGGACTAGGTGCAGTGGTCAGGGCCTGGGGGTAGACAGCCTGCCCCTCACGCCCAAGATCCTCAACTTGTCATGAGGTAGCAGTGTGCTGGGGGACTGGTAGCACCTGGAGTGACTGTAACTGCAGAAGTTGAATATCCAGGACAAGTTGAAGTCCTTCATCAGGGAGAGGAGCCCCCAGAACATCTAGCTTTGAAGGCTTGCGTGTGGGAGAGCTGGAGAGCTGTAAGAAGCAGAGACTCCACTCTTAAAAGGCTCATGCAAAAACTCATATGCCCTGAGACCCAGTACGGAGGCAGTTATTTGAAAGACGCCTAGGTCAGACCCACTTGCTGATCTTGGAGAGCTTCCTGGAGAAATAGGAGGCAACTGGGACACCCCGTGGGGACACAGATGCTGGAGGCAGACATTTTGGGGAGGTCACTCTACCACAAGGACCTTGGTGCTGGCAAGTGCCATTTTGGAGTCCTCCCTCTAGCCTTAGTGCCAGGGGATTCCCTGCCCACCAGACAGTTGGCAGCAGTACCGGGACACCCCCAGGCTGAACAACCAGCCACCCCAAGACCTGGCCCCATCCACCCGCAGCTGGCAGGCTCCAAACCAGGCAGGGCTTGGCAGCCAACTGGGCCAGGGACCAGCCTCACTTACCCGTGTGTCCATAGTAGTTGGCTCCACCACATCAGAAGGGCACATGCAGCCCACACAGGGGGCACTCCTAGAGCACATAGCTCAAGGGACCAGAAGGGTGTGTGCTGCTGGACCCCATAGGACATCTCCTGCATAAACCCACTTCTCCAAGATCAGGAAACGTAACCAATCTATACAATACCTACAAATAAACACAGAGAATCAGGTAAAATGAGGCAACATAGGAATATGTTGCAAACAAACGAACCAGATAAAATCCCAGAAGAACTAAGCAAAGTGAAGATAAGCAATCTACCCAATAAAGAGTTCAAGATAATAATCATAAAGATGCTCAACAAACCTGGGAGAAGAAAAGATGTTCACAGTGAGAAGTTTTACAAAGACTTAGAAAATATAAACAAGAAGAACCAAACAGAGCTGAAGAGTACAATGACTGAAAAATTACACTAGAAGGAATCAACAGATTAGATGATACAGGGGAACAAATCAGTGAACTGGAAGACAGAGTAGTCGAAATTACCCAAGCGAAGCAGGAAAAAGAAGAAGAAATTGTTCTAAATGAGAATAGTGTTAAGAGACTTCTATGACACCATCAAGCATACTAACATTCACATTACAGGGGTCCCAGAAGCAAAAGAGAGAGAGAAAGGGGCAGAGAATTTATTTGAAAAGATAAAAGCTGAAAACTTTCCTATCCTGGGAATGGAAACAGGCATCCAGGTCCAGGAAGCACAAAGAATTCCAAACAAGATCAATCCCAAAAGGAATGTACCAAGACATACTGTAATTAAAATTGCAAAACTTAAAGATCAAAAGAGAATCTTAAAAGCAGTAAGGGAAAAGCAACCAGTTACATACAAGGGAACTCCCATAAGACTATCACTGACTTTCAGTAGAAAGTTTCAGGAGAAACTCTGCAGGTCAGAAGGGAGTGACATGATATAATTAGAGTGATGAAAGGAAAAAACCTACAGCCAAGAATACTTGGCAAGGCTATCATTCAGATGAAGGAGAGATAAGAGTTTTACAGGCAAGCAAAAGCTAAGAGTCCAGCACCACTAAATTGGCTTTACAAGAAATATTAAAGGGACTTCTCTAAGTGGACAAGAAAAGGCTACAATTAGAAATATGAAAATTACAAAAGGAAAAATCTCATTGGTAAAGGCAAATATATGGTAAATGTAGTAGATGAGCCACTTTTAAAGATTAAAGGTTAAAATAAAAATTAAAAGACAAAAGTAGTAAAATCATCTACAGCCACATTAAGTAGTTAAGGTATACACAAAACAAATAGATGTAAAATATGAAGTCAAAAACATTAAACTTGGCGGGGGGGGTGGAGAGTAAACATGCAGGGTTTTTCTTAATGCATTTGAATTTAAGAGATCAACTTAAAAAATGTTTCTTGTATATAAACCACATGGTAACCACAAACCAACAACATATAGTAGATACACACAAAAAAAGAAAGAGGAATCCAAACATAACACCAAACACAGTCATCAGATCACAAGGGAAAAGAACATAAGAAGAAAAAAGGAATACAAAACAAACAGAAAACAATTAACAAAATGGTAATAAGTACATACATATCAATAATTACTTTAAATGTAAATGGACCAAATGCTCCAATCAAAACACAGAGTGACTGAATGGATACAAAAACAACACCCATATATATGCTGCCTACAAGAAACTTGCTTGAGATGTATAGAAACACACATACTGAAAGTGGGGGGGATGGAAAAAGGTATCCATGCAAATGGAAACAAAATGAAAACTGGGGTAGCAATACTTAGACAAAATAGACTTTCAAACAAAGACTATAATAAGTGACAAAGACATTACATAATGATAAAGGGATCAATATATACAATTGTAAAAATATATGCATCCAACCTAGGATCACCTAAATACATACAGCAAGTATTAACAAACATAAAGGGAGAAATTGACATAACACAATAAAGCCAGCATCACCTGTATACCAAAACCAGACAAAAGCACCACAAAAGAAGAAAATTTCAGGCCAATATCACCGATGAACACAGGTGCACAAATCCTCAACAAAATATTAGCAAACCAAATTCAATAATACATTAAAAGGGTCATTCACCATGATCAACTGGGATTTAACCCAGGGGTGCAAGTATGGTTCAATATTTGCAAATCAATCAATGTGATACACCACATTAACAAATTGAAAAATAAAAATCATATGATCATCTCAATAGAAAAAGCTTTTGACAAAATTCAATGTCCATTTATTATATTGATAAAACCTCTCAACAAAGTGGGTATAGAGGGAACATACCTCAACATAGTAAAGACCATATATGACAAGCCCAGAGCTGATATCATATTCAACTGTCAAAAGCTAAAAGCATTTCCTCTAAGATCAGGAAGAAGACAAGGATGCCCACTCTCACCACTTTTGTTCCAACATGGTATTGGAAGTCCTAGACTTATCAACCAGAAAAGGAGACAAAATTAGAGACATCAAATTAGAAAGGAAGAAGTAAAACCATCACTGTTTGCAGATGACAGGATACTATACATGAAAATCCTAAAGATGCCTCAAAAAAATCTATTAAAAATAATAAATAAACTCAGGAAAGTTACAGGATACAAAATTAACATACAAAAATCTCTTGCATTTCTATACACTAACAACAAACTATAAGGAAGAGAATTTTTTTTTAAATCTCATTTACATTGCATCAAAAAGGATAGAGTACCTAGGAATAAATCTAACCAAGGTGGTAAAAGACCTATACTTGGAAAACTATAAGACATTCATGAAAGAAACTGTAGATGACACAAATAGATGGAAAGATATACCGTGCTCATAGATTGGAAGAATTAATGTCGGTAAAATGACCATATTCCCCGAGGCAATGTACAGATTCAGTGTAATCCCTATCAAAATACCAATGGCATTTTTCACAGAACTAGAACAAATAATTCTAAAGTTTGTATGGAAACACAAAAGACCCCAAATAATCTTGAGAAGGAAGAAAAAAGCTGCAAAGTATCATGCTCCCTGATGTCAAACTATATTAAAAAGCCACAGTAATCAAAACAACATGGTACTGGCACAAAAACAGACACATAAATCAATGGAACAGAGTAAGAGAGCCAGAATTGAACCCACACTTATATGAGCAATTAATCTATGACAAAGGAGGCATCATACAATGGGGAAATGACAGCCTCTTCAATAAATAGCATTGGGAAAACTGAACAGCCACATGCAAAAAAAATCTAACTGGACTACTTTCACACACCGGATACAAAAATAAATTTTAAATGGATTAAGGACATAAATGTAAGACCTGAAACCATAAAACTTCTAGAGAAAACATAGGCAGTATGCTCTTGACATCAGTCTTAGAAACATTTTTTTTTTGATATGTCTCCTCAGGCAAGAGAAACAACCCCAAAATAAACATTAAACTAAATGGGATTACATCAAACTAAAACTCTCCTGTACAGCAAAGAAAACCATTAACAAAATGAAAAGACAACCTACTGAATAGGAGAAAATATTTGCAAATGATATATCCAATAAGGGGTTAATATCCAAAATATGTAAAGAACTTATACAACTCAACAACTTAAAAAAAACAACCTGATTTTAAAATGGGCAGAAGAGTTGAAGAGACATTTTCCCAAAGAAGACATACAGATGGTCAACAGGCATATGAAAAGGTGTTCAACATCACTAATTATGAGGGACATGCAAATTAAAACCACAATGAGATATAACCTCCACATGTTAGAATGGCTATTATCGAAAAGGCAAGAAATAACAAATGGCGACAAGGATGTGGAGAAAAGGGAACCCAACTACACTGTCGGTGGGAATGTAAATTGGTGCAGCCACTATGGAGAACAGTATGGAGGTTCCTCAAAAAATTAAAAATGGAACTAACTACTGTATGATCCAGCTATCCCATTTATGGGTATTTATCCAAAAAATATGAAAACACTAATTAGAAAAGATATATGCACCCCTATGTTCAGCACAGCATTATTAACAAGAGCCAAAATATGGAAAAAACCTAAGGGCCCATCAGTGGATGAATAGATAAAAAAAGATGTGGTATATATGTACAATGGAATGCTACTCAGCCATAAAAAAAGATGAAATCTTACCATTTGGACAACAAAAATGAACCTCAAGGTATTATGCTAAGAGAAATAAGTCAGACAGAGAAAGACAAATACAGCATGATTTCTTTTATATGTAGAATCTAAAAAACAAACAAGGAAAAAAAACAACATAAATTAACAAACTAAACCAAACAAAAGCAAATACATAGATACAGACAACAGAGTAGTGGTCACCAGAGAGGACGGGGCACAGTGGGCAAAGGGGATCAAATGTATGGTGATGGATGGAAACTAAATTTTTGGTGGTGAGCACACTGTAGGGTATACAGAAGTAGAAATATAATGTTGTACACATGAAACATATAATGTTATAAGCCAATGTTACCTAAATAAACAATAATTTTTTTAAAAAGAAGTAAAATGACAAGATCAGGGTTTTAAAATCTTGGGTCAAAGTACCAAGAGAGAACCATAGAACTTCTAGGAATCCCTTGAAAAAGTCTCTTATCTTTTGTAGTCTCAGGGGTTGATATGTCCAAAAAAACAAACAGACAAAAAACCCAAAACATTTAAATTATTATACTGAAGATTGCAGAATTACAATATAAACAGCAGTCACTTCCTTGTCAAGTCTCTTATGTAAAACTTTGGATGTTAATTGAAAAAGAGTGAGATCCTGAATACTGAAATGATGATATTTACGTGTGCATTCCAATGAACTGAGAAGCCTGGACATCTGCATTCTTCTGTTCCAGTGAAATTAGCACTTCCTTCCTCCCAGGCCTGAAGACCCCACAATTTTTTCCCTTAAAGCAGATCCTGATTCTCCTCAAATGCACCTCCACCATCTCTCATTGCTTCTAGATATAAAACTAGAGTTATATTCTATTGTAATCTAGGGCAGGGATTGGCATTTTTTCTTTAAAGAGCTGCATAGAAAATATTTTAGGCTTGCAGGCTATAGAATCTCCGTTACAACTATTCAACACTGTTGTTGCAAAAGCAGATATAAACAATATGTTAAAAAACGGGCATCATAGTATTCTGATAAAACTTTATTGACAAAAACAGGTTGTCATCTCACAAGCCAGAGTTTGCTAATCCTTGCTCTATGGGGATGTGTACAAGGACTGACCCAGGAAGGTCATCAAAAGGATTGCAATATTTTGCCAATTTATATGAACAGAAAGCTGAGACTGAATTTTAAGAGCACTAGACCAGGTAGGAATTTACTGATAAGGGTAAATGTATCAGAGCTTCTGTTTTCAATGTTTAGCTTGAGCGGCTAGGAGTGGCACCTACTCCTGATGAATTGTCAACTCTCCTTTAACTCATCCCTATCACCAGTTAGTTAAGGAAGGAAAAACGTGGAACTAGTTTGCAGATGATGATACACAATAAATTGCTATCCGCCAGAAGTGGATAGCTGTAGCGTTAATAGCTGCACTCAGGGTAGCCCTGAATGACAACGAGGAAAAGGGACACTCCCACTGGGAGCATTCATCTCATATAAGCAGTGCATCTAGTTGTTCAGTTTGCCCAGAAAGAGAGCTCGCCAGATCTATACAGACCTATTTAGATTCGTGGGCAGGGGCTAACGCTTTGGCCACATTGTCAGGCACTTAGAGGGAACAAGATTGGAAAACTGGTGACAAGGAGGTCTAGGGATCAACTTCGCACAATGGACACAGTGTATGAGAACATTTGAGTCTCAAGTGAATTCATAGATCACTCATTGCTGAGGCAGCTTTCAATAATTAGGTGATCAAGATGTCCTGTTCTGTAGGTCATTAGCAGCCTCTTTCCATGGCCGTTCAAGTATTTGCTCCGCAAGTTCAAGTAAAGTGGGCGGATGGCACACACCGAGGTTTTGCTGAGATCACCGACATGCGTGTTCCTCACTAAGGTTCATCTATCTAAGCCAGTGTGAAGGCCCAACTGTTAACATAAATAAATGCTGAGTTCCTGACATGGCACAATTCCTTTGAGGGTGCAGTTATCCACAGGGTAGCAGGTTGATTTCCTTAGAAATCATCATGGGAAGGCCAGCAATTTGTTTTCACTGGAATAGACACTTATACTGGATAGTTGTATGCTTTCCCTGGCCATAGCTCTTCTGCTAGCAACACCGCACACAAACTTCCAAACGACGATTGACCATCGTGGTATCTCACGCAACACAGCTTCTGACAATGGATTTCATTTTACAGTAAAAGAAGTGACCGTACCCACAGGATTCGCTTATTTTACCACGTATCCCATCAACACAAAGCAGCTGGCAGTACAGAACAGTAGAATGGCCTGTGGAAGATTCAGTTATAGCTGAATAAATTCAACTCAGTTCAGGTTCAGTGACAAGAAGATGAGGGGCTGACATGCCCTCATACGAAATATGGTATATGCTCTACACCAGCAACAATCTATAATACTGTTTCTCCCATAGCCAGAGTATAATTTTTTCTCTCTCTCTCCCTTTTCCTACTCTTGTATATAAGTCATAATGGTGAATATTAACATTTTAATTTGCAGTTACATATCAAAGGATGATTGTGATCGTATTAGAAAAGAATGATTATTACCCGGATATAGCTAGTGACTCATGGAACGCTGAGACTTCACTTTTGGGGGAAGAGGGTGGATGTTTTTGTTTGAAGAAGTGATAACTGCATCACATTAGGCAGAAATGGGATGCTGTGTTATTACTTTTGTATGGAAGATAAATATGGACAGGAGGGGGTGTAAGAATGTTGAGTAACCCAATGGTTGGACGGTGCCATACTGTCTGCTGTTAACTCAGCACTACCCTCACCCCTTTCTATCCTTTCCTCTTTAAGGGGCTGGAAGGATAATGACATTGCCAAGAATTCCTTGCCAATAAGGTTCCGATTTATAGGCCATTAGGAAGATGGAAGAGAAGTATAAACTAGCATTTCTCCTCTCAAGAAGGTAGATGCACTGGCAAAAGGCAGATGCGAAGTTTGCAAAAGCTTTTGGATGAACTTCTGCAAATCACCCAATTCAGTGTTATGGGCAGCTGAGATCACTGGCAACTGTCATCCTGATTCTCTACTTTCTGAGTGTCTGAAAGGCAGCACCAGCTCTCCCTTGACTCTCACTGCCCCTCCCGCTTCGATGATTTTATAAGCATCAATTCACTGTACTAAAGCCCTTACTATTAAAATATCTAGAATGGTTTGTGTTTTCCTGAATGAACTGGGACATCTACATGCAATAAAACATCCATGATATATATACACACATAATGATCATAATATCCGACTAAAATAATGTAATTTTTAGTTCAATTTTTCTAATACAAGCTTGTTTTCTAGTTCTTGTGCCTGAAATATGAGTCTGAAGAGCTGATATGAACGACCTCATTCAAGGTTTCTCAATATCAGCGCTACTGGCATAGGGAGCTGGATAATTCCTTGTCATGAGGGCCAGTCTTGTGTACTGTAGGTTTAGCAGCACCCCTGGCCTCTACCCATCAGATGCCATTAGCACTACCTCCCTCCGCTCCCAAATTGTGACCAACTAAAATGTCTTCATATATTTGCAAATGTCCTCTGGAGGGGCAAAATCACCCCCAGTTAAGAGCTATTGGTATACAGGGACTATCTGCACTGTTTTTACAAATTTTTTGTAAGTCTAAAATCATTCCAAAATAAAAAGTTAACAAAAAGACCTTCCAGGCACACATTGATTAGCTAGTGAAGTCTTCAAGCTATTTAAGGAAAGAAACAACACCAATCTCACACAAACTCTTCAAAGACTAGTAAAATAAATAATATTTTTCAACTTATTTTGAGGCCGGCATAAGCTTCATACTCAAATCTGTCAGAAATATTCTAAGAAAGGAAAATTACAAGCTAATTTCACCCAAACACATAGACAAAAAAACCTTAAACAAATATTAGCAAAGATTATTTTGGCCGGATATAAAAGACTACACCAAGGCTCGGTTACATTTACTTCAAGAATGCAAAGTTGGTTTAATACTTTAATGCCATCAATGGAAATTCACTACATCAACAGAACGAAGGTGAAAAATCATGTGGTTGTCTCAATAGATACAAAAAGAGCATCTGATAAAATTTTCAAAATTATTTCATAATAAAATATCTTAGCAAATCAGGAATAGAAAGAAACTTCCCTAATCTGATCATAGGTGTCAATAAAAAATTATAGCAAACATGGCATTTGAAGCAAAAGACTGGAAGCTTAATTCTTGAGAACAGGAACAAGACAGAGATATTCACTATCAACAATTCTATTTAATATTGTACCAGAGGCCCCCAGCCAATGTAATAAGGAAAGACAAAAAAATAAGTGGATTGGAAATATGAATATCATTATTCATATATGACAAGATCACATATGGAAAGCCAACAGGTCTCTAGAAAACAGAACTAATGAACAGATTTAGCAAGATTGCCGGATATGAGATCAGTATACAATAATAAATTGTATAAAATTTAAAAATTTAAATACAGTAATACAATTTGCCCTTGGTATTTATCCAAAGGAGTTGAAAACTTATACCCATATAAAAATCTGCACACAGATGTTTACGGCAGTTTTATTCATAACTGACAAAATGTGGAAGCAATCAAGATATCTATCTTCAGTAGGTTAATGGATAAACTGTGGTACATACAGACAATGGAATATTATTTAGCACTAAAAAGAAATGAGCTATCAAGCCATGAAAAGACATGGGGGAACTTTAAATGCATACTATTAAGTGAAAGAAGTCAATCTGAGAACAGATCTAACTGTATGATAATATGATATTCTGGAAAAGGAAATACTATGAAGACAGTAAAAAAAAAAAAATCAGTGGTTGCCAGGGGTCGTGGGGGGCAGGAGGGGAATACAGTGGAGAGGGATGCATAGGTGAGCACAGAGGATTTGCGGGAGGTGGTGGGGGACAGTGAAAATACTCTTTATGATACTATGATGATGGATACATGTCATTATACATTTGTTCAAACCCATAGAATGTACAACACCAAGAGTGAACCCTACTGTAAACTATGGGCTTTGGGTGATATGATATGTAGGTCCATCAGTTGTAACAAATATACCACTCTCGTGGAGGATGTTGATAATGCAGGAGGCTACACATACTTAGGGGCAGGGTGCGTAAGAGAAATCTCTGTATCTTTCTCTTAATTTTGCTGTGAATCTAAAACTCCTCTTAAAAAAAGTTTTTTAAAAAAGCAAAAAAATTTAAATAGCTTCAAAGGCATCAATCATCTAGGAAGGAATCTAATGAAAGCTGCAAGATTTCTACAAAAATATTTAACATTATTGAAAGAAATTAAAGGACACCTTTAAAAAAATGGAAAGTTCATGTTCATGAGTCAAAAGACTCAATGTTGTGAAAGAATCAAGGCACCCCATAACAATCTATAGACCCAAGGCAATCACAATCAAAATGCCAGAGGATTTTTTTTGTTAAAATTGACAATCTGGGGCTTCCTTGGTGGCGCAGTGGTTGAGAGTCCACAATCAGTGGTTGCCAGGGGTCGTGGGGGGCAGGAGGGGAATACAGTGGAGAGGGATGCATAGGTGAGCACAGAGGATTTGCGGGAGGTGGTGGGGGACAGTGAAAATACTCTTTATGATACTATGATGATGGATACATGTCATTATACATTTGTTCAAACCCATAGAATGTACAACACCAAGAGTGAACCCTACTGTAAACTATGGGCTTTGGGTGATATGATATGTAGGTCCATCAGTTGTAACAAATATACCACTCTCGTGGAGGATGTTGATAATGCAGGAGGCTACACATACTTAGGGGCAGGGTGCGTAAGAGAAATCTCTGTATCTTTCTCTTAATTTTGCTGTGAATCTAAAACTCCTCTTAAAAAAAGTTTTTTAAAAAAGCAAAAAAATTTAAATAGCTTCAAAGGCATCAATCATCTAGGAAGGAATCTAATGAAAGCTGCAAGATTTCTACAAAAATATTTAACATTATTGAAAGAAATTAAAGGACACCTTTAAAAAAATGGAAAGTTCATGTTCATGAGTCAAAAGACTCAATGTTGTGAAAGAATCAAGGCACCCCATAACAATCTATAGACCCAAGGCAATCACAATCAAAATGCCAGAGGATTTTTTTGTTAAAATTGACAATCTGGGGCTTCCTTGGTGGCGCAGTGGTTGAGAGTCCACCTGCCGATGCGGGGGACGCGGGTTCGTGCCCCGGTCCGGGAGGATCCCACATGCCGCGGAGCGGCTGGGCCCGTGGGCCATGGCCGCTGGACCTGCGCATCCGGAGCCTGTGCTCCGCAATGGGAGAGGCCACAACGGTGAGAGGCCCACGTACCGCAAAAAAGAAAAATAATAATAATAAAATTGACAATCTGGGGAATTCCCTGGTGGACCAGTGATTAGGACTCAGCATTTTCACTGCCATGGCCTGGGTTTGATCCTTGGTCAGGGAACTAAGATCCCTCAGGCCACGTGGTGCAGCCAAAAAAATAAATAATAATAAAATAATAATAATAATATTGACAATCTGATAAGAAAACTTACATGAAAATGCAAAAAGGCCAGAACAGCCAAGATGACCCTTAAAGAGAACAAAGTTAGAGGGTTTATACTACTGGATATCAAGTCTTATCATAAACCTTCAGGAATGAAGATGATGTGCTTTAGTGCAAGAATAGTTAGAAAAAGCAACCAAACAGATTCTAGAAACAGACCTTATATATATGGATACGTGGAGTGTTGACAAAGATGGCACTACAGAGCGATGAGGAATAGACTTTTTTTTTTTTCCAGTAAATGATGTTGGGATAATTGGATAGTCATAAATGCAAAAACTAAGACAATGTTTTCAGAAGATAATTTAGAATGTCTTCGTGACTTTGGGGTAAGCAAAGATTTCATAAATAGAATCCAAAGAACACCAAATATAAAAGAAAGATTGATAATTTGATATTAGAACTGCAAATCATCCTCAAAAAACTAAAAATAGAGTTGTCATATGATCCAGCAATCCCACTCCTGGGCATATATCAGGACAAAACTCTAATTTGAAAAGATACATGCACCCCTATGTTCATAGCAACACTATTTACAATAGCCAAGACATGGAAACAACCTAAATGTCCATCATGCCAAGTAGTGGTGGGAGGGTTGGATTGGGAGTTTGGGACTAGCAGATGCTAACTATTATATATAGAATGGATAAACAACAAGGTCCTATTGTATAGCACAGGGAACTATACTCAATATCCTGTAATAAACTATAGTGGAAAAGAATATGAAAAAGAATATATATATATATGTGTGTATAACTGAATCACTTTGCTGTATACCAGAAACTAACACAACTAACAATTGTAAATTGTTAGTAAACTAACAACTATAAATCTAATGTAAACTAACAATTGTAAATCAACTATACTTCAATTTTAAAAAAGAAAAAAAAAACAGCAACATATCATTTGAAATAGCATAAAAATCAAATACCTAGGAATAAATTGAACAAAAGATGTATATAAAAAGATGTCATTAAGACAAACAAAATTCAAGCTACAAAAAAAAAAAAATTCAAGCTACAGTTTGGGAGAAGATACCTACAATACATACAACTGAAAAAGTATATATCCAGAATATATAAAGATTGGCTACAAAGTAATTTTTTAATGTAGACAATTCAGTAGGTAAATATAGGGGTGAAATGTCAGAAGAGGCACATCAAAAAAGTAGATATTCAAATGGCCAATAAACATGAAAACATTAGTCAATGAGGCAGTTTAAATTAAAACCAGTATCTGTGTAAAATACCATTACATACCCAAAGAATAGTTATAACTTAACAAACTGATAGTATCCCATATTGGGTACCACAAAAGAATCTGGAGCAACTGAAACTTTTATATGCTACTGTTTTTGGCACGAGAATAGACAAATGTATACCTCTGAAGGAAATATAAATTGCTACAAACATTGAAAACTTGTTTGACGGTAATGTACTCAAGCCAAACATATGTAAAATCTAAGATCCAGCTATTTACTCCTACAGATATACAAAACAGAAATGCATACTTACATGTATCAAAGATGTATGTAAGAAAGTCCTTGACAACATTATTTGTAAGAGTGCAAACTGAAAACAACCTAAATGTTTATCAACGGTGTAATGGATAAATAAGTATGATATAGTCATACAATGGACTACCATGCAGAAAAGAAAATAAAGGATTGCTACACTGACAATTTGCATTAACCCACAGACATACTATCAAATAAACGACACAAAAGACAGAATAGGAACAGAATCATTCTAATCATGTAAACTTCAAAAACAGGCAAAACAAATCTATAATATTAGAAATCAGGACGGTGACTACCTTTGGTTAGGAAGGAATGTAACTCGGAGGGGGCATGAGGAGGGTTCTGGGGTGCTGGTAATGAATGTCCTCTTTTTTATCTGGGTGATGGTAACATGTGTGTGTTAATTTTGTGATCGTTCCTCAAGATGTACATTTGTAGTTTGTATGTTTTCATCTGTATGTATGCTACATGTCAATAATAGTTTATTTTAAACAATGACAAGTGCTATAACTGAGGCATATAAGATATGCATGGTGTGTATTGAGGAAGACAGAAGGGAGTGAGTGACCTAAAAGGCATGTGTTATGAGTTGAATTGAGTTCCAAAAAAAGATAGGTGGAGTCCTAACTCCTAGTATTTCAGAATGTGACCTTATTTGGAAATAGGGTTGTTGTAGATAAATGTTAACTATTGATAAAATGAGGTCATGCTGGAGTAGGGTGGGTGCTTAATTCCATATGACTGATGTCCTTAATAAGAAAAGGGGAACTGGGGCAGACACAAGAGAGAGCACCATGTAATACCAGAGGCAGACGGTGGAGTGAGGCAACTGCAAGGCAAGCAACACCCAGGATTGATGGCCACCACCCGAAGCTAGGAAGAGGCATGGAAGGCTCTTCCCTAAAGGTTTCAGAGGGAGCATGGCCCTGTCAGCACCTTGATTGTGGACTTCTAGCCTCCAGAACTGTCAGACGATAAATTTCTATTGCTTTAAGCCACCCAATGCGTGGTACTTTGTTAGGGCAGCCGCTGAAAATGAGTCCAGTATGCATTAGTGTTCTATTTTTACATAGAAGGCAACTGAAGTTCTATGTCACTGAACTAGGGACCAGACTAAAAATTAGCTCTGGCATTTAAAGTCCATCAGTGACAAGCAAAGCAGTGAGTAAATAAAAGATGTTTAGGGAAAACAAAAAACCATCCCTCTGACATTTGGACCAGCCATTCCATGTTCTTTCCTTTACCCAACATTTTCTAAAGCAAAGATTTCGGAAATAGTCTTCTCAGTAGAGAAAAATGCCGGTAAATAAAATGCTAGCTTCTTTCATCAGAAAGATGACTTTCATTCTGTTTCTCATTATTTGGTGACCTGGGTATCTGGGTAAACTTTTTCATGAAAATATCTCTCCCCACCTCCCACCTCTCACCTCCAGCCCCAGAGGACTCCAAAGGAAAGAATCACACTCACAGCTGAGTACAGCAAAGGGAGGGAATCACTGGTGAGAATTTAGAACCGAAAGCCAGCTCTCAGGCCAAATCCTTGTCATCTTGGTGGTATTAAACACTTCAAAATGAGAGTTGAAATTAGAGTGATCTTGGATTAGCAGAATCCCCAGAAGCCTGACAGAAGCAAATTAAATTCCCCCATGGAGAAATTCATCTCAGACCTCAAAGAATTCCAACAAATAGAACTCACGCAGCCCTTCCTCCTTCTGTCTCGTTTATAAAACGATGCTCAGCTTTAGCCACACTATAGTCCCATTTTCTCATCCCAGAACATGCTACATGCTTTGATTTGTCACCCATTGCAGAGGCAGCTCCTCTGACCTCGTCACATCTATCACCTGACATGAGTGACTCCCACTTCTCCTTTAAAGTCTTAACTTGAGCTGTGAAGCTGCTTTGAGTTCCTTAGACTAAGTCAATATTCTCTCTGTGCTCCAATTCTATTTAGTCAAATTTTGTATTTACAATTCTGATTTCCTCAGGCCCCACCAGGCCACGGTTATGAACGCCAACACCTCAACATGAATAGTTCAAATGTCACAGATTATTTGCTCCTTTACCGTAGGTCTCACCCAAAGTCTCCCTTAGTTATTTCTGGGAACTTATGGGTGTGATGTTATGTCCTGCTGTGGCATGGCCTAGCAGGCGTTTGTTTACCTAACATTTGCTTTTCCATGTCCATGTGAATTGCCTTCCTCTCCTTTGCAGTCCTAAAACCACTACCTCTAACATCTTTTGTCTTTGGCTGAGGATGGTATTTAAGGTGAGGACTTTGGCCATTTTGGTGAGTTATTCATTTCCTGGGTCTCTCCCATGTGTACATGTTATTAAACTTTTGCTTGATTTTTCCCTGTTAATCTGTTTCACGTCACTTTAATTCTTAGACCAGCCAAAGGAACCTAGAAGCATAGAGGAAGATCTCTTCCTTCGCAACAGCCTCATTTTATCACCTGCTTCTGAAGCAGCATTGCTTCCATTCCCTGTAATTCACAGGGTTCTTTATGGATACTGCTCCTTCAACTACTACCTTGTTAAAAAACAAAATTCAACCTGGTAAATTTGAAGATCCAATTGGCTTATTAAACAATTCACGAATTTGGGCAGCATCTCATCTGGCCAGCTGAGAGATACTCGCAGGAGTTGTGCAAAATGGAAGGTTTTTCCTTTGCTTATTTCTGAAAAAGAATTGTGTTTAGTGATTATTTTATTTTTTTAATAAGTTTTTAAAAATATAAATTTATTTAATTGTTTTTATTTTTGGCTGTGTCGGGTCTTCGTTACTGCGCGGGGGCTTTCTCTAGTTGTGGCGAGGGGGGGCTACTCAAACCCATGTCCCCTGCATTGGCAGGCGGATTCTTAACCACTGCACCACCTGGGAAGCCCCTATTTAGTGATTATTTTAGATGGTGATATTATAGCACTCATCCATGTGTAAATTATTTCACATAGGTAAGAGTTCTGACCTGTACCTATTATGGTTCTTATTGAAAACAAAACAGGATGTGCATTTCTGTCATGTTATGAATATATTTCTACTTTATTTTGAAACATTTGCCAAACTAATTACTATAACACTGTATAACATTAAAAATGTTCAAGGACTGCTTACCGTTAGAAGCAGACTATATCTCAAAATTCTAAAACAGCAGTAAGTGTTGTTGCTTGTATAAAGATGAATTATAATTTTTTTTTTTTTTTTTTTTTTTGTATGGGGGGGGCTCTCCCCTTTGGGTCCCCCCAGCAGGCGGACTCTCAACCACTGCGCCACCAGGGAAGCCCAAATGATAATTTTTAGACTAATTTCCATAGTGCCCTGTTGGCATTAGCACTACCATTGTACCCTGCTGTATAATAAACAATCTTAGACATTTATTAACTGTTGATACAAATGTTAGTCCTGTCAAATACAAATTGGCAGGTGCCGTCTACCTCTCCAAGGATTAAATCACGTGCTGCTGCAGCGGCTGACGTTCAATACCCCCCGAAAGGAGTTCAGGGTGGAGAGCAGAAATGAGGCATTCTGTGCTCCGGGAAAAACTGACAGAACAGATCTTCAGATAGATATTTTCAAGGAGATGATTTCATGAGCCCGATACTTGTATCTCCTCATGTCTAGAAAAGCACTAAAATCCTTCATGGTCACGTCTGCTCCTCATGACTAGCAGTACCATCACAAGACTAGCAGAAACTTTTTGCAAAAAAATATGTACTTGTTTGCATGTACTCCCGATTGACCAAAATCACATGTGTACTGACCTTCCCCCCTACCTCTCTGGAGCAGTTTCTCAGAGCTATCTGAGATGCTATCTCCGGGGCTATAGTCCTCATTTTGCCCCAAGTAAAACTTAACTCACAACTCTTACGTTGTGAGTCTCAGAGCTATCTGAGATGCTGTCTCCGGGGCTATAGTCCTCATTTTGCCCCAAGTAAAACTTAACTCACAACTCTTACGTTGTGCATTTTTTTCAAGCCGGCAGTCCCTAACCACTTTTTATGTTTTAAATTTTTGAAATTCAAGTGTAACTGCCATAACATAAAATAAACACTAGACTGTAAAAAAACAACAAGAACAAGAAAACCAAAATGGAAGGTTTTTATAGGCAGAAAGAGGGTGGGACAAGGAAGTTAAAAGAGTGGGTTTTTTCAGGCAAGATGACCTTCCCTTAGGGGAAGGAAGGTGTGTGTGTGTGGGGGGGGGGGAGACCAAGAAATTCCAGACTGATTGGTTTAAAATTCCACTCCTGGGAAGGGCTGCAACAGGAATTCCTTCTTGGTTTGCAGTTTTAGGGCAAGTGACTCAACCTTGAGCCTTTTGGTTCTTTTGTAAAGAAAGAAGAACAAAGAGCATCTCTCACCACCCACATGGCAAGAAACCAATCTCTCTGACGATAGCCAATGAGAACCTAGCAGCTGCAAATGGTGGTGTGGGTGAGCTTAGAAGCAGAACTTTTGAGGTTGCTGACAGTCAACTGAGTGAGTTTGGAAGGGATCCTCCCCAAATACAGCCTTGAGATGACTGCAGCCCTGGCTGCTACCTTGACTGTAATCTCTGAGAGATCCAGAGCCAGAGGCTCCAGCTAGGCTGCAACCAGATTCTCAACCCACAGAAATTGTGAAGCAAATGGTTATTCTTCCATGCCCTTATGTTTTGGGGTAATTTATTACAAAGTAATAGGTAACTATTACAGAAATGGAAACTCTTGACTTTAGCTGAACAAATATACTACCAGAATAAAGACTACATTTCTCAGCCTCCCTAATAGTTAGATGTGGTCATGTGACTGAGCTGTAGCCAACAGAATGTGAGAGGTAACGCGTGAAGCTTTTAGACTGGGTCTTTGAAAAGCTATGCATGCTTCATACCTTCTTTCCTATTTCTCTATTTAATATGCAGAAAGTTATGATAATGACAGAGCTACAAGATGGAAAAGCCTAGATTCCTGAATCACCATGTGGAGCAGGGCTACCCACTGACCAGGATCATCCATCTGACCTGTTACGTGAGTGAAAAATAAATCTCCATTGTGTCTCAGTCATTACAATTTGAGGGTTTATTTGCTACCATAGATAACTATGCTAATTTACACCTTTATGTGAAAGGAAAATAAACCTTTCTCTGGAGTAAATCGCTAATATTTTGGGTGTCTGTCACATGAAGCCTAGCCTACATTCTTATCAATATGTATACCTTAAGAATTTTATTTTTAACCTAAATATTTATTCCCCAGTCATTAAAGCCTTTCTTTTGAGTATGGTTCTTCTGACTGGAGTTCTAAGTAGTCTTTCTTGTATAGACTGTACCTCTAGTGCTTTGCATTGGATTTCCAGTTTCATTTTGTTCAAAGTGGAGACAAATAAAGACTCTTGCAAAGCAGATTGAATGCAGACTACTACTAGATTTGAAGGCTTTTAAACAATTCTCTAGTCTGCTCATCAGTGAATTCAGTACAGTTGCAGAATACAAAATTAATATACAGAAATCTGTTGCATCTCTATACACTAACAACAAACTATCAGAAAAAGAAATTAAGGAAACAATCCCATTTACAAGCACATCAAAAAGAATAAAACAGGGGCTTCCCTGGTGGCGCAGTGGTTGAGAGTCCGCCTGCCGATGCAGGGGACACGGGTTCGTGCTCTGGTCCGGGAAGATCCCACATGCCGCGGAGCAGCTGGGCCCGTGAGCCATGGCTGCTGAGCCTGTGCATACGGAGCCTGTGCTCCACAACGGGAGAGGCCACAGCAGTGAGAGGCCTGCGTACCGCAAAAAAAAAAAAAAAGAATAAAACATCTAGGAATAAATCTAACTAATGAGGTAAAAGACCTGTACTTGGCAAACTATACAATGCTGATGAAAGAAATTGAAGATGACACAAACAGATGGAAAGATATACTGTGTTCATGGATTAGAAGAATATTGTAGTATTAATAATACTACTCAAGGTAATCTACAAATTTAATGCAATCCCTATCAAAATACTAATGGCATTTTTCAAAGAACTAGAACAAATAATTTTAAAATTCGTGTGGAAACACAAAAGACCCCAAATAGCCAAAACAATCTTGAGAAAAAAGAACAGAGCTGGAGGTATCATGCTCCTTGACTTCAGGCTATACCACAAAGCTACAGTAATCAAAACCATATAATACTGGCACAAAAACAAACACATAGATCAATGGAACAGAATACAGAGCCCAGAAATAAACCCACACACCAGTGGTCAATTAATACATGACAAAGGAGGAAAGAACATACAATGGAGGAAAGACGGCCTCTTCAATAAATGGTGCTGGGAAAACTGGACAGTTACATGTAAAAGAATGAAACTAGAGCATTCTCTAACACTATATACAAAAATAAACTCAAAATGGATTAAATCCCTAAATGTAAGACCAGAAACCATAAAACTCCTAGAAGAAAACATTGTTAGAACACTCTTTGACATAAATCGTAGCAATATTTTTTTGGCTCTGTCTCCTAAGGCAAAGGAGACAAAAGCAGAAATAAACAAACGGGACCTAATTAAACTTACAAGATTTTGCACAGCAAAGGAAACCATCAACAAAATGAAAAGAAAACCTCCTGGGTGGGAGAAAATATTTGCAAATGATACAGCCAGTAAGGGGTTAATATACAAAATATATATACAGCTCAAACAACTCAATATCAAAAACCAAACAACCTGGTTAAAAAAAGAACAGAAGACCCTGAATAGACATTTTTCCCAAAAAGGCATACAGATGGCCAACAGGCACATGAAAAGATGCTTAACATTGCTAATCATCAGAGACATGCAAATCAAAACCACAGTGAGATATCACCTCACACCTGTCAGAATGGCTATCATCAAAAAGACCACAAATAACAAATGTTGGCAAGGATGTAGAGAAAGGGAACACTTGTGCACTGGTGGCGGGAATGTAAATTGGTGCAGCCACTCGGAAACCAGCATGGAGGTTCCTCAGAAAACTAAAAATAGAACCACCATACCATCCAGCAATTCTACTCCTGGGTATAAATCTGAAGAAAACAAAAATACTAATTAGAAAAAATATATGTATCCCAATGTTCACAGAAGCATTATTTACAACAGCCAAGATATGGAAGCAATCTAAGTGTCCGTCAACAGCTGAATGGATAAAGAAGATATGAAACACATACACACACACACAATGGAATACTACTCAGCCATAAAAAAAGAAATTTTCCCATTTGCGACAACATGGATGGATCTGAAGGGTATTATGCTTAATGAAATAAGTCAGAAAAAGACAAATATTATATGTTATCACTTATATATGGAATCTAAAAAATAAAACAAACTAGTGGATATCACAAAAAAGAAACAGACTGTTACAGGTAACGAACTAGTGGTCACCAATGGGGAGAAGAAAGAGGGGCAAGATAGCGGTATGGAATTAAGAGGTACAAACTACTATGTACAAAATAAAGAAGCTACAGGGATATATTGTACAGCACAGGTAATATAGCCAATATTTCTCATAACTTTAAATGGGGTATAATCTATAAAAATTTTGAATCGTCATGTTGTATACCTGAAGCTAATATAATAATATTGGGGCTCCTGCATGTTACCACTACACCAGCAGTGCTGATGTAAACCACTATAATATAAATCAACTGCATCTCAATTAAAAAAAAAAAGAATTGACACAAGGGTTAGAATTAGCAAACAAGAATATTAAAGTAGTCATTATAACTATAACAGACACACACACACACACACACACACAAGAAAGGTAAAGTAGAGACATGGAAGATAAACAGTGCTGCCCAACAGAATTTTCAATGATGATGGAAATGTTCGATTCCTACAGGATCCAGTATGATAGCCAAGAGCCACAAGTGGCCAGTGAGCCCTCGAAATCTGCCTAGGGCAACTGAGGAAATGAATTTGTTATTTTTTAACTTATTTAAATTTAACCACACATAGCTAGCCTCTACCATATTTGACATCACAACACTAGAAGGTCTAGGAAAAAAATATTATCATAGGGAGGCTCTCAGGGGAATAATGGTTCCTTTTCCTCTTAGATCAGGATGATTAAATCTTATCAAAACTAAGCTTGCACAACCAAAAGTAATCTTAATGTCACTGACTTTACTTCTTTACCAATCATTCTATCCATGTTTTTGTACTAAACAATTCTATACATATGCTTACTGCTGCTAATATTACTGTAATTGTTGTTGCTGCTGCTTGTTCATCTTCCTTTACACCTTCTTCTTGGGCATAAGGGATACCACAGTGCAGAAATATGAGAAGCCATGGTACATATTATCCTAAACATTCCAGAGCTTTCCGTATGCTCTGCAGTAGTACTTCACAGAGCATTGAGTACAAAGGTCTTTTCTTAGCAGGCATGCAAGAAATGCTTTTGACAATAAAAATCTGAGAAGACAACACCTGAGAAAAAGATTGACTCAATATGTAACTCTCTAGTTTCAGTTTCTAATTAGGCAAAAACATTTCAGTAAAAAAACGAAATTGAGGTATGCTCTCCACTGTGGACAACAGAAGTCAGAGGGAAAAAAAAGTACAAGAAATGTCTTCCTAATATGATGAGATATTTCGATACACAGAAGATATATGTTCTGTGTATCTGATGCTAAAAATTATGAGGCAGTAGAATTCCTATTATGGGAGATAATTTTTTTAAGGTCTAAATTTAGTTAATTTTAGTATTAATTTCTTGTCAACAGTTCTGTGTTACTTATAAGTAATGTGATTCTATGCATATAATGTATTTATTTTTTTTTAAATTGAAGTATAGTTGATGTACAATATTCTATGTTATAGGTGTACAATATTGTGATTCGTGATTTTTAAAGGTTATACTTCATTTATAGTTATTAAAAATATTGGCTATGTTCCTTGCATTGTACAATATATCCTTGTAGCTTATTTTATACATAATAAATAGTTTATACCTCTCAATCCCCTACATGGGAGATCATTTTTAAATATTTCATCAAAAAACCACTCTGGAATGTTTACCTTAACTATTAGTAAAGGAAACAGCAGTAGTACGATCAGAAAACCAACAAGTATTTTACTGAGGAGGGGGAGATAAATACTTGATATAAAATTTAAACATGCTTGGATAATGTGACGAAGACACTTCTAAAATTGAGAAGGAAATAAATATACAACAAAATGCACATATCTTTAAAAATTTCTCCAGACTTTTATAACCACCTGACCCACACCCAATTCGATGTGTATTTTATTAGCATTCATCCTTATCTGGTCTTTCTGAAGCATTCTTCTTAGTTTTCATAGAAACAACAATTCTTTTTCTTGGCAGACTCAAATTTTATCAATTTATGTAATTTAATTTCCCAACCTTTCATAAATCTATTAATTTATGTAACATAATTTCCCAATCTTTCAAGAGAAGTCTGTTATTTTTTTTAATCTGAAGTTAATTCAAGTAAAGGGGATAAATATACTTGTAGACTAACCAACCACGCAGGCGAGCTTTACCCTACAGTAATCACAAATCTGGAAACTATGTACTAGCTAAACACCTTTAAACCACATTTTAATTTTCCCCAGAAATGAACGTAAAAATCTTAATCACAAAAATTAAAGGATGAAATAAGAACAATAACAAAGGAAACAAAAGTGAAGAAATGTGAATTAGAAAGTAGGAGGTAATTTTACAATATATACAAATATCAAGCCATTATATTGTACATCTGAAACTAATATATGTTAATTTAAAAAAGAAAGTAGGAGGCAAGCCACAGATATTTAAAACAATACTCATATAAAAGGTTTTCATGATTAGAGTCTAATAATTTATCTCCTTACACTGCAGCACTTCAGATGATCCTATAAGGAAACAAATATTCTTTTCTAACGTTAGTCATCTCTCACTTTACGGGATTTTCTTCTATCTATCACTCTAGAGGGAACAAAATCAAAGGACTTTCTTCGGATTTTCTTCTGATGGTCAAATTCACTAGAACTGTGGTTCCCAAACTTTATCAAACATGGGTATCAATCCAGGGTTTGTTAAACCCAGCTTCCTGGGGTCCTCCCAGAGTTTCTAATCTAGCACGTCTGAGGTGGCTCCCAAGAACTTGTGTTTCCAGGAAACTCTAAATTTGTTGGACACTGCTGGTTGGACTTTGAGAACCACTCCTCTGAGACTTCCAGAAAGGTTTACTTACAAGTGTGACCACTGCAATTCATATTTAGAAAAGCTAACAACGACAAAAATAAAAACCACACACGCGCGCAGAAGCAAACCTCTAGGAATCTACAGGTACTCCCGTTTAGTCTGCATAGATCTGCTTTATCTGTACTATGAAAAGGTTTCTGGCATTTCATCACCTACCTAAACTGGTTCAGCCAAATTCTAGCCATTCTGTGTTAATAGAAAAGCGCAGGCTGGGGTTGAGAAATACGTATTACTAAGTTGTCTAACAAGTATTTGCGCCTCCTTCTCTTAAGTAGAAAATGCTTCCAACGTGCCTTTCAAAAGAAGTATCATCTAGTTCCCTCAAGGCAGAGCAAGGATTATTTGCATAAATAACGTAAACCTGCTCAGTACAAGACTTTGAGCTACACACACCAGCACCAGTGAAAAAGCAAAGAAACAAATACAACCTGAAACTCCACCCTCCACCACCTTAGTACCTAAATCAGGTCCTCTCTTCCCTTCAGTTCCTGGGCACGAAACGGGGGCGTGTCGGAGCGCGCGGGGCCCACGTGACCGCGGAGAGCCCCTCGCGGCCAAGTCACGCGATCTGCCGTCATATCGGCTTATGCCGCCGGCCTCTGATTGGTTGGCGGCGCCGGTCGCCCCGAGCGTGGGGTCAGGCTACGCCCTTCCAGACCTTGCCTGCTTGCTGACAGACGCGGTCCAGTGGTTGGAGCAGCCGGGGCACCGCAGGAACCGAATCGGCAGCCGGCGGCGGACCCTCTCTAGGTAGGGATGAAAGGGGGCGAGGAAATGAGGGAATACACCTGGGCTGGAAGCGAGAGAAGAGGAGGAAAAGGGGGTGGAGAGACTAAGGCAAGACCCAGGTGGGGAAGTTGAGAGTGCGTCTGCCCCCTTCTTCAGTTTCCCGCAGGCGTTCGTTGACTGCCTCCTAGATGTTAGGCACTAGGCTGACTCTGGGGTTCTGTCTGCGAAACTTGACCTGAGGACTCCTGCGCTGACTGTTAGCAGAGACGGTTAGCAGAGACGGTTAGCAGAGACAGACACCAGGTAGCCGGGTGTCCTGAAAACAAGCGGCTAGGCGGCGGCTGTGATGGGGAGCGTGCGGGACGCAGGGCACGCGCGCTGGCCGGGTCTCGCGGGAGGCTGGTTGCCGCCAGAGACCTCCAGATTAGGGGCCTCTGTCCGGACAGAGAGGGGGTATGTCAGGGCATAGGGAGAGGTGAAAGAAACAGACATGTGGATGGGCCTGAAAAAAATGAAATGTTTGATATTGGCTATTGGAGATCTCTTATCCAAGGCAAGTTTGTCCACTGAACACTAATAAAGCATTTTTCGACGGATTTCCCTCTGTTCTTGAGGGGTTTTTTTTTTTCTTTCAAGCAGCAAAGGAATTAGGTTGAAGCAAGCCCCAGTTACTGCAGTGTAATTAGGACAGAGGGACAACAATCCACGGTTTGAGAAGACAAGAAGGAAAGGGAAATAATCTATTAGTTTAGCATCCTAATAGGAAGAATCGTGTCTGCTAGCATCCCTGTGTAACAGCAGAGCAAATTTGCAGGTGGTATAGGAGATAAGTTTCCAAACTGGAAAGTTTGTGGTAGCCAAACCACCTGTCTTTATATCACCTGTAGGTGATAACAACTTTATAACTACCTGTAGGTTACCTGTCTTTATATCACCATTGATTTTTTTTTCTTTTTAAGTTTCTAATGATAAGCACCTAAAAATAAATACATGACCCTTGCTCATTTACAGAGTGCTTTCCCATTCATTATGTAATATAATTAACATGGGATAATCAGAATTCCCCATCTGCATGCCTACACCTAGATATTACAATGTAGTAGCTAGGAGAACGGGCTCTGGAATATACATCCCAGCTGTTACTTGTTACCTGTTATGGTTACATTAGTTAACAACTTATTTAAATATTCCTGCCTTCATTTTCCCTATCTTTAAAATGGGGGTTATAGAAGTATCTACCTCATATAGTTGTGAGAATCAAGCAAGGTGATACATAAAAAGTGCTTTTTAAGTAATACCTGGTTTTCAATAAATGTTAGCTATTATACTAACAGTATATTATCTATACTTTTAAAGTAAAGCAGAATGACTCAAGTCATTTTAAGCCTAATTGTGTTTTGTTGATAACTATGTTTTAAGAAAAGGTTTCTTTGTTTCAGCCAAAGTAAAATAAACTAAGTTTCTATTTGTTAGGGGTACTTAACTTAGGGTCTGTAGAGCCCCTGACTTTAGTGGATATAAACCCCTTAAAATTATATGCAAAATGGGCTTCCCTGGTGGCACAGTGGTTGAGAATCCACCTGCCAATGCAGGGGACACAGGTTCGAGCCCTGGTCCCAGAAGATCCCACATGCCGTGGAGCAACTAAGCCCATGTGTCATAACTGCTGAGCCTGCGCTCTAGAGCCCACGAGCCACAACTACTGAGCCCACGCGCCTCAACTACTGAAACCTGCGTGCTCTAGGGCCTGCGTGCCGCAACTACTAAGCCCACATGCTGCAACTACTGAAGCCAGTGCACTTAGAGCCTGTGCTCCACAACCACAACAAGAGAAGCCACCACCATGCAAAACCCGAGCACTGCAACAAAGAGTAGCCCCCGTTCACCGCAACCAGAGAAAGCCCACGCGCAGCAACAAAGACCCAATGCAGCCAAAAAATTAAAAATTAAAAAAAAAAATTCTGTGCAGAAGTATGTGAGTTTGTAGAGTCACTGAGAATTTAAAACTTTAAGGAGCTGAAGAGATACTAATGAAGAAGCAGTAGAACTTGGTTCAAGTCCATGGATTTTGCAACCAGCCAGGGAGTGACTGAATCCCTTCTCCAGCATTTATTTACTTGATGACTCTGGGAATTTTCTGTGTCCAGCTTTCTTATAAGACAAGAATAATACTAGCACCTGACTTTTAGGGTGTATCTTGAGAGGGTTAAATGAGTTAATATTTACAATACCTCATATACAGTAAATATTGATATTAGAAATGAACAGTTATTTCTTTAAAACATCAAACGACATCTGTTTCTACTATAGGTTAAAGTGATTTGGGCCCAGCTTTGGTTCCTATAACAGTAGTAATAATAGCTCCTATTTGTTGATGAGCTTCCCCGTGTGAGATAGTACCACACCACTATGTACTTCGTCTCTAAATCTTAGAACAATTCTGTAAAGTAGATGTGCTTTCTCCATTTCACAGATGTGGGTTTGAATATAAACTTCAAAATTGAATTGCAGTTTTGAGATGGTAATTGTTAGCGATTTCAAACTTTTTTTATGTTAGATGTCAGAAATTACAGCAATATATTTGTGAATACCTAATTACTACATCCCACAAATAGAATTAATTGAAACCAAAGTCTGAAAGCACTTAACAACAGGTTTCATCTCACAGTATCTCAACTGCCTCCAGATGGACGGAGGTTCATTCCCTCCTCCCTTCTAGGTGCTGGTTTACTGTCACAGCAGTTATGTACAGGGCATATGCAAATCAGCACAACTCACATGGTCTTCAGTTAAAAGCAAAATTAAAGAGTTTTTTTATAATTAAGGACTGAGATCTTATTAAAGTTTTCACTTACATCGGATATTAAAGGTTGAATAAAGAAGATTCATGGTTAATGTTTGAGTTATTTTTGGCTACACGGTGCTGTCCCAAATACTATATCGAATTATGGCTGTTGGCACTATAGGTAACATGCAAGACTAGTTTACCAACTCTTACCAACCTTTAGTGGTATAGCAATATTCTTTTGAATTGTTGGGTTCTTCTTCATTGTTTATGTTTCTGGTATTACTTTATGTACTTAACCTGCTGCTCCATCCTTTATGGCTTCAACTGTTGTGATACTACTAGGTTCCCTTTTGAACTTCAGATTCACATTTGCATGTAGTCTACTGCTCTCGCCTAGGAGCCCAGATGAGCCACAGCAAGTAGACTTAAGACCCAAACTAGGGACTTCCCTGGTGGCACAGAGGTTAAGAATCCACCTGCCAATGCATGGGACACGGGTTCGAGCCCTGATCAGGGAAGATCCCACAGGCTGCGGAGCAACTAAGCCTGTGCTCCACAACTACTGAGCCCACGTGCCACAACTGTTGAAGCCCACACAACTGGAGCCCCTGCTCCACAACAGGAGAAGCCACCGCAATGAGAAGCCCGTGCACCGCAATGAAGAGTAGCCCCTGCTCCCCGCAACTAAAGAAAGCCCGCGCGCAGCAACGAAGACCCAACTCAGCCAAAATAAATTAATTAATTCAAAATTTTTTTAAAAGACCCAAACTGAACCCATCCTTCCTCGCACCCCCAAAGTCCCTGTTGCACCCAAGTCTGCTAGCTCCACAGTATTCCCAGTTTTGATTATCATAGCATCACCATCCATTCAGGCAAGGTAAAATCTCACAATCAACATAGATTTCTTTCTTTTTTTTTTAATTGAAGTATAGTTGATTTACAATGTTTTGTTAGTTTCTGGTGTACAGCAAAGTGATTTAGTTATACATATGTATATCCTTTTTCATATTCTTTTCCATTACGGTTTATCACAGGATATTGAATATAGTTCCCTGTGCTATACAGTAGGAGCTTGTTGTTTATCCGTTCTATATATAATGGTTTGCATCTGCTAGTACCAAATTCCCAGTAGATTTTTTTCTTCTTTCACACTCCAGTATCTAATCAGTTATCAAGTCCCATGGGTTATCTCACTTGCCAAGTCTCTGATGAATGTGCCTATTCTCACAGCTCTTGCCTGGGGTCAGGCGGTCATCTTCTCTAGGTTAGTCTACCTCAGGAGTAACCTAGTCTCCCTGCTTCTCATCAGTACGATATATTCCTAATGGGCCACATCCCTTGAACCATGAATGGACCATGACCTTTCCATGCCTTTGCAGTTGTTATTTCTACTTGAAATAGCTATTCCTAACCTTTTTTTTTTTTTTTCTGGTAATGTTCTTCAAAGCCCAAATCAAAATTCTTCACTATACAGCCTCTGTCGTAAGCTGAGGTAGTTGTGTTGTCTTTTCTGATTTCACACAATTTGCATATATATACCTTTATTATAGCACTTGTCATATTGATGTAACTATTCATTTCTGTAGTTGCCTAACCTTGAACGTGGATTTATAGACTATATCTTTTTAATCTTTGTATGCTCGTCACCTAGTGCGGTGCTTTATATTTAATTGTTGTTTGAGTGAATTAGCAATATATGATGAAGGATGTATGTCAATATCTGCATTAGTTGATTAAAAATTTCTTTCCATGTCAATGTGAGAAAAAATGCTTGCAACTCATATCACAAACAAGGGGCTAAACACCCTAATAAATAAAGAGCTTCTAGAATTTGATTTAAGAGACTAAAAACCCAGTGGCAATTTTCAGACTGGTTTTTTGTTATTGTTGTTGTTCAAAAGTTTTAATTATAGATGAGAGGTGTTTGGAATACAGGACACATTTCCCACTACGAACAGTGCAGTGAAGAAGGAGAAAGTAGATCCTAAATGATAGAGTCAGTGGTCAGCTCACAGAAGCTGACCATGAAGTTGTTGAGCTAGATTCAGGATCATGAATATAGAATCGACTAAAGTTTTTCAAAGTTTAAGCATCTGGAACAGGAGTTGGCAAACTTTCCTTTTAAAGGGCTAGATAATAAACGTTTTCGGCTTTGTGAGCCATGCTGTCTATTGCTGTGACTCAGCCTTGACTTTGTAGTACAGAGAAGCAGCCATAGACAGCATAGACACACCTGGACATAGCTGTGTTCCAACAAAGCTTCTTTACAGAAACAGGCCCTGGGTTCGGCCCGTGGGCCACAGTTTGCCAGCCCCTGACTGGGGTGGGGAGGAGAGGGAGGTGAGGAATAAATGTATTCTATTTGTCACTGCCAAGAATACATCTCCCTTTGTTCTGTCAATGAGAGTTAGGGTTAGTCACGAGAATAGATAGTCCCTGACTTCTTTGGTTACAGTCACAGAATAGATACCTTTTAGGGAATTCATCTTAAGTCTCAGCATTGAAGCAAAAATCTCTGAAATATGAGTCCTTTTAGGAGAAAGATGCTGCTGAAACTTGCAGCTGAAGGAGTAAACCATATGCCTGAGTACCTAGTGCCCTGTGTTCCACATCTTTACTATTTGCCATGTTTACTCTTGCCATGTCCTATGGCAATAGGACATAGTGGAAGAGAACACTAAGGTGCAATTAGATCTGGACTTATGCCACCTTTCAGCTTGACCTTGGAGAAGAAACTTCATGGGCCTCAGTTTCTCTAACTGAACTTCAGTGTTGCTATGTATTATATCAAGAGACTGAACTAGAGATGACTTTGAAGATCCTTCTGGCTCTAGAGATGGCATTTAGTGAATTCTGGTAGCAGCAGACTTGTACTACATATACTTATGAAGGCAGGAACTTTATATATAGTTTTTCTGAAAATTTTTTGCTTTGAGAAATGTCAACATGGGTAAATAATTTTTGTACATGTTTATCCTTTAGGGGCTAAGATGGATCTTGTACTCAATGCTGCAGATTATTATTTTTTTACACCATACGTATATCCAGCCACATGGCCAGAGGACAGCATCTTCCGACAAGCTGTCAGTCTCCTGATTATAACAAATCTCGGTGCTTATATCCTTTATTTCTTATTCGCAACGCTGAGTTATTATTTTGTCTATGATCATTCATTAATGAAACACCCACAATTTTTAAAGGTAAGTGATTTTCTTACCTATTTTTTAATTATTACAGTAAAAATAACAATATGTATTTGTGAGATTTTCAGATTAAACTGGTTTTAATCTTTTTGGAGTTTCTGAAAACAGCCCCAAATGGGTTAGATATTTTTGGAAAGGCTAATCCCCTCTTTCTTTTCTTTAATTTAATTTAAACAGATAAGTAAGTTGTAATTTTTTTTAAGTTATTTTTGAGGTTTTTTTTTTTTAATTTATTTATTTTTGGCCGCATTGGGTCTTCGTTGCTGTGCACAGGCTTTCTCTAGTTGGCGGTGAGCGGGGGCTACTGTTAGTTGCGGTGCGCTGGCTTCTCATTGTGGTGGCTTCTCCTGTTGCGGAGCACGGGCTCTAGGTGCACAGGCTTCAGTAGTTGTGGCACACGGGCTCAGTAGTTGTGGCTTGCGGGCTCTAGAGCTCAGGCTCAGTAGTTGTGGCGCACGGGCTTAGTTGCTCCGCGGCGTGTGGGATCTTCCCAGACCAGGGCTCGAACCCGTGTCCCCTGCATTGGCAGGCGGATTCTTAACCACTGTGCCACCAGGGAAGCCCCTTTTTTTTTTTTTTTTTTTTTAAACTGTAAGCCTGGTCTTGCTAGATACATAGATGAGAATTTCTTTGCTGATAGTGATAAATAAATAAATGTATACATTTGTGTAATTGTTTTGATATTTGACTTTCACAAACTGAAATATGCTTTTACTATGTATATATTTTTTGACCAGATAATCCAAACTCAGTAAATTCAGACTTGTTTACAATCACTTTTCTGTTTCAGTTATTTGTATTTGTCAGTCACTACAAGGACTGAAAAAAAATAGAGAGGATTGAGTATGAAAGTTAATTATGAAAGAACTGATTATTCTGTAAATAGAACTTTGGAATAGGGATTTTGTGGGAAGGAAAAAAAGTTTCAGAATCTAAAATATTTGTTGCATTTGCTTCGTACAAAAGAAATGTTTTTCTTATACACCCACGCCCACATAGTAACACTTCAGTAGAAGCAATTTGGAGGTAAGCTCCTTCATATAAAAGAGATTTTAAAAATCCAGTCCAGAACAATTTTATGCTAGTTTTGTTTACCATAGATTTTATGGTTTGTAAATATTGGAAACTTCATTTTCAGAACCAAGTCTATCGAGAGATTATGCATTCTGTCCAGTCAGTGCCATGGATAAGCCTCCCCACGGTCTCAGTGTTCCTGCTAGAGGTGAGAGGTTACAGCAAACTGTATGACAGCATAGAGGAGTTTCCATACGGTGAGTGTATAGTGTAAATGTCTGGAACAGATGGGTTTCTCTAAAGAACCAAATCTGCTTCTTTAAAGTCTTTGTTGTAGATGAAATTGTGCCCAGGGGAAGATTGGCATGATCAGAGCTAGAGCCTTGAATTTGTTTCCTATTATCTTTATTGAATTCAAACATCTGGAAAAAAAAGCTCAGGTAGTACATGATATTTATAAAAAATCAGAAAACACCGATTTTTTTAAAAAATCCATCATTCTGCTACCTGGAAACTGTAACTCTTTTGATGTATATTCTTTCTCTTTTCTATGCCTGTAGTACTTCGTTATTTACATTACAGAATTGAAACCCTTACTATGCATACTGGTTTGAACTCTGATTTTTTTCTCTTAGCAGTGTTTATGCCCATATTTTCATGTCAATAAATATTGACGTTATACAGTATATATTTATAGTATTGCATTGTATAGATATCCATAGTTTACTTAAATGACCCGTAATTTTTAGACCTTTAGGTTGTTCTTGGTTTTCTATTATAAACAGTACTACAGTGACTAAACTAAAATTTTGTGAAATTCTGGAATTATTTCATCAAGATACATTTCTAGTATCTAGTATTAGAAAGTAAGAATCATAGTTAACATTTATTGTTGATATGTACCAACTTCAGTTCTAAGCTTTTCACGTGTTACCAATCCATTTTATTCTATTAACTCTATGAGATAGGCACTATTACGATGCTCCTTTTATAGGTGAGTAAATTAAGTGTACAGAGAATTTCAGTAACTTGCCAAGCTCACTTAACAAATAAGTGGTGGGTCTGGGACTGGAATCCAAGCTTGCTGGTGTCAGCAAGTAAGAGGTTAGTTATTTAAGGGAGGGAACAAAAATTACACACCAGTGTGCTGAATTGGCTCGGCCTTGGAAAGTGGATCAAAATATGAATAAAAATAAAAGGAGAGAGGGCATTCTAGATAGTTTGAGTAAAAGTATAGAGGTAAGACTTTGAAGATGTTGGGAGGATATTGAGTGAACCAGCCTGGTTAGTACACGAGCATATGAGGTTGGAAAGATCAGAAGGGGTTGGGTTATGGAGTAAATGCTAGGCTTACAGTATTTCAAGGGAAAATAAAATTCTAAGCAGGGGAGTTAATATGTAAAGATACGTTTTATGATGATTAATATGAAGAAAAAATAAATAGCATTATTCTCCAGCATTTAAATGATAAAGATGCCATAGGGGTTTACTCTTTCTGTTTCATAAATATCCTCATAGTTTAATGAAGAAATACTGTAGGTGGGATGCTTCAAGTTTTTGTGAGAGGGAAATGAGCAGATCCCAGAGAGTCAAGGGAGATGGAGGTTGTGATGTACTGAATTAACCAAAGCAGATAGTTTACAGGGTTTATGTCTAGGATCAAATTTTGTCTTCTTAGATGGACATGTCAAAAGTAAACTCTGATCCTGGGCGCTGAATCTTGATTCTGCCATATCCTGTTGTCTCTTGTAGGCTGGTTTCGATTCATTGCTAGTGTACTGTCCTTTCTCTTTTTCACTGACATGCTGATCTACTGGATTCACAGAGGCCTTCATCATAGACTTGTATATAAGGTAATAAGGTAGGGTCATTTGTAGGGGAAGAGAGAAAATACACATTTCAGCAATGTATAATTATAAATCCTGTCTCTATTTTCAAGAATTTTCCCTAACTTATTAAATACCTAAGTAGCCTTAGTCATGACAGGTACAAGATACATTTTGTTTGTATCCTTCTTGATGGGTCTGGAGGGGCTGTGTTAAAATCTTACTGTCTTGGGGTAAAGAAGGGGAGGGAATTTTATAAAGTAATTTGCTAAATTCAAAGGGACTTTTTTAGTTAGGTCATTTCTCACACCATGAGCATGAAAAGCTAAGTCAGTTGTTGCACTGGGTAAAGTCTGTGGCATTAATATGGTCTTCTTTTCTTCTGTAGCACTTACACAAACCTCATCATATCTGGAAGATTCCAACTCCATTTGCAAGTCATGCTTTTCATCCTCTGGATGGCTTCCTTCAGGGTCTACCTTACCACATATACCCATTTATCTTCCCATTGCACAAGGTAGTTTATTTAGGTTTGTACGTCTTGGTCAATATCTGGACAATTTCTATTCATGATGGTGATTTTCGTGTTCCCCGTATCTTCAGGCCATTTATTAATGGCTCAGCTCATCATACAGACCACCACATGCTCTTTGACTATAACTATGGACAGTATTTCACATTGTGGGATAGAATTGGAGGCTCATTCAAAAATCCCTCCTCCTTTGAAGGGAACGGACCACTTAATTATGTGAAGAAGATGACAGAAGAAAACCGCAACAGCCATGCAGTAAGTGGTTGTAAAAATGAAAAATTATTCAATGGAGAGTTTAAAAAAACTGAGTAGATTATTGCCCAATTATTAAATATTTTTAATCAAGGAAAATAATCTACAGCCAGGATGCATAGCAAGTGAACAGTATCATTTGAAAATCAGTATTGTGGGTACAGGTGAGGAACGACCATAATGGTAGAACAAGGGAACCTGCCGTGAACACCATGACTTTAACCTCATGCTCAAAATACTGAATGTTGGTCTAAGGGAGAAGCTGTGTCTTTCCGGCCAGTAGATCTGTAATTTGTATAGCCTCAACAACAGTTTTTTAAAAGGTAGAGGATCAATTATTGAGGGGACTAGGTTATGTCCTTCTGCCTTAATTCATCCATATTCATTAAGTAAAATTCATTGTGCTTAATGATATCGAGACTAGACACCATAACAAAGAAGTACGAATATGAAGATGGTTCCTTGTTTCAGGAATGATTAAGTACTCGGAATTGGTATGATAACAACTACTTGTACTTTGTTGAAGTGGAAAAATCAGTGTGAAAAAATATCGTGATGTAATGTATTAGTAGCTCAGCGACCTGGTTAATAGCAGGTGTTATAAGATTATTGTCTTCCTACACATAGAAAACTTATTCTCTGGAGACATTGTCAACTGTTACGTTTTACTGATAAACAAATAAATTGGAATTTTAGAAAATATTAATACTACCATGATTTAATCCAGATCTGGGATTATTTAAAGATTTTGATGGTTATTGTTTTCAACCCTTATTTAATAAGTGTAAAATTATATGACCCTGATTATATTTAGAAAGGGAAATTTGATGCCCAGAGAATATATTAGACACACTGGTTTCTTAATTAAGTTGATGCACTGCACTTTTGGTATGTTTCAAAGTTACAATCCTGTGATTTTCTATAAAAGGAAATAATTGCCAAATATTTAGGCCTATCGCTGAAGATTAGTTTTGAAATCTTATTTCCCCTCCTGCTTCTTCATTTTTCCCCACTCCCTCTGCAAAAAGATTTAACAGATACTTTCATAAAGAAATGTCATGTGTTGTAACATAAATACGTTGGGAAAACATGGTTTCCAAAGGCATTCTCTAAGCTGTTTATGTAAAATCAATAAAAGTTGAGTATGACTATTATTAAAGTGTATCAGTTAAGTAATGTAACATCACAAAGTATTCTTTACAAATTTTATGTCAATCTGAAACCATGGAAATGATGTGGGTTGTCAGAACTTTTAGAATATCTCCAAATGTTTGATATCAAGGGGAAAAAGGGAGAAGGGAGTATCACTGTCTTTTTGTATTTTACATCTTTTATTAGATTTGAGTGTTTTAGCAAGAGACCAGTCCTAAAAGTTAATGCTTGGAATCCAGAAGAAAATGTTGTTTCTGTTTGAGTTCCTGTTACAGTGTTGCTTTACTTAAACGTACCAGTATACCAGTTAGTATTTTGTAACTGGTTCAGTGCAGCTAAGTGCTTTTCACTAATCCCCGTGGTCCCTGTGCTCCACTCTGCCCAAGAGAAAGAAGGAAATGAAGAAGAAGTAAACTTTGTTTCCCATAAAAATGAAAGCTAATATTTATTGAGCTTTTACTCTTGATCAGGCATTGTTGAAAGTCCTTGACATAAGGACAATGGGACCCAGTTGTGTAACATTTCCAAGGTTATTTCTCTCTCATGTAAAGTCCAGTGTGGATGTTTCAGGTCAGTGGACAGTTTTCCACAGTCATCTGAGACCCAGGCTCCTTCCACCTGAGAGCTCTGCCGTTCTCCCAGTTTACAGTGTCTTCTCTGTTGAAGGAGCCTGTAGGGGAAGAGGGGAAAGTGCATGTGGAAAATTTGTATGGGTCAGGCCAGGATAGTTGTACATATCCCTTGCCCATGTTCCTTTGGACAAAACTTAGTTGTATGGCCTGTCTAACTGGAAGAGATTCTGGGAAATGTGTCCAACTATGTCCCTGTGAGGACAGGGTAACCAGTTGCTTGACCAGCTAGCCATTTTGCCATTACCGTATAATTTATTTCCCTCTTTTTGAGGGTCCCAGTAAAGGTATTGAAGGGATGAATGAGCTCAAAAGTATTTCAAGTTATCCATGCACTGGATGTCTTAGTGCTCTTAGTTCCATAACTTCAATTATGAGTGTTAAAGTTTCCTTAGATTCTTAATACTGTGTAGCTAAAGAAAAGAAAGGATATAATTTATGGGGTGAGGGAAGCTTCCTCAAAGGTCTTAGTAGTAATCAAACTAGTCTCTGTCCTCCCTCCTTTTTTAGCAGTATTATGTTAAGTAGTCTGACCATTTTTTTAGTACCACCACATCGTCCTGTTCTCCATTAGAGGAATTCACAGCGTTTATGGAAGTGAGGACCTAAATTCCTTCCCACAGGAATATCAAGTGAAAAACTTTCCCCCTCGACATTCACACCTTCTATAGTTATAGAAAGAGAAAATCAAGATTACATTTTCCACTGTTATGGTAGGAATTGGGAAATGCATGGAGGCAGTACAGAGAACATTTGAAAATCCCAAAGGCTTGGGGGGACCTTCAAGATGGCAAAGGAGTAAGACGTGGATATCACCTTCCTCCCCACAAATACATCAAAACTACATCTACATGTGGAACAACTCCTACAGAACACCT
>NW_020172132.1:205287-209234 GCF_003031525.2 Neophocaena asiaeorientalis asiaeorientalis
CTTGTCTGCTCACCCGCTGGGGCAGGTGGGGGCTGGGAGCTGAGGCTCAGGCTTTGGAGGTCAGATCCCAGGGAGAGGACGGGGGTTGGCTGTGTGAAGACAGCCTGAAGGGGGGTAGTGTACCACAGCTACCCAGGAGGGAGTCTGGGAAAACGTCTGGACCTGCTGAAGAGGCAAGAGACCATCGTTTCGGGGTGCATGAGGAGAGGGGGTTCCTGCACTGTGTGCCCACAGAAGGCAGAGCACCGCCTAAGCAAGCGCCAGAGAGGGGTGTGAGCCATGGCTATCAGCACGGACCCCAGAGACAGGCATGAACCACTAACGCTGCTGCCGCTGCCACCAAGAATCCTGTGTGCGAGTATAGGTCACTACACACACACACACACACACAGACGCACATGCCCCATTAGGAGCCTGTGAAGCATGCCACTGCCAGGGTCCCAAGATCCAGGGACAACTTCCCCAGGAGAATACACGGCGTGCTTCAGGCTGTTGCACAGTCACGCTGGCCTCTGACACTGCAGGCTTGCGCTGCATTCCAATTATGACTACCATACCCCTCCCCCTCTCTGGCCTGAGAGAGCAAGAACCCCCTGATCAGCCACTGCTTTAACCCCCTCCTGTCTGGGCGGGGAACAGATGCCTGAGGGTGACCTAGACGCAGAGGTGGGGCCAAAACAAAAGCTAAACCCCAGGAGATGTGTGAACAAAGAAGAGAAAGAGAAATTTCTCCCAGCAGCCTCAGGAGCAGCGGATTACATCCCCACAATCAACTAGATAAAACCTGCATCTGTGGAATACCTGAGTAGACAACGAATGTTCCCAAATTTGAGGCAGTGGATTTTGGGAGCAACTGTAGACTTGGGGTTTGCTGTCTGCAACTAATTTATTTCTGATTTTTATGTTTATCTCAGTTTTTAATGCTTGTTAGCATTGGTGGATTTGTTTATTGGTTTGGCTGCTCTCTTTTTTTCTTTAATTTAAAAAATTTTTATTTTATTTATTTTATTATTTTTTTTCTTCCTTTTCTTCTTAGCTGTGTGGCTGACAGGGTCTTGGTGCTCTGGCCTGGTGTCAGGCCTGAGCTTCCGAGGTGGGAGAGCCAAGTCCAGGACATTGGACCACCAGAGACCCACCAGCCCCATGTAATATCAATCAACAAGAGCTCTCCCAGAGATCTCCATCTCAAAACTAAGACTCAGCTCCACCTGACGGCCAGCAGGCTCCAGTGCTGGATGCCCCATGCCAAACAGCTAGCAAGACAGGAACACAACACCACCCATTAGCAGAGAGGCTGCCTAAAATCATACTAAGTTCACAAACACACCACCAGACATGGCCCTGCCAACCAGAAAGACAAGATCCAGTCCCACCCAGAACACAAGCACCAGTACCCTCCACCAGGAAGCCTACACAAGCCACTGAACCAACCTCAACCAGTAGGGGCAGACAGCAAAAACAATGGGAGCTACAAACTTGCAGCCTGCGAAAAGGAGACCCCAAACACAGTAAGGTAAACAAAATGAGAAGACAAATATGCAGTAGATGAATGAGCAAGGTAAAAACCCACCAGACCAAACAAATGAGGTAATAGGCAGTCTACCTGAGAAAGAATTCAGAATAATGTAGTAAAGATGATCCAAAATCTTGGAGATAGAATACAGAAAATACAAGAAACATTTAACAAAGACCTAGAAGAACTAAAGAGCAAACAAACAATGATGAACAACACAATAATTGAAATTAAAAATTTTCTAGAAGGAACCAATAGCAGAATAACTGAGGCAGGAGAACAGATAAATGACCTGAAAGATATAATAGTGGAAATAAGTGCTGCACAGCAGAATAAAGAAAAAAGAATGAAAAGAATTGAGGAGAGTCTCAGAGACCTCTGGGACATTAAACACACCAACATTCAAATTATAGGGGTCCCAGAGAAGAAGAAAAAAAGAAAGTGCCTGAGAAAATATTTGAAGAGACTATAGTTGAAAACTTCCTTGACATGGGAAAGGAAATAGTCACTCAAGTCCAAGAAGCTTAGACAGTTCCATACAGCATAAATCCAAGGAGAAACATGCCAAAACACATATCAAACTATCAAAAATTAAATACAAAGAAAATATATTAAAAGCAGCAAGGGGAAAGCAACAAATAATATACAAGGGAATCCCCATAAGGTTAACAGCTGATCTTTCAGCAGACACTCTGCAAGCCAGAAGAGAGTGGCAAGACATATTTAAAGTGATGAAAAGGAAAAACCTACAACCAAGACTACTCTACCCAGCAAGGATCTCATTCAGATTTGACGGAGAAATTAAAACCTTTACAGACAAGCAAAAGCTAAGAGAATTCAGCATCACCAAACCAGCTTTACAACAAATGCTAAAGGAACTTCTCTAGGCAGGAAACACAAGAGAAGGAAGAGACCTACAATAACAAACACAAAACAATTAAGAAAATGGTAATAGGAACATATATATCGATAACTCTCCTAAATGTAAATGGATTAAATGCTCCAATCAAAAGACATAGACTGGCTGAATAGATACAAAAACAAGACCCATATATATGCTGTCTACAAGAGACCTACTTCAGACCTAGGGACACATACAGACAAAGTGAGGGGATTGAAAAAGATATTCCATGCAAATGGAAATCAAAAGAAAGCTGGAGTAGCAATTCTCATATCAGACAAAACAGACTTTAAAATAAAGACTATTACAAGAGACAAAGAAGGACACTACATAATGATCAAGGGATCAATGCAAGAAGAAGATATAACAATTGTAAATATTTATGCATGCAGTACAGGAACACCTCAATATATGAGGCAAATGCTAACAGCCATAAAAGGGGAAATCCACAGTAACACAATCATAGTAGGGGACTTTAACACCCCCCCTTTCACCAATGGACAGATCATCCAAAATGAAAATAAATAAGGAAACACAAGCTTTAAATGACACATTAGATAAGATGGACTTAATTAATATTTATAGGACATTCCATCCCAAAACAGCAGAAAATGCTTCCTTCTCAAGTGCTTAGGGAACATGCTCCAGGATAGATTATATCTTGGGTCACAAATCAAGCCTCGGTAAAATTAAGAAAATTGAAAGCATATCAAGTATCTTTTCTGACCTCAACGCTATGAGACTAGATATCAATTACAGGAAAAAAACTAAAAAATACAAACACATGGAGGCTAAACAATACGCTACTAAATAACCAAGAGATCACTGAAGAAATCAAAGAAGAAATAAAAAAATACCTAGAAACAAATGACAATGAAAACATGATGACCCAAAACCTATAGAGGTAGCAAAAGCAGATCTAAGAGGGAATTTATAGCAATAAAACCCTACCTTAAGAAACAAGAAAAATCTCAAATAAACGGTCTAACTTTACATCTAAAGCAATTAGAGAAAGAAGAACAAACAAAAAAAACCAAAGTTAGCAGAAGGAAAGAAATTATAAAGATCAGGTCAGAAATAAATAAAAAAGAAATGAAGGAAACAACAGCAAAGATCCATAAAACTAAAAGGTGGTTCTTTGAGAAGGCAAACAACATTGATAAACCATTAGCCAGACTCATCAAGAAAAAAAGGAAGAAGACTCAAATCAACAGAATTAGAAATGGAAAAGAAGTAACAACTGACACTGCAGAAATACAAAGGTTCATGAGAGATTACTACAAGCAACTATATGCCAATAAAATGGACAACCAAGAAAGAAAACTACAGGCCAATATCACTGATGAACATAGATGCAAAAATCCTCAACACAATACTTGCAAACAGAATCCAATAGCACATTAAGAGGATTGTACACCATGATCAAGTGGGGTTTATCCCAAGAATGCCAGGATTCTTCAATATATGCATATCAATCAATGGGCTACACCATTTTTTTTTTTTTTTTTTTTTTTTTTTGTTTCCCGGGCCTCT